>NW_028274817.1:64441928-64760082 GCF_037043125.1 Eumetopias jubatus
TAAATAAAATCATAAATGAAAGAGGAGAGATCACAACCAACACCAAAGAGATACAAACAATTATATGAGCACCTATGTGCCAACAAATTAGGCAATCTGGAAGAAATGGATGCATTCCTAGAAACATATAAACTGCCAAAACAGGAAGAAATAGAAAACCTGAACAGACCCCATGACCAGCAAAGAAATTGAATCAGTAATCAAAAATTTTCCACCAAAAAAAGTCCAGGGTCAGATGGCTTCCCAGCAGAATTCTACGAAACATTCAAAGAATTAATACCTATTCTTCTGAAACTGTTTCAGAAAATAGAAATGGAAGGAAAACCTCCAAACTCATTCTATGAGGCCAGCATTACCTTGATCCCAAAACCAGACAAAGACCCACTAAAAAGAATGACAGACCAATATGCCCAATGAACATGAATGCAAAAATTCTCACCAAGACACTAGCTAATCGAATCTAACAGTACATTAAAAGGATCATCCACCACGACCAAGTGGGATTTATTTCTGGACTGCAAGAGTGGTTCAACATCTACAAATCAATCAAAGTCATACACCACATTAATAAAAGAAAGGACAAGAACCATAGGATCCTCTCAACTGATGCAGAAAAAGCTTTTGACAAAATACAGTATCTTTTCCTGATTAAAACTCTTCAGAGTGTAGAGATAGAGGGAACATTCCTCAATACCATAAAAACCATCTATGGAAAGCCCACAGAGAATATCATTCTCAATGGGGAAAAACTGAGAGCTTTTCTCCTAAGGTCAGGAACACGACAGGGATGTCCACTTCTACCACTATTGTTCAACATAGTACTAGAAGTCCTAGTCTCAACAATCAGACAACAAAAAGAAATAAAAGGCATCCCAATCAGCATATAAGAAATAAAACTTTCACTCTTCGCAGACAACATGATACTCTACGTAGAAAACCCAAAAGACTCCACCAAAAGTTTGCTACAACTGACACAGGAATTCAGCAGTCACAGGATATAAAATCAATGCATAGTAGTCTGTTGCATTTCTTTTTTTTTAAGATATTATTTATTTGACAGAGAGACATAGCGAGAGAGGGAACACAAGCAGGGGGAGTGGGAGAGGGAGAAGCAGGCTTCCCACGTAGCAGGGAGCCCAAAGCGGGGCTCGATCCCAGGACCCTGGGATCATGACCTGAGCTGAAGGCAGTTGCTTAATGACTGAGCCACCCAGGCGCCCCGTCTGTTGCATTTCTATTCACTAACAATGAGGGAGAAGAAAGAGAAATCAAAAATTGATCCCATTTACAATTACATCAAAAACCATAAGATACTTTGGAATAAATCTAACCAAAGAGGCAAAGGATCTGTACTCAGGAAACTACAGAATACTCATGAAAGAAATTGAGGAAGACACAAAGAAATGGAAAAACATTCCATGCTCATGGATTGGAAGAACAAATATTGTTAAAATGTCTATGCTACCCAAAGCAATCTACACATTCAGTGCAATCCCTATCAAAATACCATCAACATTTTTCACAGAGCTGTAATAAACAACCTTAAAATTTGTATGGAACAAGAAAAGACCCCAAATACCAAAGTAATGTTAAAAAAAAAAAAAAACTGGTGGCATCACAATTCTGGATTTCAACCTCTATTACAAAGCTGTAATCATCAAGACAGTATGGTACTGGCACAAAAACAGACACATAGATCAATGGAACAGAAATGGACCCTCAACTCTATTGTCAACTAATCTCCAACAAAGCAGGAAAGAATATCAAATGGAAAAAAGACAGTCTCGTGAACAAATGGTCTTGGGAAAATTAGACAGCCACATGTAGAAGAATGAAACTGACCACTTTCTTCCACCATACACAAAAATAAACTCAAAATGGATGAAAAACCTAAATGTGAGACAGGAATCCATCAAAATTCTAGAGGGGAATGCAGGAAGCAACCTCTTTGACCTTGGCCACGGCAACTTCTTGCTACACATGCCTCCAAAGGCAAGAGAAACAAAAGCAAAAATGAACATTTGAGACTTCATCAAGGTAAAAAGCTTTTGCACAGCAAAGGAAATAGTCACCAAAACTGAAAGGCAACCTAAGGAATGGGAGAAGATATTTTCAAATGTCTTGTTAAATAAGGGGCTAGTATCCAAAATCTATAAAGAACTTATCAAATTCAACATCCAAAGAAAACCCAAAAAATCCAGTCAAGAAATGGGCAGAAGACATGAACAGACATTTCTCCAAAGACATACAATAGGCACATGAAAAAATGCTCAACATCATTCAGCATCAGGGAAATATAAATAAAAACCACAATGAGATTCAACCTCACACTGGTCAGAGTGGCTAAAATTAACAAGTCAGGAAGCAACAGATGTTAGCAAGGATGTAGAGAAAGGGGAATCCTCTTACACTCTTGGTGGGAATACAAACTGGTGCAGTCATTCTGGAAAACAGTGTGGAGGTTTCTCAAAAAGTTAAAAATAGAGCTACCCTATGACCCAGCAACTGCATTACTCAGTATTTATCCAAAGGATACAAACTGATTCAAAGGGGCACATGTACCCCAATGTTTATAGCAGCAATGTCCACAATAGCCAAACTATGGATACAGCCCAGATATCCATTGACAGATGAATGGATAAGGAAGATATATATATACATACACATATATACACACACAATGGAATATTACTCAGGCACCAAGAAGAACACAATCTTGTCATTTGCAACAACATGGATGTAACTAGAGGGTATTACATTAAGTGAAATAAGTCAGTCAGAGAAAGACAAATACCATATGATTTCACTCACATGTGGAATTTAAGAAACAAAACAGATGAACATAGGGGCAAGAAAGGAAAAATAAAATATGACAAAAACAGAGATGGAAGCAAAGCGTAAGAGACTCTTAACTATAGAGAACAAACTGAGGGTTGCTGTAGGGGATGTGGATGGGGGGATGGGGTAACTGAGTGATTGGTATTAAGGAAGGCACTTGAAGTAATGAGCACTGGGTGTTATATGCAACTAATGGATCACTAAATTCTACCTCTGAAACTAATAATAGAGTATGTGTTCATTAAGTTGTATTTAAGTTTTAAAAAGTGAAAAAAAATTTGTGACAATATCAACATAAGTGGTAATATATGTATAAAGGTGCAGTTTTATATACTATTAAACCTAAACTGGAATTAATTCACTTTTTTATAAAGTTATGATGTCCTCTTTTGCGCCTAGCACAGCCATGGTTCATGGTCCCAAGAAGCATCTGAAGCATGTAACAGCTCCAAAGCATGTATGTTGGATAAACTGACCAGTGTGTTTGTCCCTAATCCATCTACTGGTTCCCATAAGCTGAGAGAATGTCTCTCTCTCATCGTTTTTCCTAAGGAACAGACTTAAGTATGCCCTAACAGAAGATGAAATAAAGATCTGTTTGCAGTATTTTATCAAGAGATTAATAGCAGGGTCAGAACTAATATAACCCACACTGGTGGTTTTATGAATGTCACCAGCATTGACAAGACTATGGAGAATTCTCACCTCATCTATGACACCAAAGGTCACTTTTCTGCTCATCATATTACACCTGAGGAGGCAAAGTATAAGTTGTGCAAAGTGAAAAAATCTTTCTGGGGACAAAAGAAATCCCTTATCTGATGACCCATGATATTCATACCATCTGCTATCTTGATCCCCTCATCAAGGTTAATGACATCATTCAGATTGATTTTAGGAGTGTAAAGATTATTGACTTAATCAATTTTGACACTGGTAATCTCTGTATGGTGACTAGAGGTGCTAATCTGGGAAGAATTGGTGTTTTCACCAACAGAGACACTCTCTGGTTCTTTTGATGTAGTTCATGTGAAAGATGCCAATGGCAACAGCTTTGCCACCTGGCTCTCCAACATTTTGTTACTGGCAAACCATGGATTTCTCATCTCCATGGAAAGGATATCCACCTCATCATTGTTGAAGAGAGAGTCAAGAAACTTATGGCCAAACAGAGCAGTGGGTAAAATGGTCTGTAGGTGACATGATTGGAAGTCCTTATACTTAATTAAAGATAATACAGCTAACTGAAATTAATAATAATAATAATACGATAATGCAGCACACAACACAAAAATAAAGATGTTAGTTGTAATCCCTAGGGTAACCATGAAGAAAAAAGTTTTAAGATATACAGAAAAAGAAAGAAGGCAGTAATAAAAATGTTACACAAGAAAAAAAATCATAAAACAAGGTTTTAATGAAAAATTTAAAAACATAAAAGGTATGGCATATAGAAAAGAAATAACAAATGGCAGACGTAAATCCTTACTTATCAGTAATTACTTTAAATTTAAATGATTAAAGACTCCAGTTAAAAGTCAGAGCTTGGTAGAATGGATTTTAAAAAATGATTCAACTATATGATGTCTGCAAGAGTTTCACCTTAGATCCAAAGATACAAATAGTTTGAAAAAGAAAGGATGGAAAATAGATATCCATGCAAATAGTATCAAAAAGAGATCTGGTGTTGCTATACTAATATCAGACAAAATAGACTTTAAGTTAAAAATTGTTATGAGATGAAGAAGAATATTATAGATTGATAACAGGGTCAATCTATCAAGGAGATGCATCAATTATAAATATATTTACATCTAAAAACAGAACCATAAAATATATGAAGTAAAAACTGACAGAATTGTAGAAACAGATAGTCCTATAATAGTAGAAGACTTTGATACCCCACATTCAATAATGAATAGAACAGCTCAACAGAAGATAAATAATGAAACAGATGACTTGAACAACACTATAGACAAATTGGGCCTAACAGACATATACAGAACACTCCTCCTACCAACACTGAAATACATGTTTTCCGCAAGTACACATGGAACATTCTCCAGAATAGACCATTTAAGGCTCCAAAAACAAGTCTCAGTGCATTTTAAAATACTGAAATCATACCAAGTATCTTCTCCTACCACAATGGAATGAAACTAGAAATCAATAGCAGTAGGAAAACTGGAATATTGCAAATATGTGTAAATTAAATGACACACTCTTAAATAACCAAAGGGTCTAAGAAGAAATTACAAGCAAAATCAGAAAATAATTTGAGATGAATGAAGATGAAAACACAACATACCAAAATGATAATTGTGTTTGCAGGAATTTTTAACAGTGATACCTATATCAAAAATGACGATCCCAGGGCGCCTGGGTGGCTCAGTCATTAAGCGTCTGCCTTCGGCTCAGGTCATGATCCCAGGGCCCTGGGATCGAGCCCCGCATCGGGCTCCCTGCTCAGTGGAAAGCCTGCTTCTCCCTCTTCTACTCCTCCTGCTTGTGTTCCCTCTCCCACTGTGTCTCTCTCTGTCAAATAAATAAATAAAATCTTTAAAAAAAAAATAAAAATCCCAAATCAGTAACCTAACCTTATACCTTAAGTAGGTAGAAAAAGAAGAGAAAGCCACATCCAAAGCCAGCAGAAAGAAGGAAATAATAGAAATTAGAGCAAAAATAAATGAAATAGAGAATAGAAAAATGAGAACCAACAAAACAAAAATTTCATTTTCTGGAAGAGTAACACAATGATAAAAATCTACCTAGATTGACCAAAAAAATATAATACTCAAATTATTAAAATCAGGAATGAAAGAGGGGACATTACTACAGAATTTACAGAAATACAAAGGATTATAAGAAAATATTTTGAACAATCATATGCCAAAAAATTAGATAACCCAGAAGAAATGGACAAATTCTTAGAAACACACAAACCACAAAAACTGACACAAGGATTAATAGAAAATCTGAACAAACCTGTCACAAGAAGAGAGAAGGATCAGTCATCAACAAATTCCCAATAAATCATATCACCAGATGGCCTCATTGGCTAATTCTACCTCACAATTATGGAGAAATTAAAACCTAGCCTTCTCAAACTCTTCCAAATAATAGAAGAGGAAGGAACATTTAACATATTCTATGAGGTAAGCATTACTCTGATACCAAAGCCAAAGACACCATAAGAAAAGAAAACTACAGACAATTATCCCATACAAATACAGATGCAAAAATACTAAGAAAATACTAGCAAACAATCCAGCAGCATATTAAGAGGCTGTACATCATGATCATGTAGTATATCCCAGAAAAGCAAGGATGATTCCATATATGTAAGTTAGGATAATGCCCCACATTGATAGAATTATGGAAAAACACCACATGATCGTTTAAACTGATGCAGAAAAAACATTTGACAAAATACAACACACATTAATGATAAAGACAAATAAAATAGGATTAGAAGGGAACTTATTCAACATGATAAAAGGCATTTATGAAAAACAAATAGTTAACACTTTCTCAATGCTGAAAGACTGAAACCTTTGCCCTTAGGACCAGGAACAAGACAAGGATGTCCACTTTTACCATTCTATTCAACATTGTGTTGGAAGTTTTAGCCAAGGCAATTAGGTAAGAAAAAATAAAAGGCAACCAAACTGGAAAGAAAGAGTTAAATTATCTCTATTCACAGATGACATGATCTTATATATAAAAAATCCTTTAAAATCCATGAAAAAAGTATTCAGCTAATAAATGAATTCAGCAAATTTGCAGGATACAGTAACTAAACAAAAAAATCAGTATATTTTTATACATTAGCAATGAATAATGAGAAAATTAAGAAAACAACTCCATGTACAATAGCATCATAAAGAATTAAAAATTTAAGAATAAATTTAAGCAATAATTTGCAAGACTTGTATATACACTGAAAACTACAAAACAAATAATGGAACACTACATCAAAAACTAATGATGTACTTGTATGGTGAATAACAAAACATAATAAAAAAATTATAACAAAAAAAGAAAAGTTACACCAAAAAAAAAAAGAAAACTACAAAACATTGCTGAAAGAATTTTTAAAAGACCTAAATTAATGGGAAGACACTCCATGTTCATGGGCTAGGAGACTTAATATTGTAAAGATAACAGTAATTCCCAAATTGAACTACAGAATCAATGCAATTTCTGTCAAAATTCCAACAGCCTATTTACATAAATGGAAAAGCTAACCCTAAAATTCATATGGAAATATAAGGGGACCTCAAATATTCAAAACAATCTTGAAAAGGAAAACAAAGTTGGAGAGTCACATTTCCCAATTTCAAAACATACTACAAAATTACAGTAGTCAAAACATTTAGTAATGACATAAGGATAGATATATGAACCAATGTAACAGAATTGAGAGCCCAGAAATAAACTAATAGATCTATGGCCCAATGATACTGATAAGGTACAAAGAGTATAAAGAAGACTCTCAGTAAATGGTACTGGTTTAACTGTATATCCATAAACATAAAAAAATAAGTGGATCCTTACATCACACTATATAGAAAAATTAAATCAAAAAGGATCAAAGATCTAAATGTAAGCTAAAACTAATAAAACTTTTAGAAGAAAACATAGGAGTAAATCTTCATGACCCTGGTTTTAGCCCTGGAATCATAGCTATGACATCAAAAGCACAAGAAACAAAAGAAAAACTTGGACTTCATTAAAATAAATATTATATCCACCAAAGGACACAAAGAAGAAATTGAAAAGAAATCACAGAGAATAAAATATTTCCAAATAATATAAGACATGGGATTAATATTAAAATTATACACGACAAGAGGAGCAAGATGGCAGAGGAGTAGGAGACCTAAATTTGGTCTGGTCCCAGGAATTCAACTAGATAGGGATCAAACATTCTGAACACCTACGAACTCAAAAGGAGAGTGAAGAAAAGAATAGCAACAACTCTCTGAACAGAAAAGCGACCACTTACTGGAAGGTAGGACGTGTGGAGAAGTGAATCCGAGGCGATATTCGGGAGGATAGACGGCGGGGGAAGTGGCCTCCGTCAGCCGCTTCTGGCAAGTGATAGAGCAGCAGAGCACAAAATCAGAACTTTCAGAAGTCTGCTCCGCTGAGGGACATCACTCCAGTGGCGAAGCGGGGGAAGGAACACTATCTGGGACAGTGTGGTCTCAGGACCCTTGGGGTCACAGAAAGACCGGCGGTGCCTGAGTGTGGCAGAGCTCACAGATATTGGAGCGGAGAAGCCGGCTGCAGAGATGGAGCCGAGGAATGGGCTCTCAGCTCGGGGTTGCCATAAACCATGATCTGCGGCACAGTTGGGCCACTGCTCTTCCAGCAGGGACCCAACAAGTGGCAGATCCAGGGAGACTACCCTTCCTCGCCCAGGGGGAGTGGCGCAGGAGCGCACCGCAGGGATCTGCTGGGTTTAGAGACTCCACATGGGGTTGTGTGCCAGAGATAGAAACACTCGATCACAGGCCAGGTGAGCATGGAGTGAGGCCAGAGACCAGGGAGATGGGAGTGATTGACTGCTTTTCTCTGGGGGCTCACTGAGGAGTGGGTCCCCAAGTTCTCGGCTCCTCCAGGGCAGAGATTGGGAGGCCACCATTTTCACTCTCGTCCTCCAAATCTGTGCAGGAAGCTTGCAGGGAATGAAAGCTACCAGAGAGCAAACCCGAGCAGATTACTTAGCCCGGACCCCAGTAAGGACGGGACAATTCCATCTCCGGCAAAGACATTTGGGAACCACGGCAACAGGCCTCTCCCCCAGAAGATCAGCAAGAACAGCCAGCCAAGACCAAGTTTACCAATCAATGAGAATGGCAGAACTCCAGCACTAGAGGATACTGCAAGTAGGGGGGTTTTTCCCCTGATTCTTTAGTCTTTCAAAGTTAATTTTTTTAACTATCTTTTTTTTTTTTTCCCTTTTTCAACCATCATCTTATCAATCCCTTTTTTTAAAAAATCATTTTTATTTTTCAGTTTTAGAGTAATATTCTATCCCTTCATAGTAGTTTCCCTTATTTTGGTTATATATATATATATATATATATATATATATATATATATATATATATATATATAAGTTGTTCTCTCTTTAAAATTTTGGGATACACTTTCTTATAACAGACCAAAATATACCCTAAATCTCTAGTGTATGGCTTTGTTCCACTCTCCTGCCTGATCACATTCTCTCTCTTTTTTATAATCCTCTTCTTTCTTTTTTCAACCAACTTCTTATTTTATCAATTCCTTTTATAACATATTTTATAATTTTCATCTTTACAGTAATATTCCATCCCTTCATCGTATTTACCCTTATTTTTGTACATATTTAAGTTTTGCTTTCTTTAAAATTTTGAGAGGCACTTTCTTCTAACAGTCCGAAATATGCCCCAAATCTAGTGTGTGGCACTGATCTGTGCACCAGCCTGATCATATTTGATCATATTCTGTTTTTTCTTTGTTTGTCTGTTTATCTTTTTTCTTTTTTTTTCTTTCTTTCCCCTTATTTTCCCCCAGTTTCAGGAATCTTCTGATTTGTTTAGTGTATATTTTTCTGGGGTTGTCTTTACCCTGTTAGCATTTTGTTCTCTCATCATCCCTTCTCCTCTGGAAAAAAATGACAAGATGGAAAAAATGACCTCAGAAAAAAGAAGAAAAGGCAGTACCGACTGCCAGGGACCTAATCAAATCGGACATTACTAAGATGTCGGACCTAGAGTTCAGAATGATGATTTTAAAGATACTAGCTAGGCTTGAAAAAAAGCATGGAAGATATTAGAGAAACCCTATCTGGAGAAATAAAATAACTAAAATCTAACAAAGTCGAAATCAAAAAGGCTATTAATGAGGTTCAATCAAAAAATGGAGGCTTTAACTGCTAGGATAAATGAGGCAGAAGAGAGAATTAGTGCTATAGAAGACAGAATGATGGAAAATAAAGAAGTTGAGAAAAAGAGATAAACAACTACTGGATCAAGAGGGCAGAATTTGAGAAATAAGTGATACCATGAGAAGAAACAGTATTAGAATAATTGGGATCCCAGAAGAAGAAGAAAGAGAGAGAGGGGCAGAAGGTATTTTGGAGCAAATTATAGCAGAGAACTTCCCTAATTTGGGGAAGGAAACAGGCATCAAACTCCAGGAGGCACAGAGAACACCCCTCAAAATCAATAAAAATACGTCAACACCCCGACATCTAATAGTAAAACTTACAAGTCTCAGAGACAAAGAGAAAATCCTGAAAGCAGCTTGGGAGAAGAGATCTGTAACCTACAATGGTAGAAACATTAGACTGGCAACAGACCTATCCACAGAAACCTGGCAGGCCAGAAAGGACTGGCATGATATCTTCAGAGCACTAAATGAGAAAAATATGCAGCCAAGAATACTATATCCAGCTAGGCTGTCATTGAAAATAGAAGGAGAGATAAAAATGTTCCAGCACAAACAAAAACTAAAGAGAGAGCCTAAAGGTAACATAGACTAGAAAGGAACACAGACAATATACAGTAACAGTCACCTTACAGGCAAGACAATGGCACTAAATTCATATCTTTCAATAGTTACCCTGAATGAAAATGGGCTAAATGCCCCAATCAAAAGACACGTCTATGAGACTGGATAAAAAAATAGGACCCATTGATACGCTGTCTGCAAGAGACTCATTTTAGACCCAAAGACACCCCCAGATTGAAAGTGACGGGGTGGAAAGCAATTCACCATGCTAATGGACACCAAAAGAAAGCTGGGGTGGCAGTCCTTACACAAGACACATTAGATTTTAAACCAAAGACTATAATAAGAGATGAGGAAGGACACTATAGCCTATTTAAAGGGTCTGTCCAACCAGAAGATCTAACAATTTTAAATACTTATGCCCCTAACATGGGGGACAGCCAATTATATAAGGCAGTTAATAACAAAAGCAAAGAAACACATCAACAACGATACAATAATAGTGGGGGACTTTAACACCCCCATCACTGAAATGGACAGATCATCTAAGCAAAAGATAAACAAGGAAATAAAGACTTTAAATGACACACTGGACCAAGTGGGTTTCACAGATATATTCAGAATATTACATCCCAAAGCAACAGAATACACATTCTTCTCTAGTGCCCATGGAACATTCTTCAGAATAAATCACACCTAGGTCACAAATCAGGTCTCAACAGGTACCAAAAGATGGGGATCATTCCCTGCATATTTTCAGACCAAAATGCTTTGAAACTAGAACTCAATCACAAGAGGAAAGTCAGAAAGAACTCAAATGCATGGAGGCTAAAGAGCATCCTACTAAAGAATGAATGGGTCAAACAGGAAATTAAAAAATAATTTTAAAAAATCATGGAAACAAATGAAAATGAAAATGCAACTGTTCAAAATCTTTGGGATACAGCAAAGGCAGTCCTAAGAGGAAAGTATATAGCAATACAAGCCTTTCTCAAGAAACAACAAAGGCCTCAAATACACAACCTAACCCCACACCTAAAGGAGCTGGAGAAAGAACACCAAATAAAGCCTGAAACCAGCAGGAGAAGAGAAATAATAAAGATCAGAGCAGAAATCAATGAAATAGAAACCAAAAGAACAGTAGAACAGATCAACAAAACCAGGAGCTGGTTCTTTAAAAAAATTAATGAGATTGATAAACCCCTGGCCAGACTTATCAAAAAGAAAAGAGAAATGACCCAAATCAAAAAAAACATGAATGAAAGAGGAGAGATCACAACCAACACCAAAGAAATACAAACAATTATAAGAACATATTATGAGCAATTATATGCCAGCAAATTAGATAATCTGGAAGAAATGGAGGCATTCCTAGAGATGTATCAACTACCAAAACTAAACCAGGAAGAAATAGAAAACCTGAACAGACCTATAACCACTAAGGAAATTGAAGCAGTCATCAAAAATCTCCCAACAAACAAAAGCCCAGGGCCAGATGGCTTCCCAGGGGAATTCTACCAAACATTTAAAGAGGAATTAATACCTAGTCTTCTGAAACCGTTCCAAAAAATAGAAATGGAAGGAAAACTTCCAAACTTGTTTTATGAGGCCATTACCTTGATCCCAAAACTGGACAAAGACCCGATCAAAAAGGAGAACTACAGAACAATATCCCTGATGGACATGGATGGAAAAATTCTCACCAAAATACAAGCCAATAGGATCCAACAGTATATTAAAAGGATTATTCACCACGACCAAGTGGGATTTATCCCTGGGCTGCAAGGTCGGTTCAACATCTGCAAATCAATCACTGTGAAAGCCTACATTAATAAAAGAAAGAACAAGAACCATATGTCCTCTCAATAGATGCAGAAAAAACATTTGACAAAGTACAGCATCCTTTCTTGATCAAAACTCTTCAGAGTATAGGGATAGAGGGTACATACCTCAATATCATAAAAGCCATCTATGAAAAACCCACAGCAAATATCATTCTCAATGGGGAAAAACAGAGCTTTCCCGTGTTTAGGAACACGGCAGGGATGTCCATTATCACCACTGCTATTCAACATCGTATTAGAAAACCCAGCCACAGCAATCAGACAACAAAAAGAAATCAAAGGCATCCAAATCGGCAAAGAAGTCAAACTCTCACTCTTTGCCAATGATATGATACTTTATGTGGAAAACCCGAAAGACTCCACCCCAAAACTGCTAGAACTCATAAAGGAATTCAGTAAAGTGGCAGGATATAAAATTAATGCACAGAAATCAGTGGCATTCCTATATACCAAGAATGAGACAGAAGAAAGAGAAATTAAGGAGTCAATCCCATTTACAATTGCACCAAAACCATAAGATACCTAGGAATAAATCTAATCAAAGAGGCAAAGAATCTGTACTCAGAAAACTATAAAATACTCATGAAAGAAATTGAGGAAGACACAAAAAAATGGAAAAATGTTCCATGCTCATGGATTGGAAGAACAAATATTGTGAAGATGTCAATGCTACCTAGAGCAATCTACGCATTCAATGCAATCCCTATCAAAATACCATCAACTTTGTTCAAAGAAATGGAACAATCCTAAAATTTGTATGGAACCAGAAAAGACCCCGAATATCCAGAGGAATGTTGAAAAAGAAAAGCAAAGCTGGTAGCATCACAATTCCGGACTTCAAGCTCTATTACAAAGCTGTCATCATCAAGACAGTATGGTACTGGCACAAAAAGACACATAGATCAATGGAACAAAATAGAGAGCTCAGAAATGGACCCTGAACTCTATGGTCAACTAATCTTCGACAAAGCAGGAAAGAATGTCCAATGGAAAAAAGACAGTCTTCAACAAATGGTGTTGGGAAAATTGGACAGCCACATGCAGAAGAATGAAACTGGACCATTTCCTTACACCACACACAAAAATAGACTCCAAATGGTTGAAAGACCTCAATGTGAGATAGGAGTCCATCAAAATCCTAAAGGAGAACACAGGCAGCAACCTCTGCGACCTCAGCCACAGCAGCTTCTTCCTAGAAACATCACCAAAGGCAAGGGAAGCAAGGGCAAAAATGAACTATTGGGACTTCATCAAGATAAAAAGCTTTTGCACAGCAAAAGAAACAGTCCACAAAACCAAAAGACAACCGACAGAATGGGAGAAAATATTTGCAATTGACATATCAGATAAAGGGCTAGTATCCAAAATCTATAGAGAACTTAACAAACTCAACACCCAAAGAACAAATGATCCAATCAAGAAATGGGCAGAAGACATGAACAGACATTTTTCCAAAGAAGACATCCAAATGGCCAATAGACACATGAAATGTGCTCAACATTGCTCAACATCAGGGAAATCCAAATCAAAACCTCAGTGAGATACCACCTCACACCAGGCAGAATGGCTAAAATTAACAAGTTAGGAAATGACAGATGTTGGTGGGGATGCGGAGAAGGGGGAATCCTCCTACACTGTTGGTGGGAATGCAAGCCGGTGCAGCCACTCTGGAAAACAGTATGGAGGTTCCTCAAAAAGTTGAAAACAGAGCTACCATACGACCCAGCTATTGCACTACTGGGAATTTACTGCAAAGTTACAAATGTAGGGATCCGAAGGGGCACATGCACCCCAATGTTTAGAGTAGCAATGTCCACAATAGCCAAATTATGGAAAGAGCCAAGATGTTCATGGACAGATGAATGGATAAAGAAGATGTGGTAAATATATACAGTGAAATATTATGCAGCCATCAAAAGGAATGAAATCTTGCCATCTACAACAACATGGACAGAACTGGAGGGTATTATGCTGAGCGAAATCAGTCAATCAGAGAAAGACATGTATCATATGATCTCACTGATATGAGGAATTCTTTAATCTCAGGAAACAAACTGAGAGTTGCTGAAGTGGTGGGGGTGGGAGGGATGGTGTGGCTGGGTGATAGACATTGGGGAGGGTATGTCCTATGGTGAGCACTGTGAATTGTGTAAGACTGTTGAATCGCAGACCTGTACCTCTGAAACAAATAATACATTATATGTTAAAAAAAAAAGAAGAAGAAGATAGCAGGAAGGGAAAAATGAAGGGGGCAAATCAGAGGAGATGAACGATTAGAGACTATGGACTCTGAGAAACAAACTGAGAGTTCTAGAGTGGAGGGGGTTGGGGGGATCGGTTAGTCCGGTCATGGGTATTGAGGGAAAGTACTGAATGGAGCACTGGGTGTTATATGCAAACAATGAATCATGGAACACTACATCAAAAACTAATGATGTAATGTATGGTGATTAACATAACATAATAAAAAAAAAAAAGGATAACCCAGAGTAGTAGTACTTATATCAGACAAACTAGATTTTAAAACAAACTATACCAAGAGATGAAGAAGGGCACTATATCATACTTAAGGGGTCTATTCATCAAGAAGATCTAACAATTATAAATATTTATGCCTTTAACTTGGGAGCACCCAAATACATAAATCAACTCATAACAAACATAAAGAAACTCATTGATAATAATACAATAATAGTGGGGGACTTTAACACCCCACTCACAGCAATGAACAGATCTTCTAAGCAGAAAATCAGCAAGGGAACAATTGTTTTAAATGACACATTGGACTAGATGGACTTAACCGATATATTCAGAACATTTCATCCTAATGCAGAGGAATACACATTCTTTTCGGGCACACATGGGACATGCTCCAAAACACACTGGGTCATAAATCAGGCCTCAACCAGTACAAAAAGATTGCGATTATACTATGCATATTTTTAGACCACAATGCTAAGAAACTTGAAGCCGACCACAAGAAAAAAATGAAAAAGACACAAATACAAGGAGATTAATGAATATCCTACTAAAGAATGAATGTGTTAACCAAGAAATTGAGAAAGAAATTTAAAAATACATGGAAAAAATGAAAATGGAAACAGGACAGTCCAGAAAACTTGGGATGCAGCAAAGGTGGGCATAAGAGGGAAGTATATAGTAATACCTCAAAAAGCAAGAAAAGTCTCAGATACACAACCTAAACTGACACCTAGAGGACCTAGAAATGGAACAACAAATAAAGCATTAAGCCAACAGAAGAAGGGAAATAATAAAGATTAGAACAGAAATAAATGATATAGAAACAAAAAAAACCCAGTAGAATGGATTAATGAAACTAAGAGCTGGTTCTTTGAAAGAATTAATAAAACTGATAAGCCCCTAGGCAGACTCATCAAAAAGAAAAGAGAAAGGACACAAATAGATAAAATGAAAGAGGAGAGATCACAGCTAAACCACAGAAATATAAGCAATTATAAGAGAATATTATGAAAAATTACATACCAACAACTTAGGCAATCTGGAAGAAAAGGATAAATTACTAGAAACATATTAAGTACCAAAACAATACTACTCAGCCATTAGAAAGGATGAATATTTAAAAGGGGAGGTGGGTGGGTGTATGGGGAAATTGGGTAGTGGGCATGAGGAAGGGCATGTGATGTGATGAGTACTGGGCATTATATGCAACTGATGAATTGTTGAACTCTACATCTGAAACTAATGATGCACTATATATTGGCTAATTGAATTTAAAATTTTTAAAAGTACCAAAACAAAAACAAGAAAATATAGAAAAGTTGAACACAGACCCATATCCAGCAAAGAAGTTGAATCAGTATTCAAAAATCTCCCAATAAACAAAGTCCAGGGCCAGATGGTTTCACAGGGGAATTCTACGAGACAGAGTTAATAACTGTTCTTCTCAAACTGTTCCAAAAAATGGAAATGAAAGGAAAAGACCCAAACTTCTTCTATGAGGCCAGCATTACCTTGATTCCAAAACCAGACAAAGACCCCACCAGAAAAGAAAATTACAGGGGCGCCTGGGTGGCTCAGTCGTTAAGTGTTTGCCTTCAGCTAAGGCCATGATCCTGGCGTCCTGGGGACTGAGCCCCACATCGGGCTCCCTGCTCAACAGGAAGCCTGCTTCTCCCTCTCCCACTCCCCCAGCTTGTGTTCCCTCTATGTTGTCTCTCTCTCTGTCAAAAAATAAATTAAATCTTTAATAAATAAATAAATAAAGGGCGCCTGGGTGGCTCAGTTGGTTAAGCGACTGCCTTCAGCTCAGGTCATGATCCTGGAGTCCCGGGATCGAGTCCCACATCGGGCTTCCTGCTCAGCAGGGAGTCTGCTTCTCCCTCTGACCCTCTTCCCTCTCGTGCTTTCTATCTCTCATTCTATCTCTCAAATAAATAAATAAAATCTTAATAAATAAATAAATAAAATAAAAAGGAAAATTACAAGCCAATATCCCTCATGAACATGGATGCAAAAATTCTCAAAAAGGTCCTAGCAAGTCAAATCCAACTGTACAATAAAAGAATCATTCATCACACTCAAGTGGGATTTATTCCTAAGCTGCAAGTATGGTTCAATATTCACAAATCAAGCAATGTGATACACTACATTAATAAAAGAAAGGATAAGAATCATACGATCTTCTTAATAGGTGTTAAAAAAGCATTTGAAAAATCACAGCACTCAATTTTTATAAAAAACCTTCAAAAAAGTAGGGATAGAGGGAACATACCTCAACAACATAAATTCTACATAGGAAAGACCCACAGCTAACATCATCCTCAATGGGAAAAAACTGAGAGTTTACATCTATGGTCAGGAAGATGACAGGCACGTCCACCTTTGTCATTGTTATTTTACATAGTACTGAAATTCCTAGCCTCAGCAATCAGACAACACAAAGAAATAAATGCAACCAAAATAGGCAAGGAAGAAGTCAAACTTCCACTATTCACACAGAGCATGATAATCTATGTAGAAAAGCCAACAGACTCCACCAAAAAGTTGCCAGAAGTGATACAGGAATTCAGTAAAGTCACAAGATAAAAAAATCAACATACAGAAATCTTGCATTTCTTTTTTTTTAAAGATTTTATTTATTTACTTATTTATTTGACAGAGAGAGATAGCAAGAGCAGGAACACAAGCAGGGGGAGTGGGAGAGGGAGAAGCAGGCCTCCCACTGAGCAGGGAGCCCGATGTGGGGCTCAATCCCAGGACACTGGGATCATAACCTGTGCTAAAGACAGGCGTTTAACGACTGACCCACCCAGGTGCCCCAGAAACCTTGCATTTCTATACATAAATAATGAAGCAGCAGGAAGAGAAATCAAGGAATCAGTACCATTTACAATACACCAAAAAATATAAGATACCTAGTAATGTACCTAAACAAAAGGGTAAAATATCTGTACTCTGAAAACCATAGAACACTTATGAAAGAAATTGAAAATGACACAAACAAATGGAGAAACTTTCCATACTCATGTTTTGAAAGAACAAATATTGTACAAATGTCTACACTACCCAAAGCAATCTACACCTTTAATAAAATCCTTATCAAAATACCACCACCAGTTTTCATAGAGCTAGAACAATCCTAAAATTTGTATGGAAACACAAAAGACATTGAAGAGCCAAAGCAATCTTCAAAAAGAAAATCAAAGCTGGGGTATCACCATTCTTGACATCAAGCCATATTACAAACCTGTAGTCATCAAACAGTATGGTGATGGCACAAAAACAGGCACATAGATAAAAAGAACAGAATAGAAAATTCAGAAATGGATCCACAACTTATGGTCAACTAATTTCTGATAAAGCAGGAAAGAATATCTACTGGGAAAAAAGACAGTCTCTTTAACAAATGGTGTTGGGAAAACTGGACAGCAAAATGCAGAAGAATGAATTTGGACCACTTTCTTACACCATACACAAAAGTAAAGTTAAAATTGATGAAATACCTAAATGTGATACAGAAAACCACCAAATCCTAGAGGATAACACAGGCAGCAACCTCTGACCTCAGCTGTAAGAACTTCTTACTAGATACATTGCCAGAGGCAAGGGAAGCAAATGCAAAAATGAACTATCGGGACTTCATCAAGATAAAAAAACATCTGCAGAGTCAAGGAAACAATCAACAAAAGTAAAAGACAGCCTATGGAATGGGAGAAGATCTTTGCAAATGGCATATCTGATAAAGAGTTAGTATCCAAAATCTGCAAGCAACTTATCAAACTCAACACACAAAAAACAAATAATCCAGTCAAGAAATGAGCAGATGATATGAACAGACATTTCTCCAAAGAAAACATCCAGATGGCCAACAAATGAAAAGATACCCAACATCACTCATCATCACGGAAATACAAATCAAAACCATAATGAGATACCACCTCAGAACTGTCAAAATGGCTAAAATTAACAACACAGGAAAACAACAGACGTTGGCGAGGATACAGAGAAAGCAGAACACTTTTACACTGTTGATGGGAAAGCAAACTGGTGCAGCTACTCTGGAAAACACTATGGAGGTTCCTCTAAAAGTGAAAAATAGAACTACCCCATGACTCAGCAATTGCACTATTAAGTATTTACCAAAGGATACAAATATACTGATTCGAGGGGACTCATGCACCCTGATGTTTATAGCAGCATTATCAACAATAGCCAAATTATAGAAAGAGCCCAAATGTCCACTGAGTGATGAATGGATAAAGAAGAGGTAAAATATATATATATATATTAGAATATTACTCAGTCATCAAAAAAATGAAATCTTCCTATTAGCAAGGGCATGGATTGAGCTACAGTGTATTATGCTAAGTGAAATAAGTCAGTCAGAGAAAGAGAAATACCATATGACTTCACTCATATGTGGAATTTAAGAAACAAAACAGATGAACATATGGGAAGGGGAAACAAGAGAGAGAAGAAAAACATAAGAGATTCTTAACTATAGAGAACAAAGTGAAGGTTGATGGAGGTGAGGTGGGCTGGGGATGGGCAAAATGCTTGATGGGTAACAAGGAAGGCACTTGTTGTTTGAGCACTGGGTGTTACATGTAAGTGATGAATAACTAAATTCCACTCCTGAAACCTATATGTTGACTAACTAGAATTTAAATAAAAATTTGAAACAAAAATTAGGAAATGTAGTGTTAGTGTAAAAGGAACTCTAACAACTTAGTACAAAAACAGAACTTAAAATGTCTCATTAATAATACTCAATAGTGATTACAGATTGAAATGATGTTATTTTGGATATATTGTGTTAAATAAAATATATTATTAAATTTTTAAGTGCCACCAGAAGGAAAAAAATAATGAAAATTAGACCAGTGGGGCACCTAGGTGGCTCAGTGGGTTAAGCATCTGCCTATGGCTCAAATCATAATCTCAGGGTCCTGGGATCAAGCCCCGCATCAGGCTCCCTGCTCTGCGGGGAGTATGCTTCTCCCTCTCCCTCTGCCACTACACCCTCAAATAAATAAATAAATAGTTTATTCTTAAAAAATTAGACCAGAAATAAATGACAGAAAAACTAAAATCAACAGATAAGATTATGAAACCAGGATTGGGATCTTTGGAAAAATTAATAAAATTGATAAACCTCTAACCAGACTTATCAAAAAGAAGACACAAAGGATGCAAATAATAATAAAATCAGAAATGAGACAGGAGAAATAACAACCAACACCACAAATATACAAATTATTATAAGAATATTAGGAAAAAATTTATGCCAAAAATTTGGACAATCTGGAAAAAATGGATAAATTCCTAGAAACATATAAATTACCTCAATTGAAACAGAAAGATATAGAAAACTTTAACAAACTGATAAAAGCAAAGAAATTGAATCAGTAATCAGAAATCTCCCAACAAACAAAAGTCCAGGGCCAGATGGCTTCACAGGTGAATTTTATCCAACACTGAAAGAAGAGTTCATACCTATTTTTCTCAAATTATTCCAAAAAATAGAAATGGAAAAAAAATTTTGAAACTCATTCTGTGGCCAGCATTACCCTGATTCCAAAAACAGACAAAGACCCACTAAAAATGAGAACTATAGGCCAATATCCTTGATGAACATGGATGTAAAAATTCTCAACAAAATACTAGCAAATCAAATCTTACAGTAGATTAAAAGAATCATTCACCATGATCAACTGGGATTTATTTCTGGGTTGCAGGCATGATTCAATATTCACAAATCAATCAACATGATACACCACATTAATAAAAGAAAGGATAAGAGCCATATGATCCTCTTAATAGATGAAGAAAAAGAATTTGGCAAAGTACAACATCCATTCATGATAAAAACCCTCAAAAAAGTAAAGATAGAGGGAACATACTTCAACATCATAAAGCCTACATACAAAAGACAAATAGCAAATATCATCCTCAGTGGGAAAAAACTGAGAGTTCTTCCTTTATGGTCAGGTACAAGACAGGGAATACCACTCTCACCAGTATTATGTAACATAGTACTGGATGGAGGTCCTAGCCTCAGTAATCAGACAACACAAAGAAATAAAAGCAATTGAAATAGGCAAGGAAGAAGTCAAACTTTCATGATTCACAGATGACATGATACTCTATGAAAAACCCAAAAGACACCACTAAAAAATTGCTAGAACTGGTACATGAATACAGTAAAGTCACAGGATAAAAAATCAATGCACAAAAATCTGTTGCATTTCTGTACACTAATAACAAAGCAGCAAAAAAAGAAATCAAGGAATCAATCTCATTTTCAATTGTGCCAAAAACCATAAGATATCTAGGAATAAACCTAAACAAAGAGATAAACAACCTGTGTTCTGAAAACTATAAAACACTTATGAAAGAAACTGAAGATGACACAAAGAATGGAAAAAGATTCCATGCTCATGGATTGGAAGAACAAATATTGTTACAATGGCTATATTACCCAAAGCAATCTATACATTTAATGCAATCTGTATCAAAATACCACCACCATTTTTCATAGACTTAGAACAAACAATCCTAAAATCTGTATGGAACCACAAAAGACTCTGAAGAACTAAAGCAATCATGAAAAAGAAAAGAAAAGCTGGAGGCACCACATTTCTGGACATCAAGATATATGACAAAGCTGTAGTTATCAAAACAGTATGGTGATGGCACAAAAACAGGCACATAGATCAAAGGAACAGAATAGAAAACCCAGAAATGGACCTACAACTATATGGTCAGCTAATCTTCAACAAAGGAGGAAAGAATATCCAATGGAAAAAAAGACAGTTGCTTCAACAAATGGTGTTGGGGAAACTGGACAGCAAAACGCAGAAGAATGAAACTGGATCACTTTCTTACACCATGCACAAAAATAAATTCAAAATTGATGAAAATCCTAAAGGTGAACATGGGCAGTATCCTCTTTGACATCAGCCATAGCAACTTCTTACTCTGAATATCACCAGAGGCAAGGGAAACAAATGCAAAAATGAACTATTGGGACTTCATCAAGATAAAAATTTCTCAGGGAGCCTGGGTGGCTCAATCGTTAGGCATCTGCCTTCGGCTTGGGTCATGATCCCGGGGTCCTGGGATTGAGCCCCGCATTGGGCTCCCTGCTCTGCAGGAAGCCTGCTTCTCCCTCTCTACCTCCCCATGCTTGTGTTACCCCTCTGGCTGTCTCTCTCTCTGTCAAATAAATAAAATCTTTAAAAAAAATTTCTGCACAGCAAAGGGAATAATCAAGAGTAAAAGGCAGCCTACAGAATGGGAGAAGATATTTGCAAATGATATATCTGATAAAAGGTTAGTATCCAAAATCTACAAACAACTTATCAAACTCAGCACCCAAACAAAATATAACCCACTTAAAAAATGGGCAGAAGACATGAATAGACATTTTTCCAAAGAAGACATCCAGATACATGAAACAGATGCTCAACATCACTCATCATCAGGGAAACACATATCAAAACCATGATGAGATACCACCTCACACCTGTCAAAATGGCTGAAATTAACAACACAGGAAAGAACAGATATTGGCCAGGATGCAGAGAAAGGGGAACCCTCTTACACTGTTGGTGGGAATGCAAACCAGTGTAGCCTCTCTGGAAAACAGTATGAATGTTTCTCAAAAATTTAAAAATAGACCTAACCTATGATCCAGCAATTGCACTACCAGGTATTTACCCAAAGTACACAAAAATACTAATTCAAAGGGACACAAGCACCCTGATCTTTATAGCAGCATTATCAACAATAGCCAAATTATGGAAAGAGCCTAAATGTCCATCAACTGATGAATGGATAAGGAAGATGTGAGATATATATATATATATACACACACACAACGGAATATTACTGAGCCATTTAAAAATTGCATATTTGAGAGAAGTTAAGATGGTGGATATGTAGGGGGACTCTGGGCTTTCCTCCCTCCTAGTACACAGCTGTATTGATGTCAGATCACTTGGAACAGCCAGGAAATGTATCTAAGAATTGGAAGAAGGATTTCCACAGTTGGAGGGAGACAGTGTGGCAAGTGCAATGTGAATGGAAGTGAATTGGGGGAGAGAAAAGCTGTTGTGCCACAGAGGGTAGGGAACCCTTTCCTCAGGTAGAGAAAAAAGAGTGAGGGAGAGAGGGGTTGAAAGAGTGTGGCATCTGGTTCACACAAGAAAACCTCTTGGACCACAGACTGGGGAGTTGGGGGAACTGAGTGGTGTAAATTCTTTGCAAATAGTGAGTGGAGCTCAAGCTCTGGAGGTCTGGAAGTGCCCGACTTTCACCTGATCAGAGCCTCTAGCATGTGCCTCTGGAGAGAAGGAGGGTGCTGGCTGGGGAGCTTGCACAAAGTAGTATAGCACTGGAAGAGATAGTTCTCCTATCTGGATTACATTTGGAAAAGGCTATATTGCCTCTCCAAGGACAAAAGACCCTGCAGGACCCAGCAATCGGCCTTTCATGGGCATGGGACAAAGGCAGAGAGTGGATAACCTGTTTGCTGTTTTTCATGGTGACATACCATAGATTCCGCACACCATGCAGGTGGGGGACTATTTTTCTGGGACAAAGAGCACTAGTCAGAGCACAGTGAGCCTCTAATCCAAAGGAGAGAGAGGATCTGAGTTGTGCTGGCTCCTTTAAGATTGGTAGTTTTGAATCTCAGCCGCCCAAAGATCAAACGAAGGAGAGCTGGGTGCTGGGTGTGTTGACAGCCCTCACTTTGTGAGGGCTTCCTGAAGTGCAAGGGGGTGTGAAATCCCCTGTCTGGGGACAAGGAAGTGGGGTGTCACCATTTCATTCCCACTGACAACATGGTCAAATATCAGAGAGCAATCCAGTGGCCCCCAGTGGAGGTGGGAGCCCCTAACATCAAGATCCGCCCCCCTGTGCTTGGCAGCTACTTTTTTTTACTGGGGCAGGATTGACTCTGATACAGTACAAGAGACCTCTTATCCAGAAGAGCAAAATAGGCAGCACACTGCATGTACCAAATCTACTGATCATAGAGTGCTTCAAGGCACAGTTCTGGTGGAAACAGAACCAGTCTATATATATTTTTTTCTTATTCTTTTTTTTTCTTTTTACTTTATAATCAGGCTTATAGTAGTTTGTTAGTTTTTTCATTTCCATTTCTCTTTTTGGGGGGATCAGGCTTCTTTTTATTCTTTTCTTTTTTATGTTTTTTCTTTCTTTTCTTTGGAATCAGGCTTATAGTTTTTTGATTGTCTGTTTGGTTATTTTCACTCCGTTCCCTTTGCTATTTTGGGGGGGCAGGGCTTTTTTCTCCTGTCTCTTTTTTTTTTCTTTTTCATTCTTTCCTTTTTTCCAGGCTTTCTTCCACAAACAAATCAAAGCACACCTAGATAAAGATCCAAACACTCCCCACTGCAAACAAGGGGGAGCTCTGCAGAGGACTGGTCAGTGGAAAAGAGCAGCCAAAACACAACAGCAGAGTGCACAGAGAATAGAGCAGAAACACTTCCTGATGTGCCAGGCCCTAGACAGTGTGTGACCCCTTTTAATAGAGCATTACTCTGAGGTGCAGGAAATGTAACAAGCTTTCATAACATACAAAAGATAGAAACTTAGCCCAAATGACAAGATGGAGGAATTCTCCCCAAAGGAAAGCTCAGGAAGATATCACAGCCAGGGACTTGCTAAAAACAGATACAAACAATATATCTGAACAAGAATTTAGAACAGTCATAAGACTACTAGATGGCTTGAAAAGGCTTAGAAGACAGCTGAGAAAGCTGTGCTGCAGAGATAAAAGACTTAAAACTAGTCAGGCTGAAATTTTTAAAAATGCTATAACTGAGATGCAAAACAGATTGGAAATAATCACAATGAGGATTGAAGAAATGGAGGGGAGAATAGGTAATACAGAAGATAAAATTATGGAAAATAATGAAGCTGAAAAGAATAGGGAAAGAAAACTATTAGAGCACAGAGGCAGACTTAGGGAACTCAGCGATTCCATAAAGCAAAACAATATCATATCATAGGAGTACCAGAAGAAGAGTGGTAAAAGGGGACAGAAGGTTTATTTGAACAAATTATAGCTGAGAACTTCCCTAATCTGGGGAAGGAAACAGGCGTTCAAGCTCAAGAGCCTCAGAGAACTCCCCTCAAAATCAACAAAAAGAGGTCAACACCATGACGTATCATAGTGAAATTTGCAAAATACAAAGAGAATTCCAAAAGAAGTCAGTGAAAGAATGTCCTTAAACTACAAGGGCAGATACATAAGGCTAGCAGCACACCTGTCCACAGAGACTTGACAGGCCAGAAAGTAGTGGCATCATATATGCAACATGCTAAATGAGAAAAATATGCAGCCAAGAATATTTTATCCAGCAAGGCTGTTATTCAGAATAGAGGGAGAGATAAAAAGTTTCCAAGACAAAGAAAAACTAAAGGAGTTTGTGAACACTAAACCAGCTCTTCAAAAATTATTAAGGGGGAGCCTTTGAATGGGAAAGAGAGACCACAAGTAAAAAGACTGGCGTGGGGTGGGGGGGAGAGAGGAGCACGATGGGGTAGGAGTACGAGACCTAAATTTCGTCTGGTCCCAGGAATTCAGCTAGATAGGGATCAAACCATTCTGAACACCTATGAACTCAACAGGAGATCAAAGAAAAGAATAGCAGCAACTCTCTGAACAGAAAAGCGACCACTTTCTGGAAGGTAGGATGTGCGGACAAGTGAATCTGAGGCAATATTTGGGAAGATATTTGGGAAGACACTCCGGAGTGCAGCCGGAGACGGGGGAGACGGAGTGATTGACTGTTTTTCTCTGGGGGTTCACTGAGAATTGGGGCCCCGAGTTCTTGGCTCCTCTGGGTGGATATTGGGAGGCCGCCATTCTCACCATCGTCCTCCAAAGCTGTACGGAAAGCTTACAGGGAACAAAAGCTCCCGAGAGCAAACCCAAGCAGATTAGTTAGCCCGGCCCCCAGCAAGGGTGGTGCAATTCGGCCTCTGCCTCCGCCTCTGGCAAAGACATTTGAGAACCACTGCAACAGGCCCCTCCCCCAGAAGATCAGCAAGACCAAGCCAAGACCAAGTTTACTGAACAATGAGAACGGCAGAACTCCAGCACTAGGGGGATACTGCACATAGAATTCATGGCTTTTTCCCCATGATTCTTTAGTCTTTCAAAGTTAATTATTTAATTTTCTTTTTCTTCTTTTTCTTTTTCTTCTTTTTCTTTTTCCCTTTTTCAACCAACATCTTCTCAAACCTTTTTTTAAAAAATCTTTTTTATTTTTCATTTTTAGAGTCATATTCTATTCCTTCATAGTAGTTAACCTTATTTTTGGTATATATATAAGTTGTTCTCTCTTTAAAATTTTGGGATACAGTTTTCTCTAACAGACCAAAGTATACCCTAAATCTCTAGTGTATGGTTTTGTTCTAGTCTCCTGCCTGATCACATTCTCTCCCTTCTTCTTTTTTTTTTTTTTGTAAATCCTCTTCTTTCTTTTTTCAACCAACTTCTTATATTAACAATTCCTTTTATAAAATCTTTTATAATTTTCATCTTTAGAGTCATATTCTATCCCATCATTGTATTTACCCTTATTATTGTACATACATGTTTTTCTTTAAAAATTTGGCAGGCACTTTCTTCTAACAGACCAAAATACGCCCAGAATGCGGTGTGTGGTATGGATCTATGCACCAGGCTGATCATATTTGATCATATTCTGTTTTTGCTTTTTTTTATCTTTATCTTTTTCTTTTTTTTTCTTTCCCTTTCTTTTCCCCTGGTTTCAGGTCTCTTTTGATTTGTTTAGTCTATATTTTTCTGGGGTTGTTGTTACCCTGTTAGCATTTTGTTCTCTCATTCATCTATTCTCGGACAAAATGACAAGATGGAAAAAATTACCTCAAAAAAAAAACAAAAGGAGGCAGTACCGACTACCAGGGACCTAATCAATATGGACATTAATAAGATGTCAGAACTAGAGTTCAGAATGATGATTTTAAAGATAATAGCTGGGCTTGAAAACTGCATGGAAGATATTAGAGAAACCCTTTCTGGAGAAATAAAAGAACTAAAATCTAACCAGGTTGAAATCAAAAGGTTATTAATGAGGTGCAATCAAAACTGGAGGCTCTAACTGCTAGGATAAATGAGGTAGAAGAGAGAATTACTGATATAGAAGATCAAATGATGGAAAATAAAGAAACTGAGAAAAAGAGATAAACAACTATTGGAACATGAAGGCAGAATTCAAGAGATAAGTGATACTGTAAGATGAAACAATATAAGAATAATTGGGATCCCAAAAGAAGAAGAAAGAGAGAAGGGGGCAGAGGTATATTTGAGCAAATTATAGCAGAGAACTTCCCTAACTGGGGGAAGGAAACAGGCATAAAAATCCAGGAGGCACAGAGAACCCCTCTCAAAATCAATAAAAATAGATCAACACCCCGACATCTAATAGTAAAACTTACAAGTCACAGAGACAAAGAGAAAATCCTTAAAGCAGCTTGGGAGAAGAGATCTGTAACCTACAATGGTAGAAACATTAGATTGGCAACAGACCTATCCACAGAGACCTGGCAGGCCAGAAAGGACTGGCATGATATCTTCAGAGCACCAAATGAGAAAAATATGCAGCCAAGTATACCATATCCACCTAGCCTGTCATTGAAAATAGAAGGAGAGATAAAAAGCTTTCAGGACAAACAAAAATTAAGGAATTTGCAAACACGAAACCAGCCCTACAAGAAATATTGATAGGGGTCCTCTAAGCAAAGAGAGAGCCTGAAAGTAGCATAGACCAGAAAGGAACACAGACAATATACAGTAAAAGTCACCTTACAGGCAATACAATGGCACTAAATTCATATCTTTCAATAATTACCCTGAATGTAAATGGGCTAAATGCCCCAGTCAAAAGACACATGCTATCAGATTGGATAAAAAAATAAGACCCATCAATATGCTGTCTGCAAGAGACTCATTTTAGACCCAAAGACATGCCCAGATTGAAAGTGGAGGGGGAACATTTACCATGCTAATGGACACCAAAAGAAAGCTGGGGTGGCAATCCTTATATCAGACACATTAGAGTTCAAACCAAAGACTGTAACAAGAGATGAAGAAGGACACTATAGCATACTTAAAGGGTTTATCCCACAAGAAGATCTAACAATTAGAAATATCTATGCCCCTAACATGGGAAAAGCCAATTAATAACAAAAGCAAAGAAACACATCAACAACAATACAACAATAGTGAGGGACTTTAACACCACCCTCAGTGAAATGGACAGATCATCTAAGCAAAAAGAACAACAAGGAAGTAAAGACTTTAAATGACACACTGGACCAAATGGACTTCACAGCTATATTCAGAACATTCCATCCCAAAGCAACAGAATACACATCCTTCTCTAGTGCCTATGCAACATTCTCCAGAATAGATCACATCCGAGGTCAAAAATCAGGTCTCAACTGGTACCAAAAGATGGGGATCATTCCCTGCATATTTTCAGACCACAAAGCTTTGAAAC
Source organism: Eumetopias jubatus (assembly GCF_037043125.1). NCBI lineage: Eukaryota > Metazoa > Chordata > Mammalia > Carnivora > Otariidae > Eumetopias > Eumetopias jubatus. Next base: position 64,470,160 of record NW_028274817.1, read on the forward strand.
TAGAACTCAATCACAAAAGGAAAGTCAGAAAGAACTCAAATCCATAGAGTTTAAAGAACATCCTACTAAAGAATGAATGGGTCAACCAGAAAAATAAGAATTAAAAAAATTCAGGGAAACAAATGAAAATGAAAACACAGCTGTTCAAAATCAGTCCTAAGAGGAAATTATATAGCAATACAAGCCTTTCTCAAGAAACAAGAATTATCTCAAATACACAATCTAACCCTACACCTAAAGGAGCTGGAGAAAGAACAGCAAATAAAGCTTAAACCCAGCAGGAGAAAAGAGATAATAAAGATCAGAGCAGAAATCAATGAAATAGGAACCAGAAGAACAGTAGAACAGATTAATGAAACTAGGAGCTGGTTCTTCGAAAGAATAAATAAGATTGATAAACCCCTGGCCAGACTTATCAAAAAGAAAACAGAAATGGGGGCGCCTCGGTGGCTCAATTGGTTAAGCAACTGCCTTCGGCTCAGGTCATGATCTCTGGGTCCTGGGATCGAGCCCCACATCGGGCTCTCTGCTCAGTGGGAACCCTGCTTCTCCCTCTCCCACTCCCCCTGCTTGTGTTCCCCTCTCTCGCTGTCTCTCTCTCTCTGTCAAATAAATAAATTAAATCTTTAAAAAAAGAGAGAGAGAGAGAGAGAGAGAGAGAGAGAGAAATGACCCAAATAAATAAAATCATGAACGGAAGAGGAGAGATCACAACCAACACCAAAGAAATACAAACAAGTATAAGAACATATTATGAGCAACTATACGCCAGCAAATTAGATAATCTGGAAGAAATGGACGCATTCCTAGAGATGTATCAACTACCAAAACTAAACCAGGAAGAAATAGAAAACCTGAACAGACCTATAACGACTAAGGAAATGGAGCAGTAACCAAAAATCTCTGAACAAACAAAAGCCCAGGGCCAGATGGTTTCCCAGGGGAATTTAAAGAATAATTAATACCTATTATATTAATAGGTATATTAATAACTATTCTTCTGAAACCGTTCCAAAAAATAGAAATGGAAGGAAAACTTCCAAATGCGTTTAATGAGGCCATTACCTTGATCCCCAAACCAGAAAAAGACCCCATCAAAAAGGAGAATTACAGACCAAATATCCCTGATGAACATGGATGCAAAAATTCTCACCAAAATACAAGTCAATAGGATCCAATAGTACATTAATAGGATTATTCACCACGACCAAGTGGGATTTATGCCTGGGCTGCAAGGTTGGTTTAACTTTGGCAAAACAATCAATGTGATACAATACATTAACAAAAGAAAGAACAAGAACCATATGTCCTCTCAATAGATGCAGAAAAAACATTTGACAAAGTACAGCATCCTTTCTTGATCAAAAATCTACAGAGTATAGGGATAGAGGGTACATACCTCAACATTATAAAAGCCATCTATGAAAAACCCACAGCGAATATCATTCTTAATGGGGAAAAACAGAGCTTTCCCACTAAGGTCAGGAACACGGCAGGGATGTCCACTATCACCACTGCTATTCAACATAGTATTAGAAGTCCTAGCCACAGCAATCAGACAACAAAAAGAAATAAAAAGCATCTGAATCGGCAAAGAAGAAGTCAAACTCTCACTCTCTGCAGATGATATGATACTTTATGTAGAAAACCCGAAAGACTCCACCCCAAAACTGCTAGAACTCATATAGGAATTCAGTAAAGTGGCAGGATATATAATCAATGCACAGAAATCAGTGGCATTCCCATACACCAACAAGACAGAAGAAAGAGAAATTAAGGAGTCGATCCCATTTACAATTGCACCCAAAACCATAAGATACCTAGGAATAAATCTAATCAAAGAGGCAAAGAATCTGTACTCAGAAAACTATAAAATATGCATGAACGAAATTGAGGAAGACACAAAGAAATGGAAAAATGTTCCATGCTCATGGATTGGAAGAACAAATATTGTGAGGATGTCAATGCTACCTAGAGCAATCTACCCAGTTAATGCAATCCCCATCAAAATACCATCCACTTTGTTCAAAGAAATGGAACAAATAATCCTAAAATTTGTATGGAACCAGAAAAGACTCTGAGTAGCCAGAGGAATGTTGAAAAAGAAAAGCAAAGCTGGTGGCATCAAAATTCCAGGCTTCCAGCTCTATTACAAAGCGGTCATCATCAAGACAGTATGGTACTGGCATAAAAAAAAAAGACAATAGATCAATGGAACAGAATAGAGCGCCCAGAAATGGACCCTCAACTCTATGGTCAACTAATCTTTGACAAAGCAGGAAAGAATGTCCAGTGGAAAAAATACAATCTCTTCAACAAATGGTGTTGGGAAAATTGGACAGCCACATGCAGAAGAATGAAACTGGACCACTTTCTTACATCATATTCAAAAATAAACTCAAAATGGATGAAAGACCTAAATGTGAGACAGGAGTCCATCAAAATCCTAAAGGAAAACACAGGCAGCAACCTCTTCGACCTCAGCCGCAGCAAATTCTTCCTAGAATCATGCCAAAGGCAAGGGAAGCAAGGGCAAAAATGAACTATTGGGACCTCATCAAGATAAAAAGCTTTTGCACAGCAAAAGAAACAGTCCACAAAACCAAAAGACAACTGACAGAATGGGAGAAGATATTTGCAAATGACATATCAGATAAAGGGCTAGTATCCAAAATCTCTTTTTTTTTACAAGATTTTATTTGTTTGACAGAGAGAGCTCAAACAGAAGGAGAGACAGGAAGAAGCAGGCTCCCCGCTGAGCAAGGAGCCCGACACGGGACTTGATCCCAGGACCCTGGGATCACGACCCAGGCCGAAGGCAGCCACTTAACCAACTGAGCCACCCAGACGTCCCTAGTATCCAAAATCTATAAAGAACTTCTTAAACTCAAAACCCAAATAACAAACGATCCAATCAAGCAACAGGCAGAAGATATGAACAGACATTTTTCCAAAGAAGACATTCAAATGGCCAACAGACACATGAAAAAGTGCTCAACATCGCTCAGCATCAGGGAAATCCCAATCAAAATCTCAATGAGATATCATCTCACACCAGTCAGAATGGCTAAAATTAACAAGTCAGGAAACAACAGATGTTGGCAGGGATTCGGTGAAAGGGGAACCATCCTACAGTGTTGGTGGGAATGCAAGCTGGTGCAGCCACTCTGGAAAACAGTATGGAGGTTCCTCAAAAAGTTGAAAATAGAGCTACCATACGACCCAGCAATTGTACTCCTGGGTATTTACACCAAAGATACAAATGTAGGGATCCGAAGGGGTACGTGCACCCCGATGTTTATAGCAGCAATGTCCACAATAGCCAAACTGTGGAAAGAGCCAAGATGTCCATCGACAGATGAATGGATAAAGAAGAGGTGGTATATATATACAATGGAATACTATGCAGCCATCAAAATATTTGCAATGACGTGGATAGAACTGGAGAGTGTTATGCTGAGCAAAATAAGTCAATCAGAGAAAGACATTATCATATGACCTCAATGATATGAGGAATTCTTAATCTCAGGAAACAAACTGAGGGTTGCTGGAGTGGTGGGGGTTGGGAGGGATAGGAACTCAGGAAAAACGTTTTGGAAGGTCTGATAGACATTGGGGAGGGTATGTGCTATGGTGAGCGCTGTGAATTATGCAAGACTGTTGAATCACAGATCTGTACCTCTGAAGCAAATAATACATTATATGTTAAAAAAAAGAAGAAGAAGATAGCAGGAAGGGAAGAATGAAGGGTGGGAAATCGGAGGGGGAGATGAACCATGAGAGACTATGGACTCTGGTAAACAAACTGAGGGGTCTAGAGGGGAGGGGGGGATGGGTTAGCCTGGTGATGAGTATTAAAGAGGGCACGTTCTGCATGGAGCACTGGGTGTTATATGCAAACAATGAATCATGGAACACTACATCAAAAACTAATGATGTATGGTGATTAACATAACATAATAAAATTTTAAAAAATATATATCTTAAAAAAAGTCTTACTAACATTAAAAGAAAAAAAGATAGTATTTATCTTTCTCAGTCTTATTTCACTTAGTTTAATAACCTCTAGGTGACAGATGGTAGCTGCACTTGTGGTGAGCATAGCATCACTTAAAAGAGAAGGTGAATCACTATGTTGTACACCTGAAACTAATGTAACATTATGTCGACAATAGTCAAATTTTAAAAAATTTTAAGTGGTTAAAATGGTACAGTCCATGTGTTATGTGTATTTTGCCACAATTTTCAAAGATAAATAAAAATTGTTAGTTTTACATTATGTGAATTTTACCACAATAAAAAAAAATGGTTTATTTGCTTTTTTGATGCACTTCGTTTAGTACCAGGAATTATTTTAACTTGGTCCTCTCTTTGTGCTTAACAGGTGATTTGGGGGACTCCTTTAGAATTTAATCCTTATTTATAACACAATTCCTATTGATAATGTCATATTATAAAATTGTTTTGAATAAGACTCACATTTCCAAGTACCTAACCCAAGTCCTATTAAATGAAGGTGGGTGCATCTATCTACTTGTGTGGTATCACTATTTGCTAGGATTGTACTTCTAGCTTCTAAGATTTCTTGGCTATTGAGTTACTCATACCCAACCTGGCCACTAAGCCTCACAGAAGATGATTTCAGTATAACATATCCAAATTCCACTTTCCCAAATTTTCTGTTTTCATGGTTATCCAGAACTAGACTAAATTCTTTTAGTGGTAAATCCCTATGAGCTGCTTATCATTTGCCTGGCAAATAAGTTATCTGCGTGTGCACACTTTTCAAATGTCTCCACCAAAAAACATAGTCTAAAGTCACATATATACATACCCTCAGTGACAAAAACAGCTTACAGGGAGCCCCTAAGCATACTACCCAGCTTGATCTTACTATTCCTTGGGTCATTTGAAGGCTACCACCCAGGAGATCACAAGAAAGGGGTAGAAACATGAGTAAGACAAGGTTCCTGCCCTTTGAAAAACCAACAACTTTTCCCTTCTTTCAACGGGGGCAACCTTCCTCAAGTCTAGAACTGCTCTTAAACGAAGCAAACTGCAGCGCTGCAAAGTGAACTGCAGACCTCTTTTACCCATACTTTGAGGATGTGGCTGGTGATGAGCGCACAGGTTTGAGAGTCAGGAGACCAATCTTGCCACTAAATAACAAGTTTCTTCACCTCACTGGACTTCATTTTTCCCTTTAAATAAAATGGACAGCTCCTGGTTCAAAGGTTTACATGTTTTCTTCTATAAGTAAGCTACAAGTAGATCTGTCAATATTCTTCATTTTATTTTTACTCATTCTCCTGCTCAAGTCTGTTCCAGACCTTCCAAAACGTTTTTCCTCCAGATCCAATGGGATGGCTCCTTCAGCAATATGTCCTGCGGTTTCCTGAATTTGCTTCTTAGCTCCCTCTTCCCAACTGCCACTGTTCCAGCCCAATGCTCTCCCTGTAAGCTCACTTTGTCCTTCGCTCTGCTTGCAGCTTCTCTTCACACTAGTTTCACCTTGGTCTGTTTGGGACAGACAACAGCCAGCTTTATTCCCCAGAGCTGTTCCTGCTGGGCTGGTGTCTTCAGATCTTGTCACCCCCACAGATACCCTCCAACATCCCAAACTTTTTCATGAGGTTGCCTCAATTTAGGCAGTTGGGAAGCATCTCACCTCCCCTAGAAGCGTCTCTCTCTCTCTCTCTCTCTCTGTCTCTGATGCCAGCAGCAGTAAATTCTCAATAAAGGCAGTTGGATTGAATTGAATTGACTGAAGACCCCTCTGAGAATCACCATTCCCCAAACTCAGCCCCTGGCATTTGTCTCCGGTCAAACATTAGCAACTCTACAACTCTTAAAGACAGTTTGTTTACTCTGGCCTCAACCAAGCTGGGAAGTCTCTCAAATCAATTGATTGGAGAGGGTGGAGGATTGGTGGGGAAGAGGGAACTTGGCCACACCATTCATTGAGTCTTAGTGTTTTTTTTAAGTGCCCCTGACCTTTGCCCTCACAAATCCTTTTGTTAGCGAACATTCGTGTCCAATCCCATGATTCAGCAGTTTCCTCTTTCATGCCAGGCCTGCGGCTGCTGCAAGCCCTTAAGAAACAGAATTCACACAATAAAGCAGCCAGGAAGATAGGTTTGCCAATTGGGAGTGCTAATCTCAAGAGAACGGAAGAAAAGTTTGGCGGGTCCCACAATTGCACAAATGAGTGAATAGAATAGCGTGGTATACAATGAGGTAAAGGCACTCCTGAGAAAGAACTCCGGAGCAGTAGCACTCCCTTCCCAGTCCTGAGCAGGCGCACCCTGAGTCAATGTCTTTTGTTGTCTTTCTTTCAAAGGGCAAGGCTGCAGCCCTTGGCAGTTGCGCAGGACATATCCGGAAAGGACCTGGGGGACCGGCCACGTCCCGGCAGGCTCCGAACTCAGCCACATGAAAAGGGTCCTCTCTACAGTCACTCCTAATCCCCTGGCTAAGAGGACTAACGAAGAATGTGAAAGGGCTGAAGAGGGGCCCACAGAAAAAGTTCCATCAGTTATATAACCTTCCCTGGTGGGCAATGCTTTTCAAGGAGCCCCTGTCGTCCAACCAGGCACCTTCAGAGGTCTAATCTGTCCTGCCCAGAGCTCAGAAGCAGAGGTGTGCCATGTTGACGTTGTCCCCTGCCCATTGCTGACCCCAAACGTTGAGGTCTTGGAGCGGATCCGTCTACCATCCCGGTTCTTCCCGAGGTAGCTTGTGTGCGCATCATAAAGCTGACGTCCAGGGGTTAGGGGGACGCTTTCCAGAGACTGGAAAAATGGGAAAGAACGGGGTCTCTTTCAGCACCCAGGGAGGAGAGGCAGGAGAGGAACCACCGCCACACCCACCCAACCCCCTCCCCACCTGGTGAACGAACAGTCAGTGTTCACTCTGAGCCTGGCCTGAGGCGATGGCGGCCACTCTTCTTTTTCTCTTCCTCTTGCTTTTTCTTTCTTGTCCCTCCCCTTCCAGTCTTTGGGTTAACAGCTGCTGCTGTAGCTCCTAACTTTCTGCCTTTCTTCTGCCCTCAATGGCTGTTGGCATCCTCAGAGATGGCAAGAGGGCATGAACAGCCTCTGCGAGGACTTCTGCGTGGGGACTTGTGCACTGGGAAAGGGCACCGACGATGTAGTGACTGGATGGAACACGCCAAGTAGCATGACGCTGACGGGGCTGCCAGGCCTGAAGTTGAGTTCGCTTGTTGCTGGGATGCTGATCGATAGGATTACAAGGCTGCTGAGGTCGGCCGGAGAAGGTGAGGGGATATTTTTGGATAGAAGAGTCAGAGGTCGGGGAAGGGCAACGAGAGATCTAGGGCTCATGTTACATCCGGGGCCTCATTTAGACCGGGACGGTATAAAGGTGCATTTCTTTGCCAGCCATTAGGTGCCGCCTGGAAGGACATTTTATCTACCCCCTCACCCCTACCTTGCCCCCTCAACTCCTCACCCCCCCGACCCCCCCCCCCGCCCCAAGCCAAAGCCACGCATCTAGCGCTGGGGCTAAGTGGGTCTGGCCCACTCCTCTCTTCGTTTAGCTTCACGTCACCGCCTGTCTTTTTGTATTTGGTGGCCGCTTTTTTCAGCCCGGTCTTTTATCTTTCCTGATCTTGAACGGGTCACTGTAGTTTGGTCTCTTTTCCTATTTGCAACACACTAATCCGGCTGGGAAATACCTGGAGCGTGACCTGCTTTTGGAGAGTTATCTTTTTTTCTACTTTCTATGTTCCTGGACTTCGCAGCAATTACACTTTCTTGTGCAGTTAGTTATAGAGCTCCTCGGGTCGGAGGATGGTTTTCAGGAAAGTTTTGTCTTTTTCTGCCCAGTGTTGATTTCAATCTTGCCTTTTTTTCCCTTTCCCATAGACATTGACTGGTAAGTGAACCAGGTGCTTATTGTATTGAAGGGAGAAATGTAGCTCCCTTGAGGAATGCATTGCACAGAACTGGGCATGTTTTAATTTAACCACCTAAGGGATCAGTATTTGTGGCTTAGGATGGAGAGGTTGATTTGTTTAGAAATCATTGTTTGTTTGTTTTTTTTATCTTTGCATCACTCCTTGAGCATACCTATTATTATTTCTGTGAATTGTTGACTTATCTAAAGCTAAAAAGAAAACTAGGTGATAATGCCCTTGCTTTTCTATTATTATTATTAAAGACTTACTTGAATGGGTGCCTTATGAAATCCTTTGAATCAAATTGTCTGAGTTTCTCTCAGTAGTATACTTGCAAGTTTTTTCTTTCCCAAATTTGTCCTTATGTAAGCAATCCCTGATAATAGGAAAAATTAATTGTTTTCAGGGAGTTTTGTTGATGCCAAATTCATTTAGGAAAGCAATTATTTTACTAGTATCTTCATAAATATTCAAAGGAATCAAGGACCATAAGCAGCATTCATTCATAGTTTACAGCACCTTTCAGAGAGAAATCAACCCTTTTCTCCCTCCAGTCACCCTAAACCACTACCCATCCCACACCACTCGGCCCCCACCAGGAACCGTCCCACTCTTGAGCACACTGTTCCTCCTTTGACTTGACATTCTCACATAAAAGGTTGAAAGAATAATGAATATCAGTGAAATAACAATTTTTAAGGTAATTTCTGTGTTCTAAGGAGTGGGTGACAAAAATACCAAAAAGCTTTCATGGTTTGTTTTTGTAATTGACCACCACAATTTTTTTTTTTAGATTTTTTATTGTTATGTTAATCACCATATATTACATAATTTGTTTTGGTGTACTGTTCCATGATTCATTGTTTGTTCATAACACCCAGTGCTCCATGCAGAATGTGCCCTCCTCAATACCCATCACCAGGCTAACCCATCCCCCCACCCTCCTCCCCTCCAGAAACCTCAGTTTGTTTTTCAGAGTCCATCATCTCTCATGGTTCGTCTCCCCCTCTGACTTACTCCCCTTCATTCTTCCTCTCCTGCTATCTTCTTTTTTCTTTTTTCTTAAAATATGTTGTGTTATTTGTTTCAGAAGTACAGATCTGTGATTCAACAGTCTTACACAATTCACAGCGCTCACCGTAGCACATATCTTCCCCAATGTCCATCACCCAGCCACCCCATCCCTCCCACCCCCGACCACTCCAGCAACCCTCAGTTTGTTCCTGAGATTAAGAATTCCTCATATCAGTGAGGTCATATGATACATGTCTTTCTCTGATTGACTTATTTCACTCAGCATAACACCCTCCAGTTCCATCCATGTCGTTGCAAATGGCAAGATCTCATTCCTTTTGATGGCTGCATAATATTCCATTGTGTATATATACCACCTCTTCTTTATCCATTCATCTGTCAATGGACATCTTGGCTCTTTCCACAGTTTGGCTATTGTGGACATTGCTGCTATAAACATTGGGGTGCACGTACCCCTTCGGGTCCCTACATTTGTATCTTTGGGGTAAATACCCAGAAGTGCAATTGCTGGATCGAACGGTAGCTCTAATTTCAACTGTTTGAGGAACCTCCATACTGTTTTCCAGAGGGGTTGCACCAGCTTGCATTCCCACCAACAGTGTAGGAGGGTTCCCCTTTCTCCACATCCCCGCCAACATCTGTCGTTCCCTGACTTGTTCATTTTAGCCATTCTGACGGGTGTGAGCCACCACAATTTTTTAACATACCTTGTTGTTACTTTAAAAAAAATGAAAAGTTTGTTTTACAAAGAACAGAAAATTAGACCCTAATTCTTGGAAATTTTTTTAAATATTTTTTTCTACAAGTGATAATCTAAATTGTTTTAATCAAAGATAAATAAATAAAATATTCAGGGAGGAAGGCACGTTAAAGAAAGATACAGCTAGCTTGTATCCAAAGAATACTTTTAAATAATTCTCATTTAAAATTTTGTTTTACTTTATACTGCTTTCCAAGTTCAAAAATAAATGACATATTTGAAAAGTTCTTAGTAATAATTTTTCATTCAATACTAAATAGAAACCTGAATGGCAGAAGTGGCAAACATGGATTTTTTGGGGGGGGTAAAATTTTCCACCTGTTTTTGTGTCTGTGGTGAAAGCTTGCCAGATCTAGGTGGCTACATGCACCTCATCACTGATAAGTGCCAGATTTTACAAGAGTAAGTACCTTTCCGCAGCATTACTTTCATTAAACCTTTGCAGTGCTTGTTGAAAAATCACTTCCAGCTCCGAATTTAAATTGCTCTGCTCATCAGTACAAACCTGACATTCTAGGTCTCCAAATACAGTTTTAAGCTCTAGGCAAAATTCCTTGTGCTTTCTTCCAGTGGAATATGAAATACTTGAGGAAAAGTAAGTTTATTATTAGCCACTTAACCTTGTCAGTTTTCAAAGTCTCCAAAATCTTTTTTTACTATTAATAGCTATTAAATATTCATTAGAGCATTAAACTTTATTCAGAGAGTTTCAGCATATCAATTTTTGTAGGCATACATAATTTTTTCTGAATCTTCATAAGAATAAAACTTAGAAGACTCTACTGATTTAAATTATAACACATCTTAACTATAAACCAATTGTTCTGTTCTTTTTTTTTCCAGTATAGTTTATTTTTTTAAAATTAACATATAATGTATTATTTGTTTCAAGAGTACAGGTCTGTGATTCATCAGTCTTATATAAAACCCAGGGCTCATTACAACGCATACTCTCCCCAATATCCATCACCCCATTACCCATTCCACCCAACCCCTACCCCTCACCCCTCCAGCAAACCTCAGTTTGTTTCCTAAGATTAAGAGTAGTCTCTAAAATCTTAACACACTGTGTCTGTGTGTTAGGTTTTGTTTCTTTTTGTTTTGCTATGACTTAGATTTAGTTTGGCACTATCACCAATATTTTCATCTCTAAGTGAAAATAAAAATTTTCACAAACTCTCACTCTGTTTTAATTACACTACTTAGTGAATTAAATACTCTAAAAAATGGTAACTTTAAACTTATGAAATATACTTACTTGGTCTATTTGTTGACTTATTTTTTTTTCTAAAAGTAGACAAACTCTTCTTTTTGCTTACATATTTCAACAAATAAAAATAATTTGCCCAGGCTAAAATTTAAATTTTTGAAATGTCTGAAACATACAGTTTCTTTGCTTAGGATAATCTATTTCTGTCACACTCTTTAATGTTCAGCATAATTTGATGTGTAATGATAATCTGAGAACACAGAGTTAATAGCCTTTCTAAAATTAAAGAATAAATGATATTTAAAATAAACCTTTTTAATAATATCTTATTTCTCTATTACACAAATGGCATTCCATTCAACACAGAAAATAAAATGTTTCTGGAGATTAAAACAATTTTAAATAGTCAGGATTATATCACACCAGCATAAGGAATGCTGATATCTGGTATATTAATCTGATGTAATAACTTATAACATATTCATTCTTTAAAACTATTTCACCAAAAATGTCATTGATTTCATCAAAAGGTAAAGGGCCAGAACATTCAAATACAAACTCAAGAGTCTGTCTAGGAATAATAACATATGCAACTTACAATCCCACAGGTCTTTGCCAGAACTAAACATAATTTAAATTATGACTAATGTTTGTAGTTCTGGCTTTTCTTGGGGGCCTTAGTTTAAAAAAAAACTTGTAACCTAAGTATTTCTTAATGGAGAAACTTGAGGGTTAGAAATGCCACATTAGGTCAGCTGATGACCTTCTATTCATATAGTCCACGACTTGTGGTAATGCCAAAAAACCATTCATGAGGAACCTAACGATCTTCTTTTTTTTCTGACAGCTAACAAAATGTCATTTATTCAACTTATATCTAAAAGGAGTTTTAATCATTCAAAACTAGGAGCTGGATTAGAAAACATCAAAAGGATGGAAGAAAGACCTGTAATTTCTGTTTGATGTATTCTGGTAATTTTTCATTTTCTCAATACCTAGTTATTCGACCATTTGGTGATGTATAACTGATAGAAGACACTCCTGCCTGCATGACCAACTGGGGCCCATTATTAAACTGAACCCACACAGCTCAACTGGTTAACTGTGTGCCCCAACCAACATGTTTCACAAAAACAGATTTCAAAAGTTGTGCTGATTTTGGAAGAAACCTTTTAGGCTACTAGAAGAGATGTTTGTTCCAGAAGCTGCAGCTATAAGGCCATATCCTTCATTTGTAACCATAGAAGGATGAAGCATCGGTGCCTGTTTTGGAGAATCAGCATCATTTATGATCATTTTACTCAAAGATGCTCTATCCCTCTTCAGGTAGTTTGGATCCACAAAGGAGGAAGTGACACTAACTACCTTCTATGATAGCCTCAGAAGAGTGGATATGCATCTCATACAGCCTTGGTTTCTGTTAGTAACCCAATATTAATTGAACATTTGGAATTTTCTCTAGTCCCTTTTCAAATATATTTATATACTATACGTATGAATTTTATATTACAAATTCTATATATAACCTCAGCTGAAAACATTACTTAGATGATGTGCCCTAGTAGTTCTTTTTTTATTTGTCTTTAAAACCATTTCTTCAGGGGTGCCTGAGTGGCTCAGATGGTTAAACTGCTGCCTTCAGCTCAGGTCATGATCTCCAGGTCCTGGGATTGAGCCTCACATAAGGCTCCCAGCTCAGCAGGGACTCTGCTTCTCCCTCTCCCTCTGCCTCTCCCCCTGCTCATGCTTTCTCTCTGTATCTCTCTGTCTCAAATGAATAAATAAAATCTAAAAAAAAAAAAAAACATTTCTTCAACCTTCAAGTTGAGGAGAGGAGGATCTTATTATGGTATTCCAGTATTTGTTGTACAAAGCAGATTTGTCCTAGGTTTACCTAATTTCCTTTTCTGTGAAATAACTTGTGTTTTAAATTTAAAAGTGAAATAGATTAATTTTAGAAAATTTGGAAAACAGAGAAAACTCACTTTAAAAAATATACCACCTGTGGGGCGCCTGGGTGGCTCAGTTGTTAAGCGTCTGCCTTCGGCTCAGGTCATAATCCCAGGGTCCTGGGATCGAGCCCTGCGCCTGGCTCTCTGCTCAGCAAAAAGCCTGCTTCTCCCTCTCCCACTCCCCCTGCTTGTGTTCCCTCTTTCGCTGTGTCTCTCCCTGTCAAATAAATAAATAAAATCTTTAAAAATATATCTATATATCTATATAGATATATATAGATATATATACACACCACCTGTAATCCTATCCAATCAGAGATAGGCACTGGTAAAATCCTAGTATATTTCCAACCAGTCTATTCTTTATGCATATATGTATATATGTGCATAAACATATTACTCATAGTTATGTGTATGCTATATATAGTTTTATATTTAATCATGTTTACCTAATAGTGTATCTTGTGTGTTTTTCCATGTCTTCAGAATTTATTAAGCTCCAGTGGTATTCATTCCCTCTCATCCTTGTATTTCTTTTTTTTTTAATTTTATTTGTTTATTTGACATAGAGAGCAAGAGCAGGGGGGCAGAGGGAGAAGCAGACTCCCCATTGAGCAGGGAGCCCGACACGGGGCTTGATCCCAGGTGGGATCAAGCCCTGAGCTGAAGGCAGATGCTTAACAACTGAGTCACCCAGGCACCCCTCATCCTTGTATTTCTAGAGTGAAGTTGATTTTGTTTTCTTTTTTTGCTTCAAGTTGTTGTTTAAATTCCAATTAGTTAACATATAGTATAATAGTAGTTTCAGGAGCAGAATTTATTGATTCATCACTTACATACAACACCCAGTGCTCATCACAGCAAATTCCCTCCTTAATACCCGTCATCCATTTAACCTATTCCCAACCCACCTCCCCTCCAGCAACCCTGAGTTTATTCTCTATAATTAAGAGTCTATTTTATGGTTACCTATCTTTTTTTTTCTGTAACCCCTATGTTCATCTGTTTTGTTTCTTAAATTCCACATACAAGTGAAATCATATGGTATTCTATTTCTCTGACTTATTTAGCTTAGCATAATACACTCTAGCTCCATTCATGTCATTTAAAATGACAAGATTCCATTCTTTTTATGACTAATATTCCATTGTATCTATATACCTCACAACTTTTTATCCATGCATCAGTCAATGGACATTTGGGCTCTTTCCATAATTTGGCTATTGTTGATAATGCTGCTACAAACATCGGGTGCATGTGTCCCTTTGAATGAGTGTTTTTGTATCTTTTGGGTAAATACTGAATAGTGCAATTGCTGAGTCATAGGGTAGTTCTATTTTTAACTTTTTTAGGAACCTCCATACTGTCCTCCAGAGTGGCTGCACCAGTTTGCATTCCCACCAACAGTGTAAGAGGGTTCCCCTTTCTCTGCAACCTCACCAGCATCTGTTGTTTCCTGTATTGTTAATTTTAACCAGTTTGACAGGTGAAAGATGATTATCTCACTGTAGCTTTGGTTTATATTTCCCTGATGGTGAGTGATGTTGAGCATCTTTTCATGTTGGCCATCTGGATGTCTTCTTTGGAAAAATGTCTATTCATTTCTGCTGCCCATTTCTTAACTGGATTATTTGTTTTTTGGTTGTTGAGTTTGATAATTTCTTTATAGATTTTATTTACTAACCCTTTATCACGTATGTCATTTGCAAATATCTTCTCTCATTCTGAAGGTTGCCTTTTAGTTTTGTTGTTTCCTTTGCCATGCAGAAGCTTTTTATCTTGAGGAAGTCCCAAAACTTCATTTTTGCTTTTGTTTCCCTTGTCTCTAAGATGTCTCTAGTAAGATGTTGCTCCAGCCAAGGTCAAAGAGGTTGCTGCCTGTGTTCTTTTCTAGGATTTTAATTGTTTCATGTTTCATATTTAGGTCTTTAATCCATTTTGAGTTTATTTTTGTGTATGGTGGAAGAAAGTGGTCCAGTTTCATTCTCCTGCATGTTGTTGTCCAGCTTTCCCAACAGCATTTGTTAAAGAGACTGTCTTTTGTCCATTGGATATTCTTTCCTGCTTTGTTGAAGATTAGTTGACCACAGAGCTGAGGGTCCATTTCTGGGTTCTCTCTTCTGTTCAATTGATCTATGTGTTTGTTTTTGTGCCAGTACCATATTGTCTTGATGATTACAGCTTTGTAATAGAGCTTGACGTCTGGAATTGTTATGCCACCAGCTTTGATTTTCTTTTTCAACATTACTTTGACTATTCATGGTTTTTTGTGGTTCCGTACAAATTTTAGGATTGTTTCTTCTAGCTCTGTGAAAAGTGCTGGTGGTATTTTGATAAGGATTGCATTGACTGTGTACATTGCTTTGGGTAGTATAGACACTTTAACAATATTTGTTCTTCCAATCCATGAGCATGGAATGTTTTTCCATTTCTTTGTGTACTCTTCAATTTCTTTCATGAGGGTTCTATAGTTTTCAGAACACAGATTGTTTATCTATTTGGTTAGGTTTATTCCTAGATATCTTATGGTTTTTGGTGCAATTGTAAATGGGATCGATTCCTTGATTTCCCTTTCTGCTGCTTCATTATTAGTGTACAGAAATGCAACAGATTTTAGCACACTGATTTTGTATCCTGCGACTTTACTGAATTTGTGTATCAGTTCTAGCAATTTTTTTGGTGGAGTCTTTCAGGTTTTGTACACAGAGTATCATGCTGTCTGTGACTAAAGAAATTTTGACTTATTCCCTGCTGATGTGGATGCCTTTTATTTCTACTTGTTGTCTGATTGAGAAGGCTAGGACTTCCAATACTATGTTATATAACAATGGTGGGAGTGGACATCTCTGTCTTGTTCCTGACCATAAAGGAGAAAGTTCTGTTTTTCCCCATTGAAGATTATATTCGCTCTGTGTCCTTTATGATGTTTAGGTTTTTCCCTCTATCTCTACTTTGTTCAAGGGATTTTTATAAAGAATGGATGCTGTACTTTGTCCAGTGCTTTTTCTGCATCTATTGAGAGGATTATATGGTTCTTATCCTTTATTAATGTGGTGTATCATGCTGATTGGGTGCAATTATTTAAACATGCTTGCAGCCCAGGAATAAATCCCACTTGATTGTGGTGAATGATTCCTTTTTTTAAATTTTATTTTATTATGTTAGTCACCATACAATACGTGAATGATTCTTTTAATGTACTGTTGGATTCCATTTGCTACTATGTTGTTGAGAATTTTTGCATCCATGTTCATCAGGGATATTGGCCTGTAATTCTCTTTTTTAGTGGGGTCTTTGGCTGGTTTTGGATAATGCTGGCCTGATAGAATGAGTTCGGAAGTTTTTCTTCCATTTCTATTTTTTGGAACAGTATGAGAAGAATAGGTATTAACTCTTCTTTAAATGTCTGGTAGAATTTCCCTGGGAAGCCATCTGGCCCTGGGCTTTTGTATGCTTGGAGATTTTTGATGACTGATTCGATTTGACTGTTGTTATCAGTCTGTTCAAATTTTCTATTTCTTCCTGTTTCAGTAGTTTAGTAGCTTATATGTTTCCAGGAATTTATCCTTTTCTTTTAGATTGCCCAGTTTGTTACCAGATAATTTTTCATCATATTCTCTTATAATTGTTTATATGACTGTGGTGTTGGTTGTGATCTCTCCTCTCTCATTTCTGATTTTATTTATTTGGGTCCTTTCTCTTTTCTTTTTTTTTAAGTCTGGCTAGGGGTTTATCCATTTTGTTAATTCTTTTAAAGAGCTGCCTCTTAATTTCTCGTTGATCTGTTCTACTGGGTTTTTTTTCCTACATCATTTATTTCTGCTCTAATATTTATTATTTCCCTTCTACTGTCTTTAAGTTTCATTTGTTCTTCTTTTTCTAGGTCCTTTAGGTGTAAGGTTGGGTTGCAAATTCAAGATTTTTCTTTCTTCTTGAGATAGACCTGTCTTGCCATACACTTCCCTCTTATGACCACTTTTGCTGCATCCAAAGATTTTGGACCACGGTGTTTTCATTTTCATTTCTTCCCATGTATTTTTTTGTTTCTTCTTTAATTTCCTGATTGACCCATTCAATCTTTAGTAGGATGTTCTTTAACTCCCATGTATTTGTGGTCTTTCCAAATTTTTTCTTGTGGTTGACTTTAAGTTACAGTGTTGTGGTTACGAATGATGCATCGTGTGACCTCAATCTTTTTGTATTTGTTGAGGCCTGATTTGTGATCTAGTATGTGATCTATTCTTGAAAATGTTCCATATGCGCCCAAAAGGAATGTGTGTTCCACTGCTTTAGGATAAAATGCTCTGAATATATCTGTCCATCTGGTTCATTGTGTCATTCAAAGCCATTGGTTCCTTGTTGATTTTTTGCTTAGATGATCTGTCTATTGTTGTAAGTAGGGTGTTAAAGTCCCTTCTTATTATCATTGAGTTCCTTTATGTTTGTTATTAGTTGTTTTTTCTTTAAAATTTATTTATTTATTTGAGTGAGAGAGACCTCGAGTGAGTTTGTGGAGAGGCAGAGGGAGAGAATCTTCAAGCTGACTCCCCACTGAGCATGGAGCCCAACTCGGGGCTTGATCTCATGACCTGATCCAAAACCAAGAGTCAGATGCTTAACAAATTGAGCAACCCAGGAGCCCCTATTTGTTGTTTTAGATGTGTGGGTACTCCCAAGTTGGAGGCATAAATATTTACAATTGTTAGATATTCTTGTTGGATAGACCCCGTTATTATGATATAGTGCCCTTCTTCATCTCTTGTTACAGTCTTTGGTTTAAAATCTGGTTTGTCAGATATAAGTATGGTTACTCTGGCTTTCTTTTTTTTTTAAGACATTCATTTTAAAGAAAGAAAGAGAGAGCACATGACCAGGGAGAGGTGTGTTTAGGTCTAAAATGAGTCTCTTGTAACAAGGCAGAGGATCATAGGGGAAGGGAGAGAAAAAACAAGATGAAACCAGAGAGGGAGACAAACCATAAGAGACTCTTAATCTCAGGAAACAAACTGAGCGTTGCTAGAGTGGAGGGGGGTATGAGAGATGGGGTGGCTGGGTGATGGACATTGGGGAGGGTATGTGCTATGGTGAGTGCTGTGAATTGTGTAAGACTGATGAATCACAGACCTGTACCCCTGAAATAAATAATACATTATATGCTAATAAAAAATAATAAAAAAATAAATTAAATAAATTAAAATAAAATAAGTCTCTTGTAAGCAACATATATAGGGTCTTGTTTTTTATCCACTCTGACACCCTATATCTTTTGATTGGGATATTTAGTCCGTATTCATTCAGAGTGATTATTGATAGATATGAATTTAGTGACATTTATTACTTATTAAATCACCATTCTCTGTTCCTTTCTAGTCTTTGTTGCTTTTGATCTTTCTTTCCCACTCAAAGAGTCCCCTTTAATTTTTCTTGCAGGGCTGGTTTAGTGGTCACTAAACTAAACTCCTTTAGTTTTTGTTTGTCTGGGAAACTTTATCTTTCCTTTTATTCTGAATGACAGCCGTGTTGGATACAGAAATCTTGGCTGCATATTTTCCCCATTCAACACGTTGACTATATCATACCATTCTCCTCAGGCCTGCCAAGTTTCTGTGGAGAGATCTGCTGCTAACCTTCTCTTCCCTTGAAAGTTAAGGACTTCTTTTCTCTTCCTGCTCTTAGGTTTTTTTTCTTTATCTCTATATTTTGCAAATTTAACTACAATATATCTTGGTGTTGGCCTGGTTTTGTTGATTTTGAAGGGAGTTTTCTTTGCCTCCTGGATTTGGATGTATATTTCCTTCCCCAGATTAGGGAGTTTTCAGCGTAATTTCCTCAAATAAACCTTCTGCCCCCTTATCCCTCTATTCTTCTGGGAATTCTGTGATATGGAGTCACTGAGTCCCTAACTCTGCATTTGTGATCCTATATTTTTCTTTCCTTCTTCTTTTCAGGCCATTATTTTATCTTCTATATCACTTATTCATTCTTCTGTTTCTTCCATCCTTGTGGTCATTACATCCAGTCAGTTTTGAATCTTTGTTACTGCATTTTTCATTTCTGCTTGGCTAGTTTTTAGGTTTTGTTTTTTGTTTTTTTGTTTTTCTGCAGTAAGGGACTCCCTGGTGTCCTCTATGCTTTTCTCAAGCCCAGCTAGTATCCTTATGATTCTTGCTTTAAACTCTGCTTTAAATTCAGATATAAATACTCTGCAGGCAAAGTATTTATATCTGTTTTGATTAGTCCCTGGCCATGACCTTTTCTTGTTCTTTCTTTTGGGATGAAGTCTTCCATCTTGGCATTTTTTTCTGTCTCTGTCTTCTGTGTTAGGAAAGCCTGTTATGTTTTCTGCTCCCGAGAGTAATGGCTTTATGAAGAAAAAGTCATATACTGTCCAGGTCTTAACACTTCAGGAAGTATCTCTGGTGTATGTTGTGTGCACTCTGATGCTGTGTTTTGGCTGCTCTTTCCCTCAGGTCAGTCCTCTGCAGAGTTTCTCCTTGCCTGCAGTGTGGAGTATTTGGAATTTGCCCAGAGTGTGGCGGGTTTTAACTAGATGTGCTTTGGTCTGCTTGTTAAAAGAGACCTGATGTTATTTTCACCAGAGCTGAGGCTTTGCAGAAGTTTATGGTCAGTGGTGAATGCAGGGGTTTGTGCTGGTCTTCTGGGGAAGGGGCCCGCTGGGCTGGTTCTTGGGCACACTTGCCCAAGAAAAGCAGCACCAGCAGAACACAGGGGGATGGGGGCTTGGCGTAAGCAATTTAGGCCACCACTGTTGGCATTGGGCTGCTTATTGAAGTTAGTTTATGCTGAGGAGTGCAAGTGAGAAATGGTTCCAGTCCCCTCTCTCAACCCTGGAAAGGGGAGTTTTCACCCACCACTGTCCGGGAAGCCCTCACAAAAGAGTGAACGGTCTTCCCTCATGTGTCCCAGGTGTCCCTCAGAGTACTGCCTTCACCCTGTTTGCGTGCAGGCCATCTATCTGCCTTCCCAGTAGCACAGTGCACTTGTGTTCTATCCCAGGCAGCCTGGCTAAGTTTTTAAACTCCAAACTTTAGGGACCTGGCATGGTGTGGACTCATGCTAGTCCTCTGAGGAAGATTCTTGCCACAATGGGACTAATGCAGGTTTGTCCCAGAAGGGCAGTCTCACCAAAGCACAAGGGCTTGGAGCTTGGAGTAAAACACAGCAAGAGCCAGTATCCAGATTAGTTGCCCTCAGCAGTTATCTCTACACTTATCCTGGAGGTGGGGGAGAAATGGCACCTACTGCATCTTTTGTTCCCTGAGAGGGAATGCCACCCCTCCCAGGTGCACTCCAAGAAGGCAGAACTATCTCTCCCAGTGCATCCCAGGGGATCTTCAGATTGCACCATCTGCCCCCAGGTTATTTGCCCTCCTCCACAGGAGCAGTGCAGTGCCCTCAGGGCTCCACACCAGCCTCTAAAACTGTGGACCTCTAAAACTCCAGTCTTTGAACCCAGCTGGTTGTAAAAACACAAAAATCAGCCCCTCTTGTTTTCTTAGTTAATGGCTTTGGGGAAGTATTTTCCTCGTGCAATCCCCTGTGTGCCTCTCTCTTTCTCTCTCTCACCTCTCTTTGTGACCAAGGCCTCTTCCCCTCGGCAGCACCCACAATCCAATTTTCTCCAAACCATATCTCTGCACCTCCTACTTTCCAAGATGTGGCCTCTTCTCTCCTTCAAGTTGTGCAGTTTGTTCTGTCAGTCCTCAGTTAGACTTCATGGGGATTTAGAATGATCTGATATTTATTTAGTTGCATTTGAGGGATGAGGCAAGCTTAGGGTCCTCCTACTACTCTGCCATCTTAGCTCCTCTCTCAACAGCATCCCTTCAACTATATCATGGTGGCTGGTGTCTGAGCTATATGGAACAGTCACCTTTGAAAACACATCTTCAAATCCCTCCAAGAGGTGCTTTTATGGTGATCATCTCCAGCAGCTGCCTTCTATATCTTGCTATCAACATAACACATCCAGTTCTGCTGAAATGCTTTTATCCAAAGTTTTGGAGGATGCGAAGTCCAAAATTAGGGTGCCAGCACCATAGAGTTGTGAGAGCCCTCTTCCAGACTTCAGGTTTCAGATGGCTGACTTCTAGTATCCTCACAAAGTGAAAGAGACCTCTATAGTGAAGTTCTAACTTTTGAAATCAATCTTTAAGTATGCTAGTTTTATTGAAATTTAGAATCATTTTTGAATCTTAAATGCTGTATTATTTCTGTGTATTCCATTGTTGTGTAATAGTCTGCTCAAGAGTTATTTGTCTCTTTTGGTTTAACATCGCCTGATTTATGGAAGTCCTCCAAAAATACTTAAATTTTATATAGCATTTAAAAAAATTATACTCAATACCTTTCAAAATGGAGATATTATTAGCCAGAACCCCTATTAGAGTTTTGACTTTATATTTCTGTTTGTATTCATATAAATTAGTAGTAGCATATAAATCTCTGACTAAAATAATCCATTCTTTACATTTATTTTTTATTAAAAGATATTTGACATACAACACTGTATAAATTTAAAGTGTATAGCATACTAATTTGATACATTTATATACTGTAATATGATTGCCATTGTAGTGATAATTAGCACCTCTATCATGTTACATAATTATCATATTTTTGGTTGGAATAATTCTAATCTTCTAGCAAGTCTGATGATTATTGTACAATATTGTTGTCTATATTCACTATGCTGTGCATTAGATCTCTAGAATTTATTTGCTAATTGTTGTAAGTTTGTACCCTTAAACAACATATGCCACAACCCTTCACCATTTTACTCTCTGTTTTTATGAGTTTGGCTTTTTTTAGATTAATCATATGAGTGATACCATACAGTATTTGTCTTTCTTATCTCTGACTTATCATAATGTCCTCAGGGTCCAAAATGTACATTTTTTATTACTAAATGTAGCAATTGAAAATTTAAAGTACTTTTGATTGTGTGAAGTTTTTTACATTTTATTCTCCAGTATTACTTCCTGTGTCCATTTTTAGGAAAACATCTCAGTGATACCCTTTATAATTTTCATCCTAATTATGTATATTAATTTTTCTTAGAATATATTCTATTCAATCTGCCCATTCCATAGCTTTCAAGTGAGAAGATGGCACGATAAATGATTAAAATGTTTATTTGTAACTTTTTTCCTTTTTTTAAATTTTTTATTGTTATGTTAATCACCATACATTACATCATTAGTTTTTGATATAGTGTTCCATGATTCATTGTGCATAACACCCAGTGCTCCACGCAGAATGTGCCCTCTTTAATATCCATTACCAGGCTAACCCATCCCCCCACCCCCCTCCCCTCTAGAATCCTCAGTTTGTTTTTCAGAGTCCATCGTCTCTCATGGTTCGTCTCCCCCTCTGACTTACTCCCCTTCATTCTTCCCCTCCTGCTATCTTCTTTTTTTTTCTTAACATATATTGCATTATTTGTTTCAGAAGTACAGATCTGTGATTCAACAGTCTTGCACAATTCTGTAACTTTTTTTTTCTAAGAGACAATTATTTTTCCTTCAAAATTTTCAAGTTTATTAGGCAAATCATAATCATTCAAATGTTATGAATAAGTATTTCTAAAATTTAGTAGTTTTGAAAGTTTTTTTATTCATAATAAGTGATATATATGTGTATATATGCATAGTGTGTCTGTGTGTATATGTCTGGCTTGTGTCTGGTTTGGTACTATGCTATTGATCTTCCACATTCTTCCAGGACTGCTCTAAATTCCAGTGAAGATTGTGGTGGGTACTTAAGAATAAGATCATTCTCTCAGAGGTCCTGATTTAAAGGACAGCAAAACCATTGAAGCAAAAATAGCTTATAACTAACAAGCCTATAATTTTATAAAAGGAAATTTTAAAGTTAAGGACTATAGCAATTGCTCTATATAACAAAGAGAGTTGAAAATATGGAGGACTCTTACTTGCATTCCCTGACATTAGTATGTAAAATATTATTCTGCTTTATATTTCTATATATTATTATTTATTTTACATTTTATGGTCTATATATACTTTTTCTCTATCCAAATTATATATGTATATATATATATCCTAACCTAATTGAACATTTATAGGGTAACAAAGGCGCTTGAGGTTAGCCATTATAAATACATATTTCCCAGCTCACTCCAAGTCCCATCTACCTGTGATAATTTCAAACAACATTGCTCGCTCCTTTTCCTAGTTAATTCTGGAACTTACTGTCTGTATCATGTATTCAACTTTTTATTATATTTGGTTGAGCATTTTGTTTTATATACATGACTCGCATTTATAAACAATTTCATTGTTTAATGTATAGGTTTATTAGTCTGGACCCTTATCCATTTTCCCAAATAAATAATGTTTTAAAATGGTAGCTAGAGTTCAAGACCAGCACAGGACATCTTATTCAACACATCATGTAACTGAAATGCCATATATCTGTGACAAGAAAAAGTAACAGAGTATTCTTATAGTGTTAGTAACTAAAATACAGGGAACACCAAGCACATTGAAATCCTTTCTTATTTAAAATTGAATACTAATACTTGGGAGGGGAAAAAGAATAAAGGACAATAAAAAGTAGTAGCTGGAGACATGTGAATTCTTAAGAAACTTTTGGGGAGGCAGATGGATGGCATTTATTGGCCATATATAATTTCAGTTTTTAAATTAACACTTTCTTTTAGATTTATTACCAGCCCTACTTTTTACTAACTAACTATAATAAGGTTTTTTCCCTCCCTAGACTCACAAATTATAGAGGAATTTTCTATGGGGACTGTGCAAGAGTTGGAAGACCAAAGAAATAAGACGTCATGTGAGAAAAATCTTGTCTGTGGTAGAATTTACTAAGTAGGAAAACTATAAGCTACAGGTGAATTAGGTTAGGGGATGAATTGGAAAGAAAATGGATCATAAGTCAATTATCTATTTTGGCCACCAGATCATGACATCAGGCCCAGAGATAAGTTGGAGGGGATATGCAGGACAGGAAATGACTACATTGTATTATCTTATTTGTTTTATTTCCAAATGGCCTTTCACAAAAGAAAAACTTACCTTTGAGGTCAGGAAATTCACAGTATCTTTCTTTTGTATCCCACACAATCTAAAACACAAACCAATCATATAAAAGATGTTCAACATATAATAACAACATAATAATATGCCTACTTCATAGGTTTATTGTGAGGATTAAATGAGTTAATGCATGCATAATGCTTAGAATAGTGTCTGGCCCATGGTAAAAGAGCAATACATCTTTATTACTATCATTAATCTTTATTATTATAATTATTACTACTATTGTCAGCTTTCTTTGATTAAACCTCTTGCATATATCCTTGTGAGTTAAAAAGATGATGAAAGTTGACTGTGCGAACTAATTAGAAGTTACCTTAGAGTAGATGTAGACTCCAGCCTTGGCCTCAGAATTAAACTGGTCCTTTGAAAGAATGACTGTGGTTGGGTTGAAAGGAGCATGGAGGTAAGCTCTGACTACATCTTCTGATGTTGACTGACCTCTTTGTGCCCTCTTACTTAGTTAAAAGCTAGAAATATTGATAATTTTTCCATCATTCCCATCCCTCATAGCCCACTTCCAGGATCCTGATCCAATCATTCTATTCATGACAAATTTTACTTGGAATGTAATTCTGATAGATAATAGTTCACAATTTTACTTTTTACTTTTTGGTTTAAATAAAATAGATTACTCTGAAATGAATCGCCTATAGATTTTTAAATGCATAATAAATATACTGAATGGTTTTTATGGACTTACTTTTATCTCCAAAGTGGCTATTGTTCATTTTTAATTCTGAAACATGAACCTGTGTATCTTAGATATCAATAAATCAGAGGCTTTAGAGATGATTCCCTTAGATATTAAACTGTATTTATTATTTAAAGTTTTCTCCATTCCTTGAAAATGGAATGTTTCCTTTTGAACAGTTGTAAATAGGAATATTTTTATTTTTTTAAATGATTGTCTACTAGAATAGGACTTTTTTCAATAAAAATTTCATCACCTATTCAAAATTTATCTTTTTAGTTTTATTGAGATATAATTGGCACATAAGATTGTTCAAGGTAAAGGCAAACAGCATAATGTGATACACATATATATTGTGAAATTATTACCATAATAAGGTTAATACATTCCAGGGCGCCTGAGTGGCTCAGTTGGTTGGGCGACTGCCTTCAGCTCAGGTCATGATCCTGGAGTCCCGGGATCGAGTCCTGCATTGGGCTCCCCGTTCAGCCCGGAGTCTGCTTCTCCCTCTGACCCGAACCCCTCTCATGTTCTCTCTATATATCTCATTCTCTCTCTCAAATAAATAAATCTTTAAAAAAAATACATTCCAACTACTCACATAACTACCTTTTTGTGTGTGTGGTAAGAACATTTAAGACTTACTCTCTTAGCAACTTCCATAATACAGTATTGTTAACTATAGTCACCATGCTATACATTAGATGACCAGAATTTAATCATTTAATGGTGGAAGTTTAACTCTTTGACCAACATCATCCCAGTTCCCTCACCTTCCAGCACCTGGCAACCACCAATCTACTCTGCTTTTATGAATTCAGCTTTTTATATTCCACCTAAGAGTGAGTGTTCCATCCATTTCAATTTTTTTAGAACAGTTTGAGAAGAATAGGTACTAACTCTTCTTTAAATGTCTGGTAGAGGATGGCGGAGGAATAGGGGAACCTATTCCAACTGGTCTCCTGAATTGAGCTGGATATCTACCAGACCACTCTGAACACTAACGAAATCAGCCTGAGATGTAAGAAGATATATCTGGATCTCTACAAACAGAATATCGCCAGCGGTTGGTTTTGAGGTATGAAGTGGGGAGCCGTGATTCTAACGACAGATATCAGAAGACAAATGGAAGGGGGAGGGAGTCATCGGGATCCTGCACCATGGGAGCTTGAAAGCCCCCTGCACTGGGGAACAGGCACAGACTCCCAGACCGGTAGTGGTGGGGAAAGAAATTTAGGGGAGCCCCCCGGACTGAAACCTGGAGCTGCAAACTGGGGGTGGCTGGTGTTTTTAGAAGGAAAAAGGGCAGAGATGTGCCTGGACCTGGAAGCAGGGTTGGGAGTGCTACTATGAGGTGCACAACCCAGGACCCTATGGTTCTAGCAGCACAGACAGAAACGGAGACAGTGTGGCCTGGGGAGCTCACTGAAGATCAGACTGCAGTCTCTCTGTTCTGAGGCAGAGGGTTGGAAACACTCTCTTCTACTCTGACTCTCCAAAGAGACAAAGAAAGTCACCAGGGAAAGCTGCCAGAGAACAAAAGCCCCAAGAAACCGGTTTTCACTGAGGCCATTTCCCCCCCACACACACAGGGGGCAGGGCAACTCTGCCCAAACAGGGTTGCCTGAATAACAGTGTGGCAGGCCCCTTCCCCAGAAGACATGGTTGGGGGAACAAGAGGCTGACAACTCTAAGGTCCCTATCCCAGTAACAGGTGCATCTTGCTTGGTTTTGGTTTATAATTTGGACTCTGTACATTCCCTCAACCAACCCTCAACAGAATGACTGAGAGGACGAACACCCAAAATAGGAAAGACTCAGAGACTGTGATTTCTGCCACAGATTTACAAATGATATAGATATAAGCAAGATGTCACAAATGGACTTCAGGGTAACAATTATGAAGATGATAGCTAGAATGGAGAAATCGATTAATGGCAACATAGAGTCTCTAAGGGCAGAAATGAGAGCTGAACTGGCAGAACTTGAAAATGCTATCACTGAGATCCAATCTAACCTAGATACTCTAAAACCTACGGTAAGGAAGGTGGAACAACGAATTAGTGATCTAGAAGACAAACTCATAGAAAAGAAGGAAAACGAGGAGGCCTGGGAGAAACAGCTTAAAATCCATGAAAACAATTAGAGAAATAAGTGATGCCATGAAACCTTCGAATGTCAGAATTATTGGGATCCCTGATGCGGTACCCACAGAGAGAGGACTAGAAGATATATTTGAGCAATTTGTAGCTGAGAACTTCCCTAATCTGGGGAATGAAACAAACATTCGTATTCTAGAGGCAGAGAGGACCTTTCCCGAGATCAAGGAGAACAGACCAATGCCCCAGCATGTAATACTAAAACTCACAAATCTTAGAACCAGGGAAACCATCTTAAGGGCAGTTAGAGGGAAGAGATTCTTATGTACAGAAGGAGGAACATCAGAATAATGTCAGACCTAGCCACAGAGACCTGGCAAGCCAGAAAGGCCTGGAAAGACATATTCGGTGTAGTAAAGGAGAAGAACATGCAGCCAAGAATACTTTATCCAGCAAGGTTGTCATTTAGAATGGATGGAGAGATGCAGAGCTCCCAGGACTGGCAGAACCTGAAAGAATATGTCACCACTAAGCCGGCCCTGCAAGAAATATTAAGGGGGGTTCTATAAAAGGAGAAAGACCCCACGAGTGATATAGAACAGAAATTTATAGAGACAATCTATAGAAATGAGGACTACACAGGCAACATGATGACAATAAATTCATATCTTTCAATAATCACTCTCAACAAGAACAGCCTAAATGCTCCCATAAAATGGCACAGGGTTGCAGATTGGATAAAAAGACAGGACCCATCCATATGCTGTCTACAAGAGACTCATTTTGAACCTAAAGACACAGCCAGACTGAAAGTGAAGGGATGGAGATCCATCTTCCATGCCAAAGGACCTCAAAAGAAAGCTGGGGTAGCAATTCTCATATAAGACAAACTAGATTTTAAGCCAAAGACTGTAGTTAGAGACACAGAAGGACACTCTATCATTCCTAAAGGGTCTATCCAACAAGAATATCTAACAATTGTAAATATCTATGCCCCCAAAATGGGAGCAGGCAACTACATAAGCCAAGTGTTAACCAAAAAAAAAAAGAGTCATATTGATAATAATACGTTAATTGTAGGAGACCTCAGTACTCCACACTCAGCAATACACTGATCATCTAAGCAGAAAACCAACAAAGAAACAAGAGCTTTGAATGACACACTGGACCAGATGGACCTCATAGATATATACAGAACATTCCACCCAGAACAACAGAATACACATTGTTCTCGAGTGCACACGGAACTTCCTCCAGAATAGACCACATACTAGGTCACAAATCACGTCTCAACTGATACCAAAAGATTGAGAGTATTCCTTGCATTTTCCCAGACCATAATGCTTTAAAACTGGAATTCAATCACAAGAAAAAGTTTGGAAGAAATTCAAACACATGGAAGCTAAAGACCACTCCGCTTAAGAACGTTTGGGTCGACCAGGAAATCAAAAAAGAACTTAAACAAGTCATGGAAATCAATGAGAATGAAAACACATTGATCCAAATCCTATGGGTTAGTGAAAAAGGTGGTCCTAAGGGGGAAATACATAGCCATCCAAGCCTCACTCAAAAAAATAGAAAAATCCCGAATTCACCAACTAACTTTACTCCTTGAAGAACTGGAGAAAAAGCAAAAACTGATGCATAAGCCACGCATTAGAAGAGAAATAATTAAGAATAGAGTAGAGATCAATGAATTAGAAATGAGAAATACAGTAGATCAGATCAATGAAACTAGAAGCTGGTTCTCTGAAAGAATTAATAAGATCAATAAACCAAAGACCAGACTTATCCAAAAGAAAAGAAAAAGGATCCAAATTAATAAAATTGTGAATGGAAGGAGAGAGATCACGACTAACATCAAGGAAATAGAAACAATTATTAGAAATTATTATCAACAACTATATGCCAATAAATTAAGCAACCTGGAAGAAATGGATGCCTTCCTGGAAACCTATAAACTGCCAAGACTGAAACAGGAAGAAATAGACAACCTGAATAGACCAATAACCAGTAATGAGATTGAAGCAGTGATCAAAAACCTCCCGAAAAATGAGAGTCCTGGGCCTGATGGATTCCCTGGAGAATTCTACCAAACAGTCAAAGAAGAAATAATACTTATTCTCCTGAAGCTATCTAAAAAAATAGAAACAGAAGGAAAGCTTCCAGACTCATTCTATGAGGCCAGCATTACCTTGATCCCCAAACCAGGCAAAGAACCCAGCAAAAAGGAGAATTTCAGACTGATATCCCTGTTGAATATGGATTCCAAAATTCTCAACAAAATCCTAGCTAATAGGATCCAACAGTACATTAAAAGGATCATCCACCACGACCAGGTGGGAGTTATCTCTGGGATACAAGCTTAGTTCAGCATTTGCAAATCAATCAATGTGATAGAACACATTAATAAGAGGAGAGAGAACCATATGGTCCCCTCAATGCAGAAAAAGCACTTGACAAAATAAAGCATCTTTTTCTGATTAAAATTCTTCAGAGTATAGGGATAGAGGGAACATTCCTCAAGTTTATAAAATCCATCTATGAAAAACCCACAACAGGGTGCCTGGGTGGCTCAATCGTTAAGTATCTGCCTTCAGCTTGGGTCATGGTTCCTGGGTCCTAGGATCAAGCCCCACATGGGGCTCCCTGCTCGGCAAGAAACCTGCTTCTCCCTCTCCCACTCCCCCTCTTTGTGTTCCCTCTCTTGCTGTGTCTCTCTTTGTCAAATAAAAAAAATCTTAAAAAAACAAAAACCCACAGTCAATATCATTCTCAATGGGGAAAAGCTGAGAGCCTTTCCCTTAAGATCAGGAACACGACAAGGATGCCCACTCTCTCCACTATTATTCAGCATAGTACTAGAAGTCCTTGCAACAGCTCTCAGACAACAAAAAGAAATAAAAGGTATTCAAGTTGGCAAAGAAGAAGTCAAACCCTCTCTCTTCATGGATGACATGATACTTTATGTGGAAAAGGCAAAAGACTCCACCCCAAATTACTAGAACTCATACAGCAATTCAGTAATGTGGCAGGATACAAAATCAATGCACAGAAATCAGTTGCTTTCTTATCCACTAACAATGCAACTGTAGAAAGAGAAATTAGAGAATCGATTCCATTTACAATAGCACCAAAAACCATAAGATACCTCGGAATAAACTTAACCAAGGAGGTAAATGATCTATACTCTAGGAACTACAGAACACTCCTGAAAGAAATTGAAGACACAAAAAGATCGAAAAACATTCCATGCTCATGGATCAGAAGAATAAACATTGTTAAAATGTCTATGCTGCCCAGAGCAATCTATACCTTCAAAGCCATCCCAAACAAAATTCCAATGACTTTTTTCAAAGAGCTGGAGCAAACAATTCTAAAATTTGTATGGAATCAGAAAATACCCTGAATCGCCAAGGAAATGTTGAAAAAATAAAGCAAAGCTAGGGGCATCATGTTGCCCGATTTGAAGCTAAATTACGAAGTCGTGATCACTAAGACAGCATGGTCCTGGCACAAAAACAGACATATAGACCAATGGAACAGAATAGAGAACCCAGATATGGACCCTCAACTCTATGGTCAAATAATCTTCGACAAAGCAGGAAAAAATATGCAATGGAAAAGAGTCTCTTCAGTGCTGGGAAAATTGGATAGCTATATACAGAAGAATGAAACTCAACCATACTCTTAACCCCATTCACAAAAATAAACTAAAAATGGATGAAAGACCTCAATGTGAGACAGGAATCCATCAAAATCCTAGAGGAGAACATAGGTAGTAACCTCTTCTACATCAACCACATCCCCAAAGGCAAGGGAAACAAAAGCAAAAATGAACTTTCGGGCCTTCCACAAGATAAAAAGCTTTTGCACAGCAAAGGAAACAGTAACACAACAAAGAGGCAACCCACGGAATGGGAGAAGATATTTGCAAATGACACTACAGGCAAAGGGCTGACATCTAAGAGCTATAAAGTACTTCTCAAACTCAACTCCCAAAAAACAAATAAACAAGTCAAAAAATGGGCAGAAGACATGAACAGACACTTCTCCAAAGAAGACATACAAATGGCTAACAGACACATGAAAAAATATTCATCATCATTAGCTATCAGGGAAATTCAAATCAAAACCACATTGAGATACCACCTTACACCTGTTAGAATGGCAAAAATTGACAAGGCAAGAAACAACAAATGTTGGAGAGGTTGTGGAGAAAGGGGAACCCTCTTACACTGTTGATGGGAGTGCACGTTGGTACAGCCACTTTGGAAAACAGTGTGGACGTTCCTCAAAAAATTAAAAATAGAGCTACCTTATGACCCAGCAATTGCACTACTGGGTATTTACCCCAAAGACACAGAGGTAGTGAGAACAAGGGCCACATGCACCCCAATGTTCATAGCAGCAATGTCTGCAAATGCCAAACTGTGGAAAGAGCCAAAATGCCCTTCAACAGATGAATAGATAAAGAAGATGTGGTCCATATATACAATGGAATATTACTCAGCCATCAGAAAGGATGAATACCCAACTTTTACATCAACATGGATGGGACTGGAAGAGATTATGCTAAGTGAAATAAGTCAAGCAGAGAAAGTCAATTATCATATGGTTTCACTTATTTGTGGAACATAAGGAATAACATGGAGGACATTAGGAGAAGGAAGGGAAAAATGAATGGGGGGAATCAGAGGGAGAGATGAACCATAAGAGACTATGGACGCTGAGAAACACACTGAGGGTTTTAGAGGGGAGGGGGTGGGGGGATGGTTTAGCCTGGTGATAGGTATTAAAGAAGGCACGTACTGTATGGAGCACTGGGTGTTAAACGCAAACAATGAATCATGGAACACTACATCAAAAACTAATGATGTACTGTATGGTAACTAACATAACATAATATGTCTGGTAGAATTCCCCTGGGAAACCATCTGGCCCTGGACTTTTGTTTGGTGGGAGATTTTTTTTTTAAGGTTTATTCATTTATTTGAGAGAGAGAGAGAGAGAGAACACACAGGGAGAAAGGGAGAAGCAGACTCCCCACTGAGCAGGGAGCCTGACATGGGGCTCGATCCCAGGACCCCAGGATCATGACCTGAGCCAAAGGCAGATGCTTAACCAACTGAGCCACCCAGGTATCCCCAGTAGGACGTTCCTTAACCTCCATGTGTTTGTTGTCTTTCCAAATTTTTTCTTGTGGTTGACTTCAAGTTTCATAATGTTGTGTCCTCAAAATATGCATGGTTTTAGGAAGCTTGGGTGATTCAGACAGTTAAGCATCTGCCTTGGCTCAGGTCATGATCCCAGGGTCCTGGGATCAAGACCCACATGAGGCTCCTTGCTCAGGGGAAGACTGCATCTCCCTCTGCCAGCCGCTCCCCCTGCTTGTGTGCTCTCCCTCTCTCTCTCTCTGACAAATAAAATCTTTTTTAAAATGTGGATGGTATTATCTTGATCTTTTTGTACTTGAGGATTGATTTGTGACCCAGTATGTGATTTATTCTGGAGAATGTGCCATGTGCACTCGAAAAGAATGTGTATTCTGCTGCTCTTGGATGAAATGTTCTGAATGTATCTGTTACGTCCATATAGTCCAGTGTGTCATTCAAAGCCATTGTTTCCTTGTTGACTTTCTGCTTAGATGATGTGCCCATTCCTGTAAGTGGGGTGTTAAAGTCCCCTACTATTACTGTATCAGTGATAATATGTTTGTGTTTGTTATGATTGATTTAAATATTTGGGTGTTCCCAAGTTGGGGGCATAAATATTTACAAATGTTAGATCTTCTTGATAGATATACCACTTGATTATGATATAGTGTCCTTCTTCATCTCTTGTTACAATCCTTGGTTTAAAATCCAGTTTGTCTGATATGAGTATGGCTACTCTTTCTTTTTTTTAAGATTACTTCATTTGAGAGAGAGGGAGAGAGAGCACATGAGCAAGGGGAGGGGCAGAGGGAAAGAGAGACAGACTACCTGCTGAGTGGGGAGCCTGACTCAGGCTCAATCGAGGACTCTTAGATCATGACCTGAGCCAAAATCAAGAGTCGGACACTTAACCAACTGAGCCATCCAGGCGCCCCACTTCTGCTTTCTTTTAATGTCCATTAACATGATAGATGGTTCTCCAGCCCCTGACTTTCTATCTACAGGTGTCTTTAGGACTAAAATGAGCCACTTGTAGGCAGCATTTAGATGGGTCTCATTTTTTTATCCATTCTGATGCCCTATGTCTTTTGATAGGAACATTTAGTCCATTTACATTCAGAGTGATTATTGATATGAATTTAGTACCACTGTGTTTCCTTTAGAGTCAGTGTTTCTGCTGATGTTCTCTGTTCCTTTCTAGGCTTTGTTGCTTTTAGTCTTTCTTTCCCAAAGAGTACCCTTTAATATTTCTTGCAGGGCTGGTTTAGTGGTCACGAACTCCTTTAGTTTTTGTCTGGGAAACTCTTCCTTTCTCCTATTTTGAATGACAGCTTTGCTGGTTAAAGTATTCGTGGCTGCATATTTTTCCCATTCAGCACATGGAATATATCCTGCCATTCTTCTCTGGCCTGTCAAGTTTCTGTGGACAGATATGCTGCAAACCTGATCTTTCTTCCCTTGTAAGTTAAGGACGTTTTTCCCTTGTTGCTTTCAGGATTCTTTCCTCGTCTATTTTGTGAAGTTGACTATGATATGTCTTGGTGTGGGCTGGCTTTTGTTGAATTTGATGGGAGTTCTCTGTGCCTCCTGTATTTCAATTGTCTGTTTGCTTCCCCATATTAGGAAATTTTTCAGCTATAATTTCCTCGAATAACACTTCTGCCCCCTTTTGCCTCTCTTCTTCTGGGACTCCTATGATATGAATGTTATTATGCTTTAAGGAGTCACTGAGTTCTCTTTGCCTACATTTGTGATCGAATATCTTTCTTTCCCTCTTCTTTTCAGCTTCATTATTTTCCATAATTTTGTCTTCTAAATCACTGATTCATTCCTCTGCTTCATCCATCTTCATTATCATTGTATCCAGTCAGTTTTGCATCTCAGTTATAGCATTTTTTTTTTATTTTGGCCTGACTAGTTTTTAGGTTTTTTTGTTTCTTTGTTTGTTTTGTTTTGTTTTTTGCTGTGGTAAGGGACTCTCTATTGTCTTCTATGCTTCTCTCAAGCCCAGCTAGTGTCCTTATGATTATTGTTTTAAATTCTCCTTTAGGTATCTTACTTGTATCTGTTTTGATTAAATCCCTGGCCATGACTTTTTCCAGTTCTTTCTTATGGGGTGAATTTCTCAGTCTTGTCATTTTGTCTAGGTCACTGCCCTTTTTGTGTGATTGTTAGGAAAGCCTGTTATATTCCTGCTCCTGAGAGTAATGGCTATATTAAGAATAGGTCCTATACTGTCCTGGGCCTCATGCATCAGGAAGTCTTTCAGGGTGTGCACTCTGCTGTTGTGTTTTGGCTGCTCCTTCCCTCAGGTCAGTCCTGTGCAGAGGTTCTCCTTGCCTGCGCTATGGGGTGTTTGGACTTTGTCTAATGTGTGGCAAGTTTTAACTAAGTGTGTTTTGGTCTGCTTGTTAAAAGAAGATAGATCTTATTTCCCCTAAGAGCTGAAGTTTTCAGCACTCTATGATCAGTAGACTTGGTTTGTGTGAGGGGTTTGTATTCGTGTTCTGGGGGAGGGGCCTGCTGCACTGATTCTGATGGATATGCCCTAGTGGAGATGAACCTGCAGGGTGCAGGGGGATATGGCTTGGTATAAGCTGCTCCAAACTACACTGGGG
Organism: Eumetopias jubatus; assembly: GCF_037043125.1. Taxonomy (NCBI): domain Eukaryota; kingdom Metazoa; phylum Chordata; class Mammalia; order Carnivora; family Otariidae; genus Eumetopias; species Eumetopias jubatus. The sequence continues at coordinate 64,504,701 of NW_028274817.1, forward strand.
GGTGTTGTGTTGCTCACTAAACTGTGTGAGTGCTGATGGACAGGAGGAATATGGCATGGCCTGCTCTCTCATCCCTGGAGAAGGAAGTTTGCACCTACCACTCTTAAGGAAGCTCTCAGAGAAGAGCAAATAATCTCCCTGCTTGTGTCCCCAGCTTCTGTCAGATCCCTGCCTTCACCCTGTGTCCAAGCTGTCTGCCTGCCGGGCAGCACAGTGCTCTTGTATATTATCTCAGGTATGTGGCTGGGTTTCAAACTCCAAATTTTAGGGACCTAGCATGGCACAGACCAACACTGATCTTCTGGGGGAGGGTCTTGAACACTGTGGCTGGTACCAGTTTGTACCAGAAAAGCAGTCGTGATTGTGCAGTGGCTCAGAGTTTATGGTAAAGTTCCACAAAAAGCTGGCACTAAGGTTTGCTGCCCTCAGCAGGTGTCTCTGTTCCTATGCTAGTGAACAGGGCAGCACATTGGCTCTTGCCAGCTCTTTTGTCCCCAGAGAGGCTGTGCCACCACTACCAAATGCACTCCAAGAAGGAGAACTGTTTCTCCTCATGGGACCCAGGGGATCCTCAGACCATACTGCCCACTCCCAGGCCTCTGCCCTCCTTCCCCACAGGAACACCACTAAGTCCACCAGGCACTACTCTGGCAATACCATGGACTTCTAAAACTTCAGACTTTGCAGCCCACCACTTATAAAAACTTGGGGTGGTCAGCTTCTCCCCTTTTCCCAGTCAATGATTTTGGGGAAGAGTTTTTATTGTATAATCCCCTGCATGCTGCTTTCACTCTTTCTCTCTTGCTCCTTTCTCTATAATCAGGGCTCCTTCACCTCTGCAGCACCCGCAAATTTTTTCTCCCCCAAATTAGCTCTCCACAGCTCCTACCTCCCATGATGTGGCCATTTTTCTCCCTCTAGATTTTCAGTTTCTTCACTCAGTCCTCAGATCAATTTCTTGTGCATGCAGAATGATTTGACATTTATCTAGCTGTGTTTAAGGGATGAGGCAAACCTAGGGTCCACCTACTCCTCTGGTATCTTAACTCCTCTAGGTTCCCCATCTAAGTGAGATCACACAAAGTACTTGTATTTTTCTGTCTGACTTATTTCACTTAACATAATGTCCTCAAGATTCAACCATGTGGTCACAAATGGCAGATTTCCTCCATTTTTATGGCTGAATAATATTCCATTGAGTATATATACCATATTTTATTTATATGTTTATTAATAGACATATAAGTTATTTCCATGTCGTGACTATTGTTAATAATACTTCAATGAACATTGCATGCAGATATCTCTTTGAGATTGTGATTTCCTTTCATTCAGATATATACATAGAAGTGGAATTTTTGGAACATACATAGTTCTCTTTTTTTATTCTTTAAGGAAACTCCATACTGTTTTCCATAGTGGCTGTACCAATTTATATTCCCACCAGCAGTGCACAAGTGTTCCTTTTTTCCCAAATCCTCACCAACACTTGTTATATCTTTGGTAATAGCCATTCCAGCAGGTGTGAAATGAAATCTCCTGGACTTCCACAATGGCACTCTTGTCTGTGGGTGATTGTCAAAATTGGTGATTTTGGGGGTGGGGGGAGAAGATGGTAAAAAAAAAACTCTTCTTCTGCCTTGTTGGTGATGTCACCCATGCCACATTTCTTAAGTGTCTACTATGTGCTAGGTAATGCAGAATACAAATATAAAGGAGACTTGCTTAATAAGTGGCAAGCGGAAATTTGACCTCAGGCCCTTTGATTCTCAGACTTCCACTATAAAACAATCCAATTTTACCGTCACTGAGAGAAAACTGAAATGATAACAAGATCACGTTTTCTTTCACTAAGGTTTAGTTTAACTGATCAGTGGCTTACATAATTAATATTTATTTCAAGAGTATACAGAATAGACTTTTTATCAAACTAGAAGTGAAATTTAAACTGCAATTCTTTGGCAAAAGTACATTCTAGAAGTCTTTTTTAAAATAATTTTTTTCCAGTTTTAGAAGCAATTATTTGTGACTTCGGAATCAGAATACTAAAAAGTTGCTGTAAGGAACTTTATCTTATGAATAGTACTTCTGAAGGGGGCACCTGGGTGGCTCAAGTCATTAAGCATCTGCCTTCAGCTCAGGTCATGATCTCAGGGTCCTAGGATCGAGCTCCATATTGGGCTCCCTGCTCGACGGGAAGCCTGCTTCTCCTTCTCCCACTCCCCCTGCTTGTGTTCCTGCTCTCGCTGTGTCTCTCTTTGTCAAATAAATAAATAATCTTTAAAAATAATAATAATAATACATCTGAAGGAAAGAGTAGGAAACACAAGCACTTTTTGACCAAAACTATGCATTCTAAATTGAAATACACAAATTATAAGCTTATAGGGAAATTCTAAGTCTAAAACATAATTCTGGAAAGTAAGCATTGCTTCTTTTTTTTAAGATTTTATTTATTTATTAGAGAGGGAGGAGGAACGAGCACCAGCGGGGGGAGAGGCAGAAGGGAGAAGGAGAAGCAGACTCCCCGCTGAGCAGGGAGCCCGATGTGGGACTCAATCCCAGGACCCTGGAATCATGACCTGAGCCAAAGGGAGACGCTTAACGGCCTGAGCCACCCAGGCATCCCTAAGCATTGCATCTTAATCAGGTTAAATTTTTGAGGTATTTTCTTTCTCTAAAAGAGGTAGTGTTTAAGGTTCACAGATTTCTTCAAAACGATTATGTATGGGATAGTATAAACTGTACTTAGATGGGGTTCTGAAGTTATCCTTTTATCATACTACATAAAACATTAGCTATCAAAATAATCCATTTGAAATCATTTAAATATGTCTACTTACTATAAAATTTTAATACTGTCATCTGAACAACTGAATTAAATAAACTCTATGAATATTCATAAAGCAGAATAATTCCTTGTAGTCGTTCCCTGATTGCTATACTTTATTTTAGTGTTACTTGTGTATAGTCATATGGTTTAGCTTGGGCTTTATGGAGTGGGGCACAAAAACCCTTTATAGCAACATGCAGTAGGGCATCCCATCAACGTTTTTTAACTGTAGCATTCCCTATGCATTTATGGAACGGTAAGGATACTTAAGGAACTTAGACTCAGCTTGAAATTAAATATATCAAAACTACTAAGAAGCTGAGGTGCCTGGGTGGCTCAGTTGTTAAGTGTCTGCCTTTGGCTCAGGTCATGATCCCAGCTGGGATCGAGCCCCACATCAGTCTCCCTGTTCAGTGAGGAGCCTGCTTCTCCCTCTCCCACTCCCTGTTTGTGTTCCCTCTCTCACTGTGTCTCTTTCTGTCAAATAAATAAATAAAATCTTTAAAAAAAAAACTACTAAGAAGCTTAAATATATAAGAAAAATGTATATATATACAAAAAATAAGATTAAATGATGAAGGGATAGAATATGACTGTAAAAATGAAAATTAAAAAAGATTTTAAAGAATGAATTGATAAGATAAGAAGTTGGTTGAAAAGGGAAAGAAAAATTTAAAAAAAAGAAAAAATTTTAAAAAAATTAAACTTGAAAGACTAAAGAATCATGGGGAAAAAGCCATGAATTCTATGTGCTATATTGCCCTAGCCCTGGAGTTTTGCAGTTCTTATTGATTGGTAAACTTAGTCGTGGCTGGATGTTCTTTTTTTTTTTTTTCTTATAAATCCTGTTGATTTTATTTTTTTATTATTATTATGTTATGTTAATCACCATACATTACATCATTAGTTTTTGATGTAGTGTTCCATGATTCATTGTTTGTGCATAACACCCAATGCTCCATGCAGAACGTGCCCTCCTTAATACCCACCACCAGGCCAACCCATCCCCCCACCCCTCTCCCCTCTAGAACCCTCAGTTTGTTTCTCAGAGTCCATAGTGTCTCATGGTTCATCTCCCCCTCCGATTTCCCCCCCTTCATTCTTCCCATCTTGCTATCCTTTTTTTTCTTTAAATTTTTTTATTGTTATGTTAATCACCATACATTACATCATTAGTTTGTGATATAGTGTTCCATGATTCATTGTTTGTGCATAACACCCAGTGCTCCACGCAGAACGTGCCCTCTTTAATACTCATCACCAGGCTAACCCATCCTCCCACCCCCTCCCCTCTAGAACCCTCAGTTTGTTTTTCAGAGTCCATCATCTCTCATGGTTTGTCTCCTCATCCGATTTACCCCCCTTCATTCTTCCCCTCCTGCTATCTTCTTCTTCTTTTTCTTTTTCTTAACATATATTGCATTATTTGTTTCAGAGGTACAGATCTGTGATTCAACAGTCTTGCACAATTCACAGCACTCACCATGTGGCTGGATGTTCTTTCTGATCTTCTGGGGGAGGGGCATGTTGCATTGATTCTCAAATGTCTTTGCCCCAGGCAGAATTGCACTGCCCTTGCCAGGGGCCAGGCTAAGTAATCTGCTGGGGTTTGCTCTCGGTAGTGTTTGTTCCCTGAAGGCTTTCCGCACATCTTTAGAGGATGAGAATGAAAATGGTGGCCTCCCAATCTCTGGCCCCAGAGGAGCTGAGAGCTTGGGGCCCCACTCCTCAGTGAGCCCTCAGAGAAAAGCAGTCAATCACTCCTGTCTCCCTCGTCTCCAGCTGCATTCCGTGCTCACCCGGCCTGTGACCGAGCATTCTATCTCTGGCACATAGTCCTGTTTGGAGGCTCCAAACCCAGCAGATTCCTGCCACATGCTCCCGTGCCGCTCCTCCCTAGGGAGGAAAGGAAGTCACTCCAGATCTGCTGGTTGTTGGGCCTCTGCTCAAAGAGTAGTGGCCCCACTATGTCATGGGCCACGGTTTATGGCAACCCCGAGATGAAAGCCCACTCTTCGGCTCACTCTTTGCAGCTGGCTTCCCCACTCCAATACGTGGGAGCTCTGCCGCACTCAGGCACCCCCAGTCTTTCTGTGATCCTGAGGGTCCTGAGACCACACTATCCCAGCGAGAGCTCCACCCCCTGCTTAGCCCTGGAATGATGTCCCTTGGCACAGCAGACTTTAAAAATTCTGATTTTGTGCTCTTCTGCTCTATCACTTGCCAGTAGCCAGCTGACAGAGGTTCCCCCCCACTCCCCGCAGTCTATCTTGTGGAGGCAATCTGGCAATCAATTCTCCACAGGCAATCTAAATTGCCTCAGATTCACTTCTCCACATGTCCTACCTTGCAGAAAGTGGTCACTTTTTTGTTCATAGAGTTGATGCTATTCTTTTCTTCGATCTCCTATTGAGTTTGTAGGTATCCAGAATGGTTTGATAGCTATCTAGCTGAATTTAGGACAAAATTTAGGTCTCTTACTCCTCCGCCATCTTGGACTACCACCCCAGCAGTAAATTCTATTAATATGACATATCATATGCACCAATGATTGGGAGTTCTGATGAAAATTAAGAGATTAAGGGATGGGAGGGGATACACACACACACACACACATATATACACACATGCAAAGAGATTGTTGCTATAGTCTCTATTTTTAAAATGTCATTGTAGGTTGTTTTAAATCTTGATCAGTGCAGTCATTTGAATGACTAGGAGAACAATGACTTTTACCATAAGTGAAACAAATTCTGTGGTAATGCAAGAGAGATTTAAATTAGCCTAAAGTGATTTTCACTGTTGAGTAGATATTTTAAAAAGAACACTAAGTACATAGCTATTTCCTATATCCCTAACGTAAGAGAACATACACATTTTCCTGCTACATAGGCTCCATATTTCTTTATGACTCCCGAAAGTTTTCATTTTAAAAAAATTTGAGTCTCTCATTTATGAAAAGTTGTATTTGCCAGTAAAAAGTCTCCTAGGAATACATAAAATCTTGGTAAGGAAATGATGTAAGTAGTGACTAGAATTGTGACATAGTGAACATTCTTTTACATCAGTGTTACCAAGGAGTTGTGAATCATAACAGTACACTTCATTTGGAGGACTTGACTAGCTCCAAGAGGTCCTCCCTTGAGTATCCTCTTTCTCCACGTTCAAAAGAATCATATTATTCTTTCTGATTTTTGTCCAAGTGTTTATGGAATCAAGGATCTGGACTAACCTACCATATTTCATCACTTGGTGCCATCTACACATGAGGTATTTGAACCTGGAAAGTATTTTAAGTCTAAAGGTTTTGGTTGGAAGCTTTGGGCTATGTTTAAGATATTTGGGTTTAGTATCTGAGTTAAAGTAATTATCTATGTTCCTATCCTTTTTAAACAGATCTAGTTGATTCTTACAGCCTTCTAATCAATATGAAGTCTTATTTGGCAATTAAAATCATAGATTAGAAATTAAATGGACTTGATCTGAATGGCTCAAATGACCAATGACTTGTTTAACTAAACAATTCTTCATGCTGTGAAATGGAGCTACCTTCACTTGTTTTCATGAGTGAAGCGTGAACAATTCCAACCTCTTGACACCAGATTTCATATATTTTTATTTATGAAGACTAATGATTACTTTGAAATGTTGCCATAGAACAATTTCAGTTAAGTAACATTTCTGGAAAGAAAAAGTATTTAAAATGCCTTTTCTAAGGAGTATTTCATCAGATTTTGTCATTTAAAATCACTGCTTTGACTTCATTTAATTTACAATTACACTCTTTCTAGAAACATCACTTACAGTGAAAGCCAATCTTTTTAGACATGGCTGAACATGGGCTTACACCTACTCTTACTGAAATACCTCCTGTAGCTTCAGGTATCAATGGCGACCCCATGCATCGGGTAAGGATAGTTTTGCTCTTTCTTTTTCATTATAACTGGTCAAGTCTTTCTTGAATCCAGTATTGCCTTTATTTAGAAAACGTGTATCATTTTTATGATTGCCCACTTAATTTGGAAGTTTTCAGTCTTTTCACAAACATTGATTTATCTTCCTTGTAGCCTTTTTAAAATCCAGTTAGAGACATTTAGGCCACATATAACCTCCTTTCGGGTGGATTTAGCTGCTTTTTCAGCCTCCCTTGATCAGCTCAAAAGTCCTGGTGTTGAAAGATTATACTATCCACAGACAGTATCTTCTGATGAATAGTCTAAAAGTATGACTCTAAAGCAGACTAAACTTCTTTCATACTCATTTATATCTGTGAGTTCAATTTTCTAATATTTAAAGGTTTATTTTGAGCAGCAATGACTTCTACTTACCGGATTGGTTTCAAGAAAGAAAGAATGTGGTTTAGATTTAGCATTTATTCATTTAAAGCAATCTATTCAAAAAAAGTCTTTTTTTTAAGATTTATTTATTTAGAGAGAGAAAGAAAGGGAAGGGCAGAGTGAGAGAGAGAATGCTGAAGCAGACTTCCCACAGTAAGCAGAGCCTGATATGGGGTTCAATCCCAGGACTCCAAGATCATGACCTAAGCCAAAATCAAGAGTCAGCAACTTAACCAACACTGAGCCACCCAGGCATCCCTATTCAGGAAAAGTCTTATCTACATATACAGTGTGAAAAATCACTTAACTTTTTTCTTTGGAGTTAAAAAAGTAAATATTCTACTTCTGCATTATAATTTGGTTTGACATCACCATATCAAAAGGAACGGAGGTACAAATGACCTTCCTGAAATTAAATGTACATTTTTTGTTTTTTTAATTTAATTTAATTTTATTATGTTATGTTAGTCACTGTACAGTACATCATCAGTTTTTGATGTAATGTTCCATGATTCATTATTTTCATATAACACCCAGTGCTCCATGCAGTACATGACCTCCTTAATACCCATGAACAGGCTAACCCAACATCCCACCCCCCCAAAACCCTCAGTTTGTTTACCAGAGTCCATAGTCACTCATGGTTTGTCTCCCCCTCTGATTTCCCCCCTTCATTTTTCCCTTCCTTCTCCTAATGTCCTCCATGTTATTCCTTATGTTCCACAAATAAGTGAAACCATATGATAGTTGACTTTCTCTGCTTGACTTATTTCACTTAGCATAATCTCTTCCAGTCCCATCCATGTTGATGTAAAAGTTGGGTATTCATCCTTTCTGATGGTTGAGTAATATTCCATTGTATATATGGACCATATCTTCTTTATCCACTCGTCTGTTGAAGGGCATCTTGGCTCTTTCCACAGTTTGGCTATTGCAGACATTGCTGCTATGAACATTGGGGTGCATACGGCCCTTCTTTTCACTACCTCTGTGTCTTTGGGGTAAATACCCAGGAGTGCAATTGTTGGGTCATAGGGTAGCGCTATTTTTAATTTTTTGAGGCACCTCCACACTGTTTTCCAAAGTGGCTGTACCAACGTGCATTCCCACCAACAGTGTAAGAGGGTTCCCCTTTCTCCACAACCACTCCAACATTTGTTGTTTCTTGCCTTGTCAATTTTTGCCATTCTAACAGGTGTAAGGTGGTATCTCAATGTGGTTTTGATTTTAATTTCCCTGATGGCTAATGATGATGAACATTTTTTCATGTGTCTGTTAGCCCTTTGTATGTCTTCTTTAGAGAAGTGTCTGTTCATGTCTTCTGCCCATTTTTTGACTTGATTATTTGTTTTCTGGGTGTTTGAGCAGTTCATTATAGATCTTGGATATCAGCCCTTTATCTGTAGTGTCATTTGCAAATATCTTCTCCCATTCTGTGGGTTGCCTCTTTGCTTTGTTGACTGTTTCCTTTGCTGTGCAAAAGCTTTTAATCTTGAGGAAGTCCTAAAAGTTCATTTTTGCTTTTGTTTCACTAGCCTTTGGAGATGTATCTTGAAAGGAGTTGCTGTGGCTGATGTCAAAGAGCTTACTGCCTATGTTCTCCTTTAGGATTTTGATAGATTCCTGTCGCATATTGAGGTCTTTCATCCATTTTGAGCTTATCTTTGTGTATGGTGTTAGAGAATGGTCGAGTTTCATTCTTCTGTATATAACTGTCCAATTTTCCCAGCACCATTTATTGAAGAGACTGTCTTTTTTCCATTGCATGTTTTTTCCTGCTTTGTCAAAGATTATTTGACCATAGAGTAGAGGATCCATATCTGGGCTCTCTATTCTGTTCTTTGGTCTATATGTCCGTTTTTGTGGCAGTACCATGCTGTCTAGGTGATCACTGCTTTGTAATATAGCTTCAGATAGGGCAACTGGATGCCCCCAGCTTTATTTTTTTTTAACATTTCCTTGGCGATTCGGGGTCTTTTCTGATTTCATACGAATTTTAGGATAGTTTGTTCCAGCGCTTTGAAAAATATCATTGGAATTTTTATTGGGATGGCATTGAAGGTATAGATTGCTCTGGGTAGCATAGACATTTTTACAATGTTTATTCTTCCAATCCATGAGCATGGAATGTTTTTCCATCTTTTGTGTCTTCTCCAATTTCTTTCATGAGTGTTCTGTAGTTTCTAGAGTATAGATGCTTTACTTCTTTGGTTAGGTTTATTCCGAGGTATCTTATGGTTTTTGGTGCTATTATAAATGGAATCATTTCTCTAATTTCACTTTTTACAGTTGCATTGTTAGTGCATAAGAAAGCAACTGATTTCTGTGCATTGACTTTGTATCCTGCCACATTACTGAATTCCTGTATGAGTTCCAGTAATTTGGGGGTGGAGTCTTTTGGGTTTTCCACATAAAGTATCATGTCATCTGCAAAAAGAGAGAGTTTGACTTCTTCTTTCCCAATTTGAATACCTTTTATTTCTTTTTGTTGTCTGATTGCTGTTGCTAGGACTTCTAGTACTATGTTGAACAATAGTGACGAGAGTGGTCATCCTTGTCGTGTTCCTGATCTTAAGGGAAAGGCTCTCAGCTTTTCCCCATTGAGTTTGATATTCGCTGTGGGTTTTTCATAGATGGATTTTATGAACTTGAGGAATGTTCCCTCTATCCCTATACTCTGAAGAGTTTTAATCAGGAAATGATGCTGTATTTTGTCAAATGCTTTTTCTGCATCAATTGAGAGGACCATAGGGTTCTTCTCTCTCCTATTAATGTCTTCTATCACATTGATTGATTTGCAAATGTTGAACCACACTTGCATCCTGGGGATAAATCCCATTGGTCGTAGTGGATGATCCTTTTAATGTATTGTTGGATCCTGTTACCTAGGATTTTGTTGAGGATTTTGGAATCCATATTCATCAGGGATATCGGTCTGAAATTCTCTTTTCTGATGGGGTCTTTGCCTGGTTTGGGGATTAAGGTTGGCTTCATGGAATGAGTCTAGAAGCTTTCCTTCTGTTCTTATTTTTTTAAACAGCTTCAAGGAGAATAGGTATTATTTCTTCTTTGACTGTTTGGTAGAATTCCCCAGGGAGTCCATTAGGCCCTGGACTCTTGTTTTTGGGGAGGTTTTTGATCACTGTTTCAATCTCATTACTGGTTATTGGCCTATTCAGGTTGTCAGTTTCTTCCTGTTTCAGTCTTGACAGTTTATAGGTCTCCAGGAAAGCATCCATTTCTTCCAGGTTACTTAATTTATTGGCATATAGTTGTTGATAATAGTTTCTAATAATTGTTTCTATTTCCTTGGTGTTAGTCATGATCTCTCCCCTTTCATTCATAATTTTATTAATTTGGATCCTTCTTTTCTTATGTATAAGCCTGGCCAGTGGTTTATTGATCTTACTAATTCTTTCAAAGAACGAGCTTCTAGTTTCATTGATCTGATCTACTGTTTCTGGTTTCTAATTCATTGATCTCTGCTCTAATCTTAATTATTTCTCTTCTAATGCATGGATTAGGCATCGTTTATTGCTTTTTCTCCAGTTCTTTAAGGTGTAAAGTCAGTTGGTGAATTCGGGATTTTTCTATTTTTTTGAGTGAGGCTTGGATGGCTACGTATTTCCCCCTTAGGACTGCCTTTGCAGTATCCAGTGGGTTTTAGACCAATGTGTTTTCATTCTCATTGGTTTCCATGAATTGTTTAAGTTCTTTTTTGATTTCCTGGTTCACACAAACCTTCTTAAGAAGAGTGGTCTTTAGCTTCCATGTGTTTGAATTTCTTCCAAATTTTTTCTTGTGATTGATTTCCACTTTTAAAGCATTATGGTCTGAGAAAATGCAGGGAATAATCTCAATCTTTTGTTATCGGTGGAGACCTGATTTGTGACCTAGTATGTGGTCTATTCTGGAGGAGGTTCCGTGTGTGCTCGAGAACAACGTGTATTCTGTTGTTCTGGGTGGAATGTTCTGTATATATCTATGAGGTCAATCTGGTCCAGTGTGTCATTCAAAGCTCTTGTTTCTTTGTTGGTTTTCTGCTTAGATGATCTGTCTACTGCTGAGAGTGGGGTATTGAGGTCTCCTACAATTAACATATTATTATCAATATGACTGTATTTTGGTTAACATTTGGCTTATGTAGTTGGCTGCTCCCATTTTCGGGGCATAGATGTTTACAATTGTTAGATATTCTTGTTGGATAGACCCTTTAGGAATGATATAGTGTCCTTCTGTGTCTCTAACTACAGTCTTTGGCTTAAAATCTAGTTTGTCTTATGTGAGAATTGCTACCCCAGCTTTCTTTTGAGGTCCTTTGGCATGGAAGATGGATCTCCATCCCTTCACTTTCAGTCTGGTTGCATCTTTAGGTTCAAAATGAGTCTCTTGTAGACAGCATATGGATGGGTCCTGTCTTTGTATCCAATCTGCAACCCTGCGCCATTTTATGGGAGCATATAGGTCATTCACATTGAGAGTGATTATTGAAAGATATGAATTAATTGTCATCATGTTGCCTGTGAAGTCCTCGTTTCTATAGATTGTCTCTGTAAATTTCTGTTCTATATCACTCTTGGGGTCTTTCTCCTTTTATAGAACCCCCTTTAATATTTCTTGCAGGGCTGGCTTAGTGGTGACATATTCTTTCAGGTTCTGCCAGTCCTGGGAGCTCTGCATCTCTCCATCCATTCTAAATGACAGCCTTGCTGGATAAACTATTCTTGGATGCATGGTCTTCTCATTTAGTACCCTGAATATGTCTTTCCAGGCCTTTCTGGCTTGCCAGGTCTCTGTGGATAGGTCTGATATTATTCTGATGTTCCTCCCTCTGTACGTAAGGAATCTTTTCCCCCTAACTGCGCTTAAGATGGTTTCCTTGGTTCTAAGATTTGCAAGATTTACTATTACATGCTGAGGCATTGGTCTGTTCTCCTTTATCTTGGGAGGGATCCTCTCTGCCTCTAGGACACGAATGTTTGTTTCATTCCCCAGATTAGGGAATTTCTCAGCTACAACTTCCTCAAATATAGCTTCTAGTCCTCTCTCTCTCTCCACCCCCTCAGGGATCTCAATAACTCTGATATTGGAACGTTTCATGGTGTCACTTATTTCTCTGATTCTATTTTCATGAATTCTGAGTTTTTTCCCGTGGCCTCTTCTTTCCCTTTCTTGTCTATTAATTGGTCTTCTAAACCACTAATTGGTTCTTCTGCCTTGCTTACCCTAGCTGTTAGATTATGTGTATTAGATTGGATCTCACTGATAGCATTTTTAAGTTCTGCCAGTTCAGCTTTCATTTCTGCCTTTAGAGACTGTGTTGCCATTGATCATTTTCTCCCTTCTAGCTATGGTCTTCACAATTGCTACCCTAAATTCCATTTCCAACATCTTGGTTATATCTGTATCCATTTGTTAATCTGTGGCAGAAGTCACAGTCTCTGAGTCTTTCTTATTTTGGGGGTTCCTCCTGCTAGTCATTTTGTTGAGGGCTAGTTGAGGGAGTGTAGAGAGCCCAAATTATTGACCACAACCCAAGCAAGATGCACCTGTTTTATAGGGACCTTAGGGTTGTTGGCCTCTTGTTCTCCCAGCCTGTCTTCTGGGGGAAGGTTTTGCCGTGCTGTTACTCAGGCAACCCTGTTTGGGCAGAGTTTCCCTGCCCCCTGTTGGGGAGATTGGCTCAGTGAAAACCGGTTTTATGGGTCTTTTGTTCTCTCACGGCTTTCCTGGTGGCTTTCCATGTCTCTTCCAAGAGTCAGAGAGAAGAGATCATTTTCAACACTTTCCCTCAGAGCAGAGAGATTGCAGACTATTCTTCAGTGAGCTCTCCAGGCCACACTATCTTGTTTCTGTCTGTGCTGCTATAAACCACAGCATCCTGGGTTGTGCTCCCGTCAGCAGGGCTCCCAGTCCTTGCCTCCAGGTCAGGGCACAGGGGCAAGTCTCTGCCCTTCTGTGCTTCTAAAATCACCAGCCATCCCCAGTTCACATGCCTGTCCCCACCGGCTGCTCCAGGTTTCAGTCTTGGGGACTGCCTTAAGGTCCTTTTCTGCTGCTACTGGTCTGCAAGTCTGTGCCCTGTCCCCAGCGTGGGAGGCTTTTGCTTACTGGTGGTGCAAGATCCCCATTGTTCCCTCCCCCTTCCATTTATCTTCCGATATCTGTCCTCGGAATCACAGCTCCCTGCTTCATACCTCAAAACCAACCGCTGGTGATATTCTGTTTGTAGAGATCCAGATATATTGTCTTACATCTCAGGCTGATTTCGTTGGTGTTCAGAGTGGTCTGGTGGATATCCAGCTCAATTCAGGGGACTGGTTGGAAAAGGGTCCCCTACTCCTCCGCCATCTTTTTCTCCTCCCCTAAATATACATTTTTTTTTTTTTACTAGATGGAGAATTATTATCTGGACACCACTGTTGGAACACAGTATACTACCAATTATTCACAAATGATGACTCATCCCAAGAGATATACCAGACGGCCTTCTTTTCCTCAGTATTGGATACAACAAGTACATTTGAATTTTACCATCAGACAAGTTTTGTTTTCTGTTTTTCACTTTTTTCAGGTGTTGTTTTTTTTGTTTTCCTGGAGAGTGGGAATTAGTCTTTCCATGTCAATGCACCTATTTTCTATGACCTTATTATATTAAGTTTTACTTGGATGGGGGAGGACCCGTTACTTAGGGATATTGAACTTCTCCTAAGTGCCCATTGATCCAAATGTACTCTTCTTCTTGAGCATTTGAAGACTCCAATAATTAGTGAGTCTGAATATTTTTCAAAATGACAATAATGAACTTCCATACTGTTTTCCAGAGTGGCTGCACCAGTTTGCATTCCCACCAACAACAGAGTTTTAGGTTCTCCTTTCTCCATATCCTCACCCACACCTGTTGTTTCTTGTGTTAATTTTAGTCATTCTGATAAGTGTGAGGTGCTATCTAATTGTAGTTTTCATTTGCATTTCCCTGATGGTCAGTGATGTTGAGCATCCTCTCATATGTCTGTTGGCCATCTGGATGTCTTCTTTGGAGAAATGCCTATTCGTGTCTTCTTCTTTTTTTTTTTTTGCAGTTCAGTTCTTTTATTATTATTATTATGTTATGTTAGTCACCATAGAGCACTTCATTAGTTTTTATTGTAGCATTCCATGATTCATTAGTTATGTATGTTCTTTTTTTAACCTGATTATTTGTTTTTTGGGTGCTGAGTCTTATAAGTTCTTTATACATTTTGGATACAAGCCCTTTTTCTGATAAGTCATTTGCAAATATTTCCTCCCATTCCATAGGTTGCCTTTTAGTTTTGTTGATTGTTTCCTTCACTGTGCAGAAGCTTTTTATCTTGATGACGTTCCAATAGTTTGGTTTTGCTTTTGTTTCCCTTGCCTCAGGAGACATATCTAGTAAGATGTTGCCACAGCCAATCTCAAAGAGTTTGCTGCCTTTGTTCTCTTCTACGATTTTAATGGCTTCCTGTCTCGCACGTAGGTCTTTCATCCATTTTGAGTTTATTTTTGTGCATGGTACAAGAAAGTGGTCCAGTTTCATTTTTCTGCATGTTGCTGTCCAGTTTTCCCAACACCATTTGTTGAAGACACTGTCTTTTGTCCATCAGATATTCTCTCCTGCTTTGTCAAAGATTAGTTGACCATATATCTGTGGGTCCATCTGGGTTTTCTATTCTGTTCCATCGATCTATGTCTGTTTTTATGTCAGTACCATACTGTCTTGATGACTATAGCTTTATAATATAACTTGAAGTCTGGAATTGTGTTGTCTTCTGCTTTGCTTTTCTTTTTCAAGATTGCTTTGTTTGTTTGGGGTCTTTTGTGGTTCCATACAAAGTTTAGGATTGTTTATTCTAGCTCTGAAAAATGCTGATGGTATTTTGATAGGGATTGCATTAAAGGTGTAGACTGATTTTGATAATATAGCCATTGTAACAATATTTGTTCTTCCAATCCATGAGCATGGAATGGTTTTCCATTCCTTTGTGTCAACTTCAATTTCTTTCATAAGTGTTTTACAGTTTTCAGATCACAGGTTGTTTACCTCTTTAGTTGGGTTTATTCCTAGATATCTTACGGGTTTGGGTGCAATCGTAAATGGGATTAATTCCTTAATTTCTCTTTCTGCTGCTTCATTATTGGTGTATAGAAATGCAACTGACTTCTGTGCATTGATTTTATATCCTGTAATTCTGCTGAATTCCTGTATCAGTTATAGCAATATTTGGGTGGAGTCTTTTGGGTTTTCTATATAGAGTATCATGTCATCTGCAAAAAGTGAAAGTTTGATGTTTTCCTTGCCAAGTTAGATGCGTTTATTGCTTTTGTTGTCTGATTGCTGTGGCGAGGATTTGCAAGACTATGTTAACTAAACGCGGTGAGAATGGATATCCCTGTCTTGTTCTTCAAAAAGTTAAAAATAGAACTACCTTACGATCCACAATTGCACTACTAGGTATTTACCCAAGGAATACAAAAATATCAATTTGAAAAGACATATGTACCCCAATATTTATAGCTGCATTATCTACAATAGCCAAATTATGGAAACAGCACAAATAATGACATGGATGGAGCTAGAGAACATAATGCTAAGGTGAAATGCCAGTAAGAGAAAGACAAATACCGTATGATTTCATTCATATGTGTAATTTAAGAAACAAAACAAATGAGCAAAGGAAAAAAAGAGAGAGACAAAGCAAGAAGTAGACTCTTACCTACAGAGAACAAACTGATGGTTTCCAGAATGGAGGGAGAGGGAAGATGGGTTAAATATGTGATAGGGCTTAAGGAGTGCACTTGTGATGAGCACAGGATGCTGTATGTAAGTGTTGAATCACTAAACTGTATACCTAACACTAATATTACATTGTATGTTAACTAACTGGAATTTAAATAAAACTTTAAAAAAATGACAATAATGATTTTTCATAGATTAATAAACAGAAAAGTTTTTCATCAAAGAATGGTTTATTTCTAGATTATATTTGTGCAAGTTAACCCTGGGGAGACCTTCACCATCATGTCTGATGACGGAAACATTCAGAATATCCAAGGTCAGTAGAAGTATAATTAGGTGTGTGTTTCTTGAAAGCAAATAGAGTAAATTTAAATATTAGTATGAAATGACTTTACTAGTAATCTATTCCATTAGTATCCCTTCCCATTTGGGCCATATGGAATCCTCTTACATTTACATAGTCCTCATAGGAGCATAGTATCAATACAACAACCAGGGCTCATGTTGCTAGTCTTACTAGAGATCTTCATGTAAATTACTTTTTTTAAATTGAAGATTAATTCACGAATTTCATTTGAAAAAGTTCACATCTCGGATATACTGACAGCCACTAATAGTTTTAGACTCTTCTCTTATAGGAGATGACTACTGAGGCCTTCAGAGAGCTCATTCATTCATACATTCAAGTATTTTTTTTAGTGCCTATCATGTTCTAGCACTATACTAGGTATTCAAGATATAACAATATACAGGAGGAGGATAAATTATATATACATATTAGTTTGCAATATATGTATATATAGCATATAGAATTGACTCCATAGTAATATAAAATTTATATTTACTTCATATAAGATTTAGTATTATTCATATTGTGATGGTTGTTTTTGTTCTTATGCCAATTATTTTGTATCCTGAAGTGTTTTAGATCTATGTCTCAAAAATTTTTTAAAACATTGTCATTTTTTAAAAAAATTATCATTTAGCAATTGATTCCATATGGCTGCTATATAAAGTTTATTGTAAACTCATATTTATTATTTTCCCCATTATTAAAAGGAAATTACCATTCTAGGACTTGAGAGCCACATATATTTTTTAAACTAAGCAGTAATTTTAATAATTTCAGAAAAACAAAAGAATGATGACTAACAAAAGTTTCCATTCTGTGTAGGATTTTTATTCCTGTGTAATTGTATGTCTAAGACAGTAAAAATACCTAGTATAAAAGTAGGGTATCACATGAGTAGCATTGGGTCCTTCTCTATATTATTATGTTTTCTAAAAACTTTCACTTTATTATAATCAATGAAAAGCTTAAAATTAATATTTATGTAACATCACTAAAATAAATATATTTTATGGTTCAGAGTGAAACTTCCATTAATCTATACACAACAATATACTGGAAAGCTGTTACTTCGTTTTTATTAGCAGTAAAATTTGCCAAAGATTTTATAATATAAATTTTACCCAATCCCCATTATGTGCTTTATTTTCCAACAATTGTGAT
Source organism: Eumetopias jubatus (assembly GCF_037043125.1). NCBI lineage: Eukaryota > Metazoa > Chordata > Mammalia > Carnivora > Otariidae > Eumetopias > Eumetopias jubatus. The sequence continues at coordinate 64,522,142 of NW_028274817.1, forward strand.
GAATTTGCATTGATTCATCTACATTCATACCTAGGTTCCTTTGCAAGTAAGCAACAGACGCTTTGAAAAGGGCTGGCTGCATAGAGCTGGTTTTCACTATGAAAAGTTAAACAGACTTTGTTTAAAGTTATTAAAGAATTTTTAAAATTATTTTAATTAACATATAATGTATTATTTGTTTCAGGGCTAAAGGTCTGTGATTCATCAGTCTTATACAACTCACAGCGCTCACCATAGTACATACTTTCCCCATTGTCCATCACCCAGCCACCCCATCCCTCCCAACCCCTCTACTCCAGCAACCCTCAGTTTGTTTCCTGAGATTAAGAGTCTCTTATGGTTTGTCCCCCTCTCTGGTTTCAACTTTTTACATTTTTCACTCCCTTCCCCTATGATCCTCTGTTTTGTTTCTCTAATTCCTCATATCAGTGAGATCATATGATACTAGTCTTTCTCTAATTGACTTATTTTGCTTAGCATAATACCCTCTAGTTCCATCCATGTCGTTGCAAATAGCAAGATTTCATTTTTTTGATGGCTGCATAATATTCCATTGTATATATATACCACCTCTTCTTTATCCATTCATCTGTTGATGGACAATTGGCTCTTTCCATAGTTTGGCTATGGTGGACATCGCTGCTATAAACATTGCAGTGCATGTGCCCCTTCAGGTCACTACATTTGTATCGTTGGGGTAAATACCCAGTAGTGCAATTGCTGTGTCATAGGGTAGCTCTATTTTCAACTTTTTGAGGAACCTCCATACTGTTTGCCAGAGTGGCTGCACCAGCTTGCATTCCCACCAACAGTGTAGGAGGGTTCCCCTTTCTCCACAACCCCACCAACATCTATCATTTCCTGACTTGTTAATTTTAGCCATTCTGACTGGTGTGAAGTGGTATCTCATTGAGGTTTTATTTTGGATTTCCCTGATGCCGAGGAATGTTGAGCACTTTTTCATGTGTCTGTTGGTCATTTGGATGTCTTCTTTGCAAAAATGTCTGTTCATATCTTTTGCCCATTGCTTGATTGGATCATTTGTTCTTTGGGTGTTGAGTTTAATAAGTTCTTTATAGATTTTGGATACTAGCCCTTTATCTAATATGTCATTTGCAAATATCTTCTTCCATTCTGTCTCTTGTCTTTTGTTTTGTTGACTGTTTCTTTTGCTGTGCAAAAGCTTTTTATCTTGATGAAGTCCCAATAGTTCATTTTTGCCCTTTCTTCCCTTTCCTTTGGTGATGTTTCTAGGAAGAAGTTGCTGTGGCTGAGGTTGAAAAGGTTGCTGCCTGTGTTCTCCTGTAGCATTTGGATGGACTCCTGTCTCACATTGAGGTCTTTCAACCATTTTGAGTCTATTTTTGTGTGTGGTGTAAGGAAATGGTCCAGTTTCATTCTTCTGCATGTGGCTGTCCAATTTTCCCAACACCATTTGTTGAAGAGACTTTTTTCCACTGGACATTCTTTAGTGCTTTGTTGAAGATTAGTTGACCATAGAATTGAGGGTCCATTTCTGGGCTCTCTATTCTGTTCCATTGATCTATGTGTCTGTTTTTGTGCCAGTACCATACTGTCTTGATGATGACAGCTTTGTAATAGAGCTGGAAGTCCGGGATTGTGATGCCACCCGCTTTGCTTTTCTTTTTCAACATTCCTCTGGCTATTCTGGGTCTTTTCTGTTTCCGTACAAATTTTAGGATTATTTTTTCCATTTCTTTGAAAAACGTTGATGGTATTTTGATGCAGATTGCATTGAATGTGTAGATTGCCCTTGGTAGCATTGACATCTTCACAATATTTGTTCTTCCAATCCATGAGCATGGAACGTTTTTCCATTTCTTTGTGTCTTCCTCAATTTCGTTCATGAGTATTTTATAGTTTTCTGAGTACAGATTCTTTGCTTCTTTGGTTAGATTTATTCCTAGGTATCTTATGGTTTTGGGTGCAATTGTAAATGGGATCAACTCCTTAATTTCTCTTTCTTCTGTTTCATTGTTGGTGTATAGAAATGCAACTGATTTCTATGCATTGATTTTATATCCTACCACTTTACTGAATTCCTTTATGAGTTCTAGCAGTTTTTGGGTGGAGTCTTTGGGTTTTCCACATAAAGTATCATATCATCTGCAAACAGTGAGAGTTTGACTTCTCTGCTGATTCAGATGCCTTTTATTTCTTTTTGTTGTCTGATTGGTGTGGCTAGGACTTCTAATACTATGTTGAATAGCAGTGGTGATAGTGGACATCCCTGCCGTGTTCCTGACCTTAGGGCGAAAGCTCTCAGTTTTTCCCCATTGAGAATGATATTCGCTGTGGGTTTTTCATAGATGGCTTTTATGATATTGAGGTATGTACCTTCTATCCCTATACTCTGAAGAGTTTTGATCAAGAAAGGATGCTATACTTTTTCAAGGGCTTTTTCGGCATCTGTTGAGAGGATCATATGGTTCTTGGTTCTTTCTTTTATTAGTGTATTGTATCACATTGATTGATTTGCAGATGTTGAACCAACCTTGCAGCCCAGGGATAAAACCCACTTGGTCGTGGTGAATAATCCTTTTAATGTACTATTGGATCCTATTGGCTAGTATTTTGCTGAGAATTTTTGCATCCATGTGCATCAGGGATGTTGGTCTGTAGTTCTGCTTTTTGATGGGGTCTTTGCTTTTGGGAGCAAGGTAATGCTGGCCTCATAAAACGAGTTTGGATGTTTTCCTTCCATTTCTATTTTTTGGAACAGTTTCATAAGAATAGGTATTAATTCTTCTTTAAATGTTTGATAGAATTCCCCTGGGAAGCCATCTGGCCCTGGGCTCTTTGTTGGGAGATTTTTAATTACTGCTTCAATTTTCTTGCTGGTCATGGGTCTGTTCAGATTTTCTATTTCTTTCTGGTTCAGTTTTGGTACTGTATACGTCTCTAGGAATGCATCTATTTCTTTTTTTTTCTTCTTATTTTTATTATGTTATGTTAGTCACCATACAGTACATCATTAGTTTTTGATGTGGTGATCCACAATCCATTGTTTTCGTATAACACCCAGTGCTCCATGCAGTATGTGCCCTCCTTAATACCCATCACCGGGTTAACCAATTCCCCCTCCCCCCGCCAAAACCCTGTTTGTTTCTGAGTCCATAGTCTCTCATGGTTCATCTCTCCCTCCAATTCCCCCCCATTTTTCCCTTCCTTCTTCTAGTGTCCTCCATGCTATTCCTTATGTTCCACAAATAAGTGAAACCATATGATAATTGACTTTCTCTGCTTGACTTATTTCACTTAGCATAATCTCTTCCAGTCCCATCCATGTTGATGTAAAAGTTGGGTATTCATCCTTTCTGATGGCTGAGTCATATTCCATTGTATATATGGACCACATCTTCTTTATCCATTCGTCTGTTGAAGGGCATCTCGGCTCTTTCCACAGTTTGGCTATTGCGGACATTGCTGCTATGAACATTGGGGTGCGTATGGCCCTTCTTTTCACTACATCTGTGTCTTTGGGGTAAATACCCAGTAATGCAATTGCTGGGTCATAGGGTAGCTCTATTTTTAAATTTTTGAGGAACGTCCACACTGTTTTCCAAAGTGGCTGTACCAACGTGCATTCCCATCAACAGTGTAAGAGGGTTCCCCTTTCTCCACAACCTCTCCAACATTTGTTGTTTCTTTCCCTGTCCGTTTTTGTCATTCTAACTGGTGTAAGGTGGTATCTCAATGTGGTTTTGATTTGAATTTCCCTGATGGCTAATGATGATGAACATTCTTGCTTGTGTCTGTTAGCCATTTGTATGTCTTCTTCAGAGAAGCGTCTTTTCATATCTTCTGCCCACCTTTTGACTTGATTATTTGTTTTTCGGGTTTTGAGCTTGAGAAGTTCTTTATAGATCTTGGATACCAGTCTTTTATCTGTAGTGTCATTTGCAAATATCTTCTCCCATTCTGTGGGTTGCCTCTTTGTTTTGTTGACTGTTTCCTTTGCTGTGCAGAAGCTTTTTATCGTGATGAAATCCCAAAAGTTCATTTTTGCTTTTGTTTCACTAGCTTTTGGAGATGTACCTTGAAAGAAGTTGCTGTGGGTGATGTCAAAGAAGTTACTGCCTATGTTCTCCTCTAGGATTTTGATGGATTTCTGTCTCACATTGAGGTCTTTCATCCACTTTGAGTTTATCTTTGTGAATGGTGTTAGAGAATGGTCAAGTTTCATTCTTCTGCATGTGGCTGTCCAATTTTCCCAGCACCATTTATTGAAGAGACTGTCTTTTTTCCATTGCATGTTTTTTCCTGTTTTGTCAAAGATTATTTGACCATAGAGTTGAGGGTCCATATTTGGGTTCTCTATTCTGTTCCATTGGTCTATATGTCTGTTTTTGTGCCAGTACCATGTTGTCTTGGTGATCATATGTTCTTATAATTGTTTGTATTTCTTTGGTGTTGGTTGTGATCTCTCCTCTTTCATTCATGATTTTATTTATTTGGGTCATTTCTCTTTTCTTTTTGATAAGTCTGGCCAGGGGTTTATCAATCTTATTAATTCTTTCAAAGAACCAGCTACTAGTTTCGTTGATCTGTTCTACTGTTCTTTTGGTTCTTATTTCATTGATTTCTGCTCTGATCTTTATTATTTCTCTTCTCCTGCTGGGTTTAGGCTTTATTTGCTGTTCTTTCTCCAGCTCCTGTAGTTGTAGGGTTAGGTAGTGTATTTGAGACCTTTCTTGTTTTTTGAGAAAGGCTTGTACTGCTATATACTGTCCTCCTAGGACCACCTTTGCTGCATCCCAAAGATTTTGAACAGTTGTGTTTTCAGTTTCATTTGTTTCCATGAATTTTTTTAATTCTTCTTTAATTTCCTGGCTGACCCATTCATTCTTTAGTAGGATGCTCTTTAGTCTCCATGTATTTGAGTTCTTTCCAACTTTCCTTTTGTGATTAGTTCTAGTTTCAAAGCATTGTGTTCCAAAAATATGCAGGGAATGATCCCAATCTTTTGGTACCAGTTGAGACCTGATTTGTGACCCAGGATGTGATCTATTCTGAAGAATGTTTCATGGGCACTCGAGAAGAACGTGTATTCTTTTGCTTTGGGATGGAACATTCTGAATATATCTGTGAAGCCCATCTGGTCCAGTGTGTCTTTTAAAACCTTTATTTCCTTGTTGATTTTTTGCTTAGATGATCTGTCCATTTCAGTGAGGGGGTTGTTAAAGTCCCCTACTGTTATTGTATTATTGTCGATGTCTTTCTTTGATTTTGTTATTAATTGGCTTATGTAATTGGCTGCTCCCATGTTAGGGTCATAGATATTTACAATTGTTAGATCTTCTTGTTGGATAGACCCTTTAAGTAGGATGTAGTGCCCTTCCTCACCTCTTATTATAGTCTTTGGTTGAAAATCTAATTTGCCTGATAGAAGGATTGCCATCCCAGCTTTCTTTTGATGTCCATTGGCATGGTAAATTGTTTTCCACTCCCTTACTTTAAATCTGGAGAGTCTAAAATGAGTCTCTTGCAGATAGCATATCCCTGGGTCTTTTTTTTTTTTTTTTTTTTTTTGATCTGATAGCCTGTGTCTTTTGATTGGGGCATTTAGCCCATTTACATTCAGGGTAACTATTGAAAGATATGAATTTAGTGCCACTGTATTGCCTGTAGTTGACTGTTACTGTATATTGTCTCTGTTCCTTTCTGGTCTATGTTATTTTTAGGCTCTTTCTTTGTTTCGAGGATCCCTTTCAATATTTCTTGTAGGGCTGGCTTGGTGTTCACAAATTCTTTATTTTTGTTTGTCCTGAAAGGTTTTTTTTTTTTATCTCTCCTATTTTCAGTGATATTCTAGCTGGATATAATATTCTTGGCTGCATATTTTTCTCATTCAGTGCTCTGAATATATCATGCCAGTCCTTTCTGGCCTGCCAGGTCTCTGTGGAGAGGTCTGTTTCCAATCTAATATTTCTACCATTGTAGGTTACAGACCTCTTGTCCTGAGTTGCTTTCAGGATTTTCTCTTTGTCTCTGAGACTTGTAAGTTTTATTACTAGATGTTGGAGTATTGACCTATTTGTATTGATTTTGAGGGCAGTTCTCTGTGCCTCCTGGATTTTGATACTTGTTTCCTTCCCCAAATTAGGGAAGTTCTCTGTTATAATTTGTTCCAATATACCTTCTGCCCCTCTCTCTCTTTATTTTTCTTCTGGGAAACAATTATTCTAATATTGTTTCATCTTATGGTAGCACTTATCTCTTGAATTCTCCACTCGTGATCTAGTAGTTATTTATCTCTCTTTATCTAGGTTTCTTTATTCACCATCATGTGGTCTTCTAGATCACTAATTCTCTCTTCTGCCTCATTTATCTTAGCAGTTAGAGGCTCCATTTTTTTATTGCAACTCATTAATAGCCTTTTTGATTTCGACTTGTTTAGATTTTAGTTCTTTTATTTCTTCAGAAAGGGATTCTCTAGTATCTTCCATGTTTATTTCAAGCCCAACTAGTATCTTTATAATTGTCATTCTGAACTCTAGTTCTGACATCTTACTAATGCCTGTATTGATTAGGTCCCTGGCAGTCAGTACTGCCTCTTGGTCTTTTTTTTTGGAGGTGAGTTTTTCCGTGTTTTCATTTTGTCCAGAGGAGAATAAATGAATGAGAGAACAAAATACTAAAAGGATAACAACAATCCCAGAAAAATATACACTAAACAAATAAGAAGAGCCCCAAACTGGGGAGGAAAATGGGAAAAAAAAGAAAGAATATGATCATGCTGGTGAATAGAACAGAGCCACACACTAGATTTTAGGTGTATTTTGGTCTGTTAGAAGAAACTGCCTCCCAAAATTTTAAAGAAAGAAAAATTTATATATATATACAAAAATAAGGGTAAATATGATGAAAGGATGGAATATGAGTGTAAAGATGAAAATTTAAAAAGATTTTTAAAAAAGGAATTGATAAGATAAAAAATTGGTTGAATAAAGAATGAAAAAAATTATAAAAAAAGAGAGAATGTGACCAGGCAGGAGACTAGGACAATGTCACACTAGATCTAGGGTATATTTTGGTCCATTAGAAGAAACTGTATCCCAAAATTTTAAAGAAAGAAAAACTTATATATATACAAAAAATAAGGTTAAATACAATGAAGGGATAGAATATGACTGTAAAAATGAAAATTGAGAAAGATTTTTAAAAAGGAATTGATGTTTGTTGAAAAGGAAAGAAGAAAATTCAACTAAAAATTAGAAAAAGAAAAATTAATGAAAATTTTAAAAATTAATTTTGAAAGACAAAAGAATTATGGGAAAAAGAGCCATGAATTTTATTTGCTGTATTCCCCTAGTGCTGGGGTTTTGCAATTCTCATTGATCAGTAAACTTGGTCTTGGCTGGATGTTCTTGCTGATCTTCTCGGGGAGGGGCCTGTTGCAGTGATTCTCAAATGTCTTTGCCTGAGGCAGAATTGCCTCGCCCTTGCCAGGGGCCAGGATAAGTAATCTGCTGGGGTTTGCTCTCGGTAGCTTTTGTTCCCTGAAATCTTTCCGTACAGCTTTGGAGGATGAGAGTGAAAATGGCGGCCTCCCAATCTCTTGTCCCAGAGGAGCTGAAAGTTCGCGGCCCCACTCCTCAGTGAGCCCTCATAGAAAAGCAGTCAATCACTCATGTCTCCCTGGTCTCCAGCCACACTCCGTGCTCACCTGGCCTGTGACCAAGTGTTTCTATCTCCCCTAGCACATGACCCCCTTTGGAGTCTCCAAAGCAGATTCCTGCAGTGCGCTCCCATGCTGCTCCTCCTGGGGGAAGAAGGGGAATCTCCCCAGATCTGCTGCTTGTTGGGTCCCAACTCAAAGACTAGTGGCCAGACTGTGCCACAGATCATGGTTTATGGCAACCCTGAGCCAAGAGCCCACTCCTCGGCTCTGTCTTTGCAGCCGGCTTCCCCACTCCGATACCTGGGAGCTCTGCCACACTCAGGCACCCCCAGTCTTCTTGTGACCCCAAGGATCCTGAGACCACACTGTCCCAGCGAGGGTTCCACCCCCCACTTAGCCACTAGAGTGATGTCCCTCAGCAGAGCAGACTTCTAAAAGTTCCAGTTTTGTGCTCTGTTGCTCTATCACTTGCCGGTAGCTGGCTTACGGAGGCTCCCTCCCCCCGTGGTCTATCTTCCCAAATATTGCCTCAGATTCCCTTCTTCACACATCCTACCTTCCAGAAAGTCGTTGCTTTTCTGTTCATAGAATTGCTGCTATTCTTTTCCTCAATCTCCTGTTGAGTTTGTAGGTATTCAGAATGGTTTGATACCTATCTAGCTGAATTCCTGGGCCCAGATGAAATTTAGGTCTCCTACTCCTCTGCCATCTTGCTCCTCCTCCTCCTATTAAAGAATTTATTAATAATAATTCTCTTTTAGGACCCGCTGATGTACCACTGATGTCACCAAGTGGTACTTTGCCACGAATATATCTTCCTCCTGGTTACATGTCTCAGGTATATGAGTATGGTTTTATTTGGTATTTAGCCCTAAGGCATCATTTAACAGTTATTATGTCACTATATGATAAATCTTCTGAAATACTATTTAGTTGTTCATTTTGTTATCATTATTGCTAAAAAAAAATTGCAGTTAAGCTTAACCAAATCTCCCTTAGATTGTCTTGTAAATAATTCGTTATTCATCTAATGAATTTGCACCTCATCATATTCACTAATCCTCTATTGTTTTTTGTTTCTCAGTACCTTAACCAATCTTGATTACCTATTACAATTGCTACAGTAATGGCATTTGATAGTGTGTATGCTTTAATCCCTACAGTTACGTATTTTCAGTTCAGTAGTATTTCATTCTCAGTTGCTGGGCAGGAAAGGGCACTTTTTAAAAAATTCTTCAAATATTTACCAAGCACCTAAAATGAACAGGGAAATATTTCTCCTATAGACATCAACAAGATATTTTGTGGCCTTGAAATTTTATAATTGAGAATATGTCTTTTTCTATTGCACAACTGTGGAAATCAATAATATGCTAAATAAGTCAATATAATATAGTTTGATTCTAAATTATCTATTTCAACAATATCTAACAAAAATACAAATGCATATTCCTTTTCACCCAGCAATTCCACTTTGAGGAATTTATCCTACAGATGTGTTTTATACAAATTTGGAATAATAAATATGCAAGATTATTCATTACAGTATTGTTTGTGATAATAGAAGGTTGCAAACAACCCACACACTTGTCAATGGAGGACTGTGTACAATAGAGGACATCCATATAATGGAGTACAGTGCAGCTGTGCAAAAAAGTGGGGAAGTTTTATGTACTGACATAGAAAGATCTTTAAGATATTTTGCTAAGTGTAAAAAACAAGGTACAGATAGTAATAGTGCAAATAATGCTACTTTTCATGTAATAAAAAGGAAAAATAAGAATCTGTATTCTTGCTTATATAGACCAATTCTGGAAGGATTCCTAAGAAACTAAGAGCAATAGTTATCTAATGGGGGCACTGAGCAGATAAGATTTAGGAGGGAAATTTTACATGTATAGTTTTTTATACTTTATGGTTTTAAACAAAGTCAATATATTATCTAGTGTCAAAAAATTACCTTTTTGAAAGCCATACATATGGAGACAAGGAAGAATTGTCTTCTGCTTGACCTTGTTTCACTTAGTTATTACTTTTTGATCCTTTAGGTTTTCTAAATTAAGAGCACAGGATATAAATCTAAAACTTAGTTTAAAAAAGGACAAATTTTATTAATTCTAATATGTTTATATGGTTCTGTCTTCCAACTTAGGTGGTGGAAGAAAATGGCATTCGCAAAATTATCATTGTGCCTCAGACAATTGACTATCATACAACCATGCCTGCTCCTCTACAACAAGTACCACACTTCATTGGCCTGTCCTCTCCTGTGTATCCACAAGGGCCTCACCTGATGTATCCCCCAGCTCAAGGGGAATTTCCACTGCCTTACATCCAAGAGCCTTTGCCACAGCAGCTGCCACCGCCACTGCTGCCACCACCACTGGCACTGCTGCCACCACCACCAATGCTACCACCAGCAACATTTATATACCAAGAGCAGCATGGTAGCATATAATTTTCTTAAACAGGAGATATTTTGAGTTTGTCAAAATTAAGAGCATTGGGAAATTAAGTGAAAAAAGTAGAAAGTAGTAACATTTCCATGAATGACTGCATTTCATGCATGTATATTAGGATTAATGAAAATAAGTACTGGTTCGTGTTTAAGGCAAAATACTCATAAACATAATTTTCTATATATTTTTGTACTTGGATATAACATTGATTTATGATATTTATTTTTACTGATTGGGTCTATAAAATCATACTGGAACATTATAAAAGAATGTTTTGATTATTAATGCCATACGGTGGGAATATAAAAGACACTGAAGGGTCAAGATTACAATCATCTTAGGACCTTAAAATGTGGAAGTGGAGTTACTCCCTAGGAAAACAGTATCTGTATTTGTTCATGTTTTTCTTTCTGTACATATCAATACATTATAAAAATACATACCTAATATCTGTATTAAAGCAAAACAGGAAAAATTTTAAAAGTAAAACATGGCTTATCAGTGGTTTTTTTTTTTGGTTTGAAGAAAAGATTAAAAAGACCTTAAGATATGTAATTGTTATAATTATTAAGCAGTACTCCATTGTCTCTTTTAGAAATGGATGCTCATGGAAGAGGAAATCATAACCAGTCTGATGAAAGGGCTGCTAACATGGGAGAACATATGGAGAAAAAAATGAGAGAAGGCCAACTTGGCGGACACAAGACTAGCTATATAGTTAAGAACACCTCTTTGCTTGTCGATAAAACCAATGATTTTTCAAGTAGTCCTGATACTTCAAACACTTACACTGTGGACTATGCTCCAAGTACCGACACTGTTGACAATACCAGGAGCACCGACACTGTGGAGAATGCTCCACACACCTACACTGTTGACAGTGCATCAAATACCTACACTGTAGACAATGCTACAAGCACTTACACTGTGGACAATGTTCCATGCACCTACACTGTGGAAAATACTTCGAGCACCAACACTGTCGAAAATACTTTGAGCACCAACACTGTCGAAAATACTTTGAGCACTTATACTGTGGACAAAGCTCCATGTGCCTACACTGTGACCAATGCTCAGGACATTTACATTGCTGACACTGTTGACAACCCTCCAAGCACTCACATTGCTGACAATACTCCCAGCAATTCTTCCACTGACCATACCCCTAGTACTTCCACCACAGACAGTGTTCTTCCTTCCACCACTGATAGTGTTCCAGACCCTTCCAGCACTAATTATGTCCCCAGTACTTCCACTTCTGACAGTACCCCCAGACCATCAGCTATTGACAGCACTCCAAGCTCTTCCATTTCTGACCATGCTCCCAACATTCCCATCTCTGAGAGTGCTCCCAGCACTTCTGCCATTGATGGTGCTCTCAGTGCTTCCAGTGCTGCCAGCAATTCCAACACTGCTAGTGCTCATGTTGAGACTAGTCAGGGAAAGAAATGGAGTGCTGCAGGAAGTGGAGGCATCAAGAAGAAACCAGGTGGAAAACAAAGCAATAGCCCATCATCAAATGCTGCAGAAAAAGGTAAGGTCAGGAGTTTGGTTTTGTTGGCAATGAATAAACATCCTAATGTTTAGGAATCTCAGTGCATCTTAAATATTTAAGTGCCATTTTGTTTCCATCTCCTCTTGTCCTCATTGTACCCCTAAATCTAAACTCAGTGAAACCACAGTTGGGCTGCCTTTTTAAATCATGGAGAAATGACCATCCTCATGCAAAATGTGTCATGTATCTTACGTGCACACCATGTAATTCTTTTCTAGTTGTCTGCCAGTGAAATACCCCAAATTACTCTATAGTCCTAATGAATTCACATTATTTCATTTAAACGAGGGACTCTGTCTTTTGTTAGAGTTTGTTTAATAACATACACTTTAGACTGCTCTCTTCTTTTAAAATTTTAGTGAAAATTGCTACTAGGTTTTTAGTAGCTCTCCTGATGATGATGTATTGGTAGTTGGATAATAGACATCTAACTTCTTTCTCTTGTTTTTACCAATGTAATATTTTATTTTGGGGTGTTTTCTTTTAGAATGCATAACAGAACATGGCAAGTCATGCTGTTTCAGCATTGAGAAACCTGTAGTAAGTAACTAAAGTGAATATTTAAGTATTCCTTTTAATTTACTTTTTCATTCTAAAATATGCAAGTTCACTGATATTTTTCTCTAGTAAAGTTTTAATTTGAAGTCTTTACCTGGTTAAAATTTCATAATCTCCATTAGCTATTCAGTACATAAAGATTCAGAATGGTATTATTAAAGATAATATTAATGGCATTGCTTAACCACAGTATTTAAGCATCTATATGAGGAGAACAATGTATTTACCATCAAAAAGACTTAGGGAAAGATTATCATAAGTTACAGATTATATTTTTTAAATGCCCTACTTGAATTTTTGTTATTTATTTTAGGTTTCTGATATTCAAACAAGATCTGCTATTATTTCATGGAAACTACGTGGTTCTGAGAAATGTGATCACACCAAATCTCCTGTGACATTTGAACTGGCAATATCTAACAGTGGTAAAAATGGAAAATATAAAAATGTATATATGTAAGTCTCTTTAATCATTTCTCATTTCTCATAATTCAATTCAAATATGTTATCTAAATGTATAGACCTCAACTTATACCTAGGCTGAGTTCTAAAGATTTTTTCTGCAATTTTTTCCAAGCTTTGAATGCAATTTTATACTAAAATAGTTTTATAAATGGTGGGTGGTTGCCAGGTCAGTCCATGAAATTCATTGAATCATAAGTATGTTAGTGCTGAGAAGGATCTTAAATATGAACTGGTCCATTCTCTTCAGTTTACAGCTTTCCTATTTGACAAGTTTAGACACAGGGAAGAAAATGTTCCCTCCAATTCTCCCTTCTCATTTATTCACTTAGGTCATTTAAGGGGGGGAGTTTCACTTTATGGTAGGCTACACAAATGAGGTATTTACATTGCAACTGGATTTAAGATAGACTGTCCTGGAAATTTCATTACAGAAGCTAGTTATAAGATGGAGCTATGACAGCAGCAGGATGAGCTTAGGAATGTGCTCAGAAGATACAACCAGAAAAAAAAAAGATAAAAAGATAGAACCAGGACTAGGGAGGATATAGTGGAGGACACAGCAAGAGCATACCCAGCCACTCAACAAACAGCTTCTCGACTGAATGGGGACATGTAATCTGAAAGAGAACACACAGAGGCACAGTAGAAAGGAAATCCCAAGTGAGGAAGAAGAAATTCCTTTGCCCACCAAACAATTATGCAAGAAATAAGGCAGAGATCTGGAGCTGTCTCTACAGCACTTTAAAAATCATAATGCATCTTAAACTTCATTTACTAGAATTTGTCATCTTTACTCTGAGACTCAAAGTGAAATTTTAAATGTAATTAATTATTATGTAAAGTTTTACTTCCTTTATAATTAGGAGTTAGAAAGTTTAAATTTAAGAATTATAATACACAATCTTCTTTAGTACATGTAAGAATAAATATTTGAAAGCTTACAACAATTGTCATTACCTTTTTAGAATTACAACCATAAGAAGCTCAGCACATAGAACTATGTCTGAAGTGGTTAGTTTCACAACTCCAGGTTGTGAACCAGACCCTCCACTTGCACCCTAACTAATTAACCAATCCAAGAGCAGCCTGAATTTACAGTGGAAAGTAAGTATTTTACTGCCAAAGTCTCCTCAACATTTTTTTTTTAATTTAAAAACATTCTTTCTGGGGCACCTGGGTGGCTCAGTTGTTAAGCATCTGCCTTCGGCTCAGGTCATGGTCCCAGGGTCCTGGGATCGAGCCCTGCATTGGGCTCCCTGCTTGGCCGGAAGTCTGCTTCTCCCTCTCCCACTCCCCGTGCTTGTGTGCCCTCTCATGCTGTCTCTTTCTCTCTCTGTCAATTAAGTAAATAAATAAAATCTTAAAAAAAAAAACATTCTTTCTACTTTGTCCTGAATTTTAAATATGAAATTATCCATGCCTCATCTGATCTATTTCCCTAGCACTTTTTGTTTTTCCATAATCATCTTTCTCTTCTATCTATATCAAGCATCAAGTAAATTGAGAAATGTCAATCATAATTTCAATTAGTAAAAGTTGAAGTGTCAATTTCTGTAACCTAAATTTATTTATAATTGTAGTTACTAATAAATCTACCTCTTAATTATTAACTTTCTTTATTACATAAAATTTGGAAAACAAAACAAGACATAGAATTTGGGTATGTCTAGGGCGCCTGGGTGGCTCAGATGGTTGAGCGTCTGCCTTCGGCTCGGGTCATGATCCCAGGGTCCTGGGATCGAGTCCCGCATCGGGCTCCCTGCTCCTTGGGAGCCTGCTTCTCCCTCTGCTTCTCTCTCTCTCTCTCTCTCTCCTCCTCTGTCTCTCATGAATAAATAAATAAAATCTTTAAAAAAAAAATTAAAGAAAAAATAAAAAAAAATAAAAGAATTTGGGTATGTCTAGACTGTAAAAAGTGCATTTTAACTTTAAAATCTGGATTGCTTTAAAAACAAAATGTAAGCAGATTAATTTTACAGTAATTTCAATCACTTTAATTATATAGTGTGTGTGTATGTACATATACTGTGTAAAAACAGACCATCATACTTTTATCTTTCTGACATATTTAGGGTTCCAATGATAATGGTTCCAAAATAAACAGCTTCCTTTTGGAATGGGATGAGGTAAACCATTTTATTTCTTAAAAGCACTTGTTTGTAAATGGTTATTAATGTTATGATGAATTTTTATACTTGCAGCATTTTATAATATTCTAATATTTTGCATCTATTATTAAGGGCAAAGGTGAAGGCTTCAAAAGTTGCTATACGGGTACCATGAAACAATACAAGATCCTTAAACTGAATGCTTCTACAAAATATTCATTCAGACTAGCTGCCAAAAATAACTTTGGCTTGAGGTACATTGAATTATTGCAATATTTAAAAGTCTATACTTTAATAAGAACCTGAAAATAACTTTTCCATATTAATTTATTTTTCAGTGATTTCAGTGAAATAGCAGTCTTCCATACATCAGGAACTATGCCTCCAACACCTCCACCTCCTAAGCTAAAAGAAGCAGGAGTCTGTAATTTGTCACTAGAATGGTCTGCCCCAACTAACACAAGCCCAAATGACAGTCTTACTTATGTACTAGAAATGGAAGAAGCAGGATCCGTAAGTTTTCTTTTCACATGCTTTAATCTTCAACTTCAGTTTTAGGTACATTTTACATGCATCTTATACTGAAAAATTTTAGATTTAAGTTAATTTCTTTTTTTAAGTTTTCATTTAAATTACAGTTAGTTGGGATGCCTGGGTGGCTCAGTCTGTTAAGGGTCTGCCTTCAGCTCAGGTCCTGATCACAGGGTCCTGGGATCAAGCCCCGCATCGGGCTCCCTGCTCGGCGGGGAGCCTGCTTCTCCCTCTGCCTGCAGCTCCCCCTGCTTGTGCTTTCTCTCTCTGATAAATAAATAAATAAATTCCAGTTAGTTAACAGTGTAATATTAGTTTCAGGTGTACAATTTAGTGATTCAACACTTAAATACAACACCCAGTGCTCATCACAACAAGTGCCCTCCTTAATCCCCATCACCTATTTCACACATCCCCCTACCCACCTCCCTTCTGGTAGCCATCAGTTTTTTCTCTATAGTTAAGAGTCTGTTTCTCAGTTGTCCTCTTTTTGTCCCTATGATTAAGCTAATTTCTACTCAATCAAACCGCATGATTCCCAAGTCCCTGTTTTCTAGAGGGGACCAATGCTGAGCCAATGTTAGGCAAGCCAGTACAGGGAGTTCTGAAGGTACCTAAGTCCTGGAAGATTAGCTAAAAGCAGCAGCAGCTATAACAACACAACAGATACACAGTGAAGTGTGTTAGTTCTTCAACTTTGGGTCTATCCCAGATGACTTTGCATGGTCACACAGATCCTCTGCATACTTCTACCAGGGCAAACGCTTTCCTCATCTCCCTGGATTCCTGATGTGGGCGGGCAAACTGTTTTATTGCATTCTGAACTTTCAAGTCTATACTAAATCGGTTATTCAACTTAAAAGGCAGCTGTACATTTTATGTTATGTACATTTTACCACATTTTTATATAAAGCAACTAACATTGAAGAAGAGTTCTGTGTAATAAATATGTTAAGTGCCTTCATATACATTATCTCATTACATCCTGAAAAAGGGAGCCCTTTAAAGTAGAAAGTGTCTCCATTTTTTATGGAGGAACTAAGGTTCAGAGAGACTAAGGGACTTGCTCAGGACCACCCAGATGAAAAATAAGCTGAAGTTGAAACTTGAACCCAAGCCTAAGTCCTAAATTCATTGTCTTTCATTTCCAGGGGTTGGGTTTTAGACCTAAATATAATGGAGAAGACTTCTCATGCACTATAAGAAATCTTCAGAGAACTACTACATACAAGTTTAGGGTATGTGGCTATAATTTATAAGTTTGTATCATATTTTTAATATTAAATTATACTCTTCACTGGAGATAAAAAAAATGAGTATCTTTTTTGGTTGAAATTAAACATTTTGCATTTAGTTCTCAGGAATCTTCAAATAACCTGCTTTATAATATTATTTACAAACTATGCATTTTCAAATCAGACGTTTATTTCCAGTGGTCAACCAAGGTATTCTCTTTTACTCAAACAGATCTTTGCCTACAATTTGGAAGGAAGGAGTAACCCCAGTGGAGAAGTAAAATATACTACCTATCCAGATAAGCCTGGATCCCCTAAAACACCATATATAAAGGGAAAAATCTATGCACACAGAGTAAAAATTGGATGGGGTAATGTTTTTGTATTTAAAACGTACCCTTTCTGTCTTAATATTAACTATTGAGAAGAAATCTTCTGCTAATTGCCCTCAGCTTTATAAAATATTCTCTTATTTTCATTTGAAATATTTCACCTTATAAATGAGTTCAGTTGTAAATGACATTTTTTATAGTTCTCTGTTGAGTTCTCTATTGCTGTCTCAGTAAGTCACACATGAACAAATTACTAAATTTTATATGAGCCCTCAAAAATTATAGTTATTCCAAGTAAGATTATATCTAATATAGAGGCCTCAATTAAAAAGACACATCAATGATAAATGCCAGCTTGATAAGAAATTATGTTTTCACAAATCATTTTGCCTCTCAACTGGCAAAATCTACTTCAAGGTACAAATACTTAGCATTTTAGTCTCTTCGAAAGAACTTTAAAATCTTACTTGTTTCATGCCTAATATTAATACCCTATTAAATTTCATGTTTGTATTTTTTCTCCATAAAAATTTTAATTTATAAGATAACGTTCCAGTGAAAGACTTTTAAGTTTATTCAAGAATAATATTAATTTTATTTCTCTTTTCAGAACCACCCAAAGATAATGGTGGGACATACATTTCAAGTTACAGTTTAGAAGTTAATGAAAATTCAGATGGTAAGACATCATGATTTTTTTTCAAAGTTAAATTATAAGGTTTTTAAAAAGTTTTTGTTTAAATACCAGTTAGTTAACATACAGTGTACTATTAGTTTCAGGTGTACAATATAGTGATTCAACCCTTCCATACAACACCTGGTGCTGATCACAACTGTGCATCATTTTTTTTAAAGTTTTTATTTTGAAATAGTTTTAGGCTTATCCAGAAGTTGTCAAAATAGTGTAGGGAATTCCTGTATATAACCTTCACTCAGCTTCTCCTAAAATTAATATCTTACATAACCACAGTACAATTGTCAAAACCAGGAAATTGGCATTGGTACAATACTATGAACTAATCCAGGACTTACTTGGATTTCTCCATTTTTTAGTAGCAAATTATGTTTATTTACTGATCTTTTATTATTTTATGGCTAATTCTATAAGGAATATAATTATTTAACTGTTGTAAATAGGTAACTGGGCCACAGTTAGTTTCCAAAATGCTTATTTCTTAGTATATACACGAGATAATAATGGGACCCATAAAATTTATAAGCTACCTATAAATAAATTAGATAAATTTGCTTTTATCCCTTCAGAGAATTCCTGGAACATAATCTACAGCAGAACCACAAAGGAATTTCTATATGATCACCTGCAACCTGGTACTACATATAAACTGAGAGTCTTTTGTACCTCACCTGTAGGCCAAAGCCAGGTGAGGAAACAGAGAGGGAAGTGCTTAAATTGAGGATTGAAATTATTTATGTTACTAAGTGTTTTAAAAAACTGAATTTGAATTTAATATAATCATAAGGTATTTTGTATTTCTCTTAGCCTTCAGATATATTGACTATTCAAACACCTACTCTTTCTCCTGCATCTTGCCATCCTCTACCTTTGCATGGTGAAACCAAGACCAAAGAAACGAACATCAAATGTGGTGAGGCTTCTTGTATGATTTGAATGACTTCACCTAAATTTCTTGTTTTGTAACCTCTGATTTTAATTAATTAATGTTACTGAAGCAGAGCAAGTGCATTTTTTACTACAAAATCAAATAATATTTATAAAACTATTTCTTACTTGGTAATTGAAATCACAATAATTTTTGAAGTATAATTAACATTCAATATTATATGAGTTTCAGGTGTACAACATATTGATTCAATAATTCTATACATTAGTCGTGCTCACCACAATAAGTATAATCACCATCTATCACCATACAATGTTATTACAATATTACTGATTATATTCCCATGCTGTACTTTTCCTCTCCATGACTTATTTATTTTATAGCTAAGTTTGTAACTTTTAATCCCCTTTATCTATTTTGCCCATCACCCCACCCACCTCTCCTCTGGCAGCCACCAGTTTGTTCTCTATATTTAAGAGTCTGGGGTTTTTTTTGTTTTTTTTGTTTCTTTGGTTTGTTTTTTAGAGTCCACATATAAGTGAAATCATATGGTATTTCTCTCTGACTCACAACACCTAGTAAATACCCTCTAGGTCCATCCATGTTGTCACAAATGTTTTAAATGTCAAAATTAAATTTAAAATTTAATTGACCCAATTAATATAATTTGAGTATTCTGTTACTTTATTAAGTGTTTTGACATTGTGTCTTCTAAAATTATTTTGTATTATTTTAAAGGACCACCCCTAAAATTATTCACAAATTTTTAAAATTTATTCTGTACATTTTTATAGATTATCATCCTAATGAAAACTCTGAAGCACCTGCATATGTCAATAAGGCAGAAGATAACCAAGATGACAAACGAGGGTACCCTAGTTCCAAAGTGAGATCCATAGTGAGTAAAGTAATTTCTGAAGAATCCAGTTTCTTGTTAAAATAGTGAATAGTGCTGGAGAAGTTATATTGTTCAGTTGACCCATTCATGGTTCATTTCACTTTGGATGAATATATGCTTCTACTTCCTGTCAGGGTGGGAAGTGACCATACCTGCACAATCATCTTTGTGTTTTCTTATTTGTTTGTTTGTGTTTATTTGTAGTTGGAACCTCATCCATTGAAGTGTGAAACTGCACCAGTCCCAAGCCCTCCTTCTCAATGTGGTATACCTGTGCTAACCTGCAAGGGTCCAACCTGTGTTGTTGTTAGTTGGAGGGTATGCTATCAATTTATTTTTATTAATTTTGTTGATATAAGAGCACACCTATTGGTTTAGTATTTTTTTTTAAAGTCTACAACTCCCTAAGGAGTCAGAGTTTAGATTAGGGTTCCATAAATCTTGGACCATGGTTCTAGAACACACATAAGACCTGATACTAGTACTATTAGGAAGGCTAAGGCTAGGGATGCCTGGATGGCTCAGTCAGTTAAGTGTCTGCCTTTGGCTCAGGTCATGATCATGACCCGCATAGAGCTCCTTGCTCAGCAGGGAGCCTGCTTCTCCCTCTGCCTACCTCTCTCACAAATAAATAAAATCTTTAAAAAAAAAAAAGGCTAAGAATAGGGGCACCTGGGTGGCTCAGTCGATTGAGTGTCCAACTCATTTTTGGCTCAGGTCATGGTCTCAGGGTCTTGAGATCAAGTCCTGCATCAGGCTCCATGCTCAGCACAGAGTCTGCTTGAGATTCTTTTCCCTCCCCCTCTGCTCCTCCCCCCTGCTCTCTAAAATAAATAAGTAAATAAAATCTTTAAAAAAAAAAAAGAGGCACCTGGGTGGCTAAGTCAGTTAAGCGTCTGCCTTCAGCTCAGGTCATGATCCCAGGGTCCTGAGATTGAGCCCCATGTCCAACCCCTTGTTCAGCGGGGAGCCTGCATCTCCCTCTGGCTGCTGCTCCCCCTGTTTGTGCTCGCTCTTTCTCTCTGTCAAATAAACAAATAAAATCTTTTTTAAAAATTTAAATAAATAAATAGCTAAAACTATGGTAATCCTATGGTAATCCTGCTTTTCAGACTCTATATTTATAGAGATTAATAAATTTGGAAAACCAAATAGGCGATCAATAGGTAACTAATTTAATTTTTGAAACCAAAACAAGAGATAATAAAATTAAATCAATTTATAGAACTTCAAGCCCCGCATTGGGCTCCCTGCTCGGTGGGAAGCCTGCTTCTCCCTCTCCCTCTCCCCCTGCTTCTGTTCCCTCTCACGCTGTGTCTCTCTCTGTCAAATAAATAAATAAAATCCTTTAAAAAAAAGTGACTATGAGATAATGAAGCTTTAAAAAATGTTTTGCATCCATGTGAATAGCTCCCCATTTAAATAAGCTCAAAAAATAAAAACTGGCCTAGTTATTATGCCACCTATGTATCTTTGAATTTTTCTTCTATTCTTCCCAGACTCTAGCAGAGGAAGGTTTTTAGCATTGACACAAAAGCTTTAGTTTGATAATAATAAATGACAAGTCTGATTACAGCACTGTACAAAATCCAGAGAATACTGGAATTTGTGTTTGAACCCACTAATCAGTAGTAATATTAAGCAACATTAGTATATCTAGGTTTGCTCTTTTTTAAGTAACCTATTTGAGAATACTTTTAACAAATTAAAAATAAGAATTTATCAAATATGTGGGATTAGCCAATCCTTTCTCTTAATTTTATTTGAGCCTTTTAATGTTAATTATAGTATTCTGCCTTATATTTAATTATTTCTACAATTGTCTCATACCATTTAATAGATTATGAGTTTTGATATTGAAAGAATTATGTTGTAACTCTCCACAATATCTAGTATAATGACAATTTATAGAAAGAACTCAAATTTCTGTGTTTGTTGCATCTTTTAGATTCCTGTGTGTAATGGTGCTGAAATCACTGAATATAGACTTGAGTGGGGACAAAGTGAAGAATCAATGCACTTGATTTACACTGGCCCTTGTCTGAGCTATAAAGTTAAAGGTCTCATTCCTGCAACTACATATTTTTGCAGAGTTCAGGTAATCCCAACAGTTATTCCAATGTAAATAAGACAACAGTTATTAACCTATACTATCCACATCCATAATACTGACACCATTTCCAGTGTAGTGACTAGAAGGGATTAATAGACTTCCAAATGTTAAATATTTCTCATGTTCAGCAACATCATTCTGAGCTCCTTCACCTAGCATTTAAAGCCCCACATAATCTGGAACCTACTTTTTATGCCAACTTGATTGGCCATTATATTTTCTACAGTTCTGTTTCCCAAATTACCTTGAACTTAACAATCATCTGAAATGCTTGTTTAAAACACTGATTCCTGCACCTTCACTCAGACCTACTGAGTCAAAATTTCTAATCCAGTGACTTCTTAATCTGTAAAATTAAAAAGCACTCAAAGTGATAATTATCATCAATTAGGAAAAATTTCAGAAACTATTTCAAACAAGTCTATTCTACCGCCACCCCAAGTATGCCTTGTACATTTCTTCATACCTTATTCATTGCCTATCTTGTCCCATAAAACCAAGCTTTTGCATGAATGCTTCCCTGAAAACCTTAGCTGGAAGTGATCTCTTCCTCCTCTGAACTACTAGAATTATAAGACACACAACATTAAGGCTTGGGGAAACAATCCAAATTTGGAAAGATCTGATATGTTGTCCCTATCAACTAAAGCCATCAAATTGTAGGAGCCCTAATACTGAGAATCTAAGTTCCATCTCCCAGATTGCCTTTCATCACTGGAAGTAATTTTTTTTTAAATCCTTTGTCAACTATTTTGGGTATCTATTTTTTTTTTTTTTGGCAAAATGCTCTGACAATATATATTTGTGAGAAGACCACTGCAATTGTCCAAAGGACAGGTGAGTTTATGAATATTAAGGATGCTACAATGGGAATGCTAAGACATTAATGGAGCTGAAAGATATTTGAGAAGTTAAAATCAATGGAATGTGATCCTGCCAAGACAGAATATCCCCATACCTCCCAGGTCCTCCTTCTTACAACTAAAACTCTCTGAACATAACACAACAAACAAGCATAGTTAGACTATAAATGGTGGAAAGAAAGAAAAATGTAAAAAGAAAAGGATCCCAAGGACCTCACAAATTGAAAAACAACACAGTAGTGAGCCCCCTGGGTTTTGTTATCACCGCACACATGTCCCAGAAATGATATGGGAGAAGCCTCCAATTCAGAACTGCCAACAGAGACAGGGAAAAAAATCTTCAAGAAAAGCCTACATCCTGCCAACAAAATGACTGGGAAAATGCTAGCCTAACCACAGAAAATATCTTAGGTAATGCCCACCATACTCCCACCAAATGAAATTGAAATCTCAATTAAAAAACCACACACATTCCTGCCCTTCCCCAACCCTGAAATTTCAACAGGCAGAGTGGGAAGCTGACCATCCAAGCCACTCCAGAAGCAAGGAACATGCTCCAGTTTCCCTACCCAGTAGTTTCAGTTCCAGCAGGGCCAAGCACGGAGTTAATCTTCCATTCACTGCCTGGCAAAATCAGACAGTGCTCTGCTCCCATTCCCCTGCCAACTGGTGTCAGTATGGCCAAGCAGGGACCTTATGATCTTCCACACCTCTTTGATGGAAGTGGGAAGCAGCACTCTAATTCCCCTGAATGGTTAGTGTTGGCAAACTCAACTTCCACCCTCACCCAGCAGCAATGGACTGACCAAGGTGGTGTGATTCAGGCTAGTTAGCACTCTTCTTTTAACCCTGTGTCAGTGAAGCCCAATGGGAAGTTTATTTTTTTAAACTTAAGTATAGATTAATTGACATACAATATTATTTTTTATTATTATGTTCAATTAGCTAGCATATACTACATCATTAGTTTTCCACGTAGTGTTCAAAGATTCATTAGTTGCATATAACACCCAGTGCTCATCACCACACGTGCCCCCCTGAATACCCATCACCGGGCTAACCCATCCCCTCACCCCCCTCCCTTCTGTAACCCTCAGTTTGGTTCCTGGAGTCCAGAGTCTCTCATGTTTTGTCTCCCTCTCTTGATTTCTTCCCATTCAGTTTTCCCTCCCTTCCTCTGTGGTCCTCTACCCTATTCCTTGTATTTCCACATATGAGTGAAACCATATGATAATTGTCTTTCTCTGCTTGATTTATTTCACTTAGTATAATCCCCTCCAGTTCCATCCATGTCGAGGCAAATGGTGGGTATTCATCCTTTCTGATGGCTGAGTAATATTCCACTGTAGATATAAACCACATCTTCTTTATCCATTCATCTGTTGAAGGGCATCTCAGCTCCTTCCACAGTTTGGCTATCGTGGACACTGCTGATATGAACATTGGGGTGCATGTGCCCTTTTTCACAATGTCTGTATCTTTGGGGTAAATACCTAGTAGTGCAGTTGCTGGGTCATAGGGTAGCTCTATTTTTAACATCTTGAGGAACCTCCATACTGTTTTCCAGAGTGGCTGTACCAGCCTGCATTCCCAGCAACAGTGTAATAATAGGGTTCCCCTTTCTCCACATCCTTGCCAACACTTGTTTCCTGTCTTGTTAATTTTAGCCATTCTAACTGGTATAAGGTGGTATCTCATTGTGGTTTTGATTTGTATTTCCCTGATGGCTAGTGATGTTGAACATTTTTTCATGTGTCAGTTAGTCATTCGTATGTCTTTGGAGAAGTGTCTGTTCATGTCTTCTGCCAGTTTTTTGACTGGATTGTTTTTGGGGTGTTGAGTTTGAGAAGTTCTTTATAGATCTTGGATACCAGCCCTTTATCTGCTATGTCATTTGCAGTATCTTCTCCCATTCCGTGAGTTGTCTCTTAGTTTTGTTGACTGTTTCCTTTGCTGTGCAAAAGCTTTTTATCTTGATAAAGTACCAAAAGTTCGTTTTTGCTTTTGTTTCCCTTGCCTTTAGAGACATGTGTTGAAAGAGGTCACTGTGGCCAATGTCAAAGAAGTTATTGCCTATGTTCTCCTCTAGGATTTTGATGGATTACTGTCTCACATTGAGGTCTTTCATCCATTTTGAGTTTATCTTTGTTTATAGTGTAAGAGAATGGTCCAGTTTCATTCTTCTGCATGTGGCTGTCCAATTTTCCCAACACCATTTATTGAAGAGACTGTCTTTTTTCCATTGGATATTCTTTCCTGATTTGTCAAAGATTAGTTGACCATAGAGTTGAGGGTCCATTTCTGGGCTCTCTATTCTGTTGCATTGATTTATGTGTCTGTTTCTGTGCCAATATCATGCTGTCCTGATGATCACAGCTTTGTTATATAACTTGAAGTCAGGCATTGTGATGCCCCCTGTTCTGGTTTTCTTTTTCAACAATTCCCTGGCCATTTGGGGTCTTTTCTGGTTCCATACAAATTTTAGGATTGCTTGTTCCAGCTCTGTGAAAACTATTGATGGTATTTTGATAGGGATTGCACTGAAAGTGTAGATTGCTCTGGGCAGCATAGACATTTTCACAATGTTTATTCTTCCAACCCATGAGCATGGAATGTTTTTCCATCTCTTTGTGTCTTCCTCAATTTCTTTCATAAGTGTTTTGTAGTTGCTAGAGTATAGATCTTTCACCTCTTTGGTTAGGTTTAGTCCTAGGTATCTTATGGTTTATGGTGCTATTATAAATGGAATCAATTCCTTAATTTCTCTTTCTTCAGTCACATTGTTAGTGTATAGAAATGCAACTGATTTCTGTGCATTGATTTTGTATCATGCCCCGTTGCTGAACTGCTGTATCAATTATAATAATTTGGGGGTGGAGTCTTTCAGTTTTTCCACATAAAGTAATGTGTCATCTGCAATGACAGAGAGTTTTTCTTCTTTGCCAGTTTGAATGCATTTTATTTCTCTTTGTTGTCTGATTGCTGATGCTAGAGCTTCTAGTACTATGTTAAACAAAAGTGGTGCGAGTGGGCATCCCTGTCGTGTTCCTGACCTTGTGGGAAAAGCTCTCAGCTTTTTCCCCATTGAGAATGATATTCGCTGTGGACATTTCATAGATGGTTTTTATCATATTGAGTTATGTTCCCTCTATCCCTATATTTTGAAGAGTTTTAATCAGGAAAAGGATGCTGTATTTTGTCAAATGCTTTTTCTGCATCAACTGAGAGGATCATATGGTTCTTGTCTTTTCTTTGTTAATGTGATCTATCAGTTGATTGATTTTCAAATGTTGAACCACCCTTGTATCCCAGGAATAAAACCCACCTGGTCATAGGGAATAATCCTTTTAATACACTGTTGGATCCTATTGGCTAGGATCTTGTTGAGTATTTTGGCATCCATGTTCATCATGGATACTGGTCTGTAATTCTCCTTTTTGATGGGGTCTTGGTCTGGTTTTGGGATCGGGGTAATGCTGGCCTCATAGAATGAGTTTGGAAGTTTTCCTTTCATTTCTATTTTTTGGAACAGCTTCGGTAGAGTAGGTATTATTTCTTCTTTAAATGTTTGGTAGAATTCCCCTGGGAAGCCATCTGGCCCTGGACTCTGGTTTTTGGGGAGCTTTTTGATTACTGCTTCAATCTTGTTACTGGTTATTGGTCTATTCAGATTGTCTATTTCTTCCTGTTTCAGTCTTAGTAGTTTACAAGTTTCCAGGAAGGCATCCATTCCTTCCAGGCTGCTTAATTTGTTGGCATATAGTTGCTGGTAATAATTTCTAATAATTATTTCTATTTCCTTGGTGTTAGTCATGATCTCTTCCTTTTCATTCTTGATTTTGATTTGGGTCCTTTCCCTTTTCTTTTGGATAAGTCTGGCCAGAAGTTTATCGATCTTATTAATTCTTAACTATTGAAAGATATGAATTTAGTGCCATCATATTGTCTGTAAAATCCCTGTTTCTATAGATTATCTCTTTAAATTTCTGGTCTGGTCTATATTACTCTTGGGGTCTTTCTTCTTTTATAGAATCCCCCTTAATATTTCTTGCAGGGCTGGCTTGGTGGTCACATATCCTTTCAGTTTCTGCCAGTCCTGGAAGCTCTTTATCTCTCCATCCATTCTGAATGACAGCCTTGCTAGATAAAGTATACCTGACTTCACGTTCTTCTCATTTAGTACCCTGAATTATGTCTTTCCAGCCCTTTCTGGCTTGCCAGGTCTCTCTGGATAGGTCTGATGTTATTCTGATGTTCCTCCCTCCATACATAACAAATATTTTCCCCCTAACTTCTCTCAGGATAGCTTCCTTGGCTTTAAGATTTGCAAGTTTCACTATTATATGCTGGAGTGTTAGCCTATTTTTATTGATTTTGGGAGGGGTCCTCTCTGCTTCTTGGACATGAATGCTTGTTTCCTTCCCCAGATTGGGGAAGTTCTCAGCTATGATTTGCTCAAATATGCCTTCTAGTCCTCTCTCTCTCTCCATCCCCTCAGGGATCCCAATAATTCTGACATTGGAATGTTTCAAGGCATCTTTGATCTAAGTCTGTTCTCATGGGCTTCTACCTGCCTATCCCTATCCTCCTTGGCTTCCTTCCTTTCTATCAGCTTATCTTCTAGATCACAGATTCATTGTTCTGCCTCGTTTACCCTGGCTGTTAAAGAGTATCCAGTTTAGACTGCATCTCATTCATAGCATTTGTAGTTCGGCCTGATTAGATCTCAATTCTGCCCTTAGAGATTCTATATTGTCGCTAATGCTTTTCTCAAGCCTAGCTATTGACTTCATGATTGCTACCCTGAAGTCTGCCTCTGACATCTTTCTTATATCCATATCCATTAGATCTGTGGCAGAGGACATTGTCTCTGATTCTTTTCTTTGTTGGGAGTTCCTCCTTCTAGTCATTCTGTAGAGGGATGGTTGAGGGAATGGACAGCATCCAAAATATCAACCATTACCCAAGCAAAAAGCATCTACGAAAAAATCCAAAGTGGGCAAAAGCTACCACAGATACGCCATCAAAGCCAAGATGATCCAAAACAATAAAAAAGAAAAAAAAAAGAGGAAAAAAAGAGGAGGGCGGGGAGAAAGATTATAATCTCTCAGGGTGGACACAGCAGGGTGATCTGCCTGTTCCTGCTTGATTTTTGGTCTGTATGGTAGAAGACACTATATCCCAAAATTGCAAAGAAATCAGAACTTACATATATATCAAGATAAAATTGAATAGAGTGAAAACTGGACTAGTATGGGGTATAACTCTATAAAGCATATATGTGAAAAAGAAAATAAAAGTTAAGAAGCAACTTTAAAACATCAGTTGGGAAATACAAAATATTTGAAATGGGAGCAGGGTTTAAAAAAAAAAGAAAATGAGTAAGAAAAGAAACCAAAAAAGAAATGTAAAATTTGAGCCTGAAGTATAAACGAGTTGTGAGGGAGCAGCTGGAGCTCCCTATTATTTTCCCCTGGCGCTGGAGTTTCACAGTTCTGTGGGAAATAAGCTTAAGCTTATTCACCTGTTCTTCCAGTCTGTCTTCTGGGAGAGAGGGCTGCTTGCCTGGGTGGGGTTGCCCCACCCCTTGTCAGGGGGATGGGCTTAATGTGAGCTGGTTGGCTGTGTGGCTTTTGTTCCCTGGCATCTTTCCACTTCTCTTTAGAGGGTCAGAGCTAATATAGCCCTGCAACCCAGAGCTGCAATGTTGGGGTCGACACCCCTCAACAGATCCTTCAGTTCAGTCCATCTCCACTTCTGCCTGTACCAATCTCCACATCTTCTGGAGGAGGGGCCTTTTGCATTGATCCTCAAATGTCTTTGCCCCAGGCAGAATTGTACTGCCCTTGCCAGGGGCCAGGCTAAGTCATCTGCTCCGGATTGTTCTCTGTGGCTTTTGTTCCCTGAAGGCTTTCCACACAGCTTTAGAGGATTAGAATGAAAATGGCAGCCTCCCAATCTCTGGCCCTGGAGCCGAAAGCTCGGGCCCCCACTCCTCTGTGAGCCCACAGAGAAAAGCAGTCAATCACTCCTATCACTCCTAGTCTCCCTAGTCTCTAGCACTCCGTGCCCACCTGGACTGTGACCGAGCATTGCTATCTCTGGCACACAGCCCTGTTTGAAGTCTCCAAACCCAGCAGATTCCTGCCACATGCTCCTGCACCACTCCTCCCAGGGGAGGAAGGGGGCTCTCCCTGGTTCTGCCACTTGTTGGGCCCCTATTTGAAGAGCAGTGGCCTAACTGTGCTGCAGATCACAGTTTATGGCAACGCCGAGCTGAGAGCCCACTCCTCAGCTCACTCTTTGCGGCCGGCTTCGCTGCTCCAATACCTGGGAGCTCTGCCACACTCAGGCACCCCCACTCTTCCTGTGACCCCCAAGGATCCTGAGATCACACTCCCCCAGGGAGGGTTCCACCTCCCGATTAGCTGCCTGAGTGACATCACTCATTGGAGCAGACTTCTGTTCCAATTTTGTGCTCCACTGCTCTATCACTTGCCAGTAGCCAGCTGAGGGAGGCTCCCTCCCCCCATGGTCTATCTTCCCATATATCGCCTTGGATTCACTTCTCCACATCTCCTACCTTGTGGTAAATGGTCGCTTGTCTATTTGTAGAGTTGCAGCTATTCTTTTCTTCAATCTCCAGTTGAGTTCACAGGTGTTCATAATGGTTTGATAGCTATCTAACTGAATTCCTGAAATGAAGGTCTCCTACTCCTCTGCCATCTTGGACTCCTCCCCCCCAGTGAGAAGTTTAATCTACATTTCCACCTACCAGCACTGAGACTGAATGAGGACATGGGAAGCAGGGCTAGGCAACATTCAGATCCCTCCTTCACCTGCTGTCCACTGAGGAGCTCAGCCTGCATCTCTACTCAGCATCAAAGAGGCAAATCTAGGTGTGGGAGGCTATGCTACTTGGCACCCTACTACCCCACTCCCTTCTCCTGGTGTCATTAGGACACAACTGGGAACTGAGCTTCCACCTCCACCCTAAAGGAACACAGATATTAATCAGTTCTCCATTTACCCCTTCATGGTATCATCAGGGACCAGTGAGAAGCTGAGCTTAGACCCACACTCAGAGACAGTCATATGGTGAAAATAGTTGCCCTATATAATAACCAAAATAAAAACCTTACTGAATGGGTTCAATAGTAGAGTGATGACAGAAGACAGAATCTGTGAACCTGAAGACAGATTAATAAAATCTGAATACAGATTGAGTAACAGAAAAGATTTTAAAAGAAAAAAATGAACAAAGTTTCAGGGATATATGGAACAATAACAAAAGAGCTAATATTCATATCACTAAACTTCCAGAAGGAGAGATGAGAAAGAGTGGAAATGAAAAATTGTCCAAAGAAACAATAAAAACTTCCCAATTTGGGGAAAAACATAAACCAAACAATTTAAAGAACTGAGAAAATCTAAAATACAACAAATCTGAAGAAATCCACAGTACCAAAACATATCATAATTAACCTTCTGAAAATAAAAAACAAATTAAAAAATCCTGAAAGCACCCAGAGAGAAATGGTACATTACTTATAGGTGAAAATCAACTCAAAAGACAAATATATCTCTTTTGAAACCATGGAGGCCAGAAATAAGTGGCACATTTTTCAAGTCCTGAAAGAAATTAACTGTCTACTTGAAATTATATTCAGTAAAATCGTTCTTCAGGAATGAAAAGAAAATAGACATTCTCAGATAAGGAAAACTAAGAATTTGTTGCCAGTAAAACTCCCAATAAAATTGGATACAGAAATCACTCTTTTAAAAAAAGGAAATGATAACAAAAGAAGGCTTAGAACTTCAGAAAAGAAGTGACATTGGGGTTCTAGTCCAAATGGTGACATAACAGGCTCCTGAACTCATCTCCTTCCACAGACACACTGAAACCACAGGTAAACATGGAACAATTTCCTCTGAAAGAAATCCAGAAATTAGCTGAGGGACTCATAAACACCAGAAAGATGAGAGAAAAAAACACATCAAAATGGGTAAGAAAAGCTGAGATATACTCTCAATATAAACTCCACATACAGCACAGCAACATACAATGGGGAGGAAACCCACAACTGCCAGTTTTTCTCTGAGGAGTGAGGAATTTGGGTCCAACACCTAGCACACCAAGTTTGAAAACTTCCACCTAATGGGCAGGCCCCTAAAATACCTAGCTCTGAAAGCAAATGGGGAATGCATCCATGAGACCCACAACACTGTACCAAACAAAGAAACAGTCTTAATGGGCTTGCTAGGACTCACACTGGCTATCCCCTCAGGTCTCAGTGCAGAGGTAGTAGAAACACCCATCTCCCAGCCTTTCCCTGAAAAAGGCCTATTTGAATATTTTTAAAGCTGTGACCTAAGAGTCAGCCTCCTAATTTAGACACGTCTAAGCAATAAATACAATCTCCATCTGCCACACTCCAGGTTACTAGTATCTCCTTGAAAGGAGCTTGTGCACATGTATGGCACCCCAGCATTGTGGTTGCCACCCAGAGGATGCAACAATTGATTTCCTGGCTCTGGTGACCAGTGAAGCTTGCATTTATAGGTTTCAGAGTACTGTAGCAGACAAAGAAACAGTTCTTGACTGGCTGTAACCCCAGGGCTCAGTACAGGGGCACAAGTCAGAAACACCCATTTCCCAGTCTTTCCCTGAAAGAGTCTGTTTTGCATATCTTAAAAGCTGCAGCTGAGGGTCCAGTTTCCAATAAGCTTGAATTGAGGTGCTGACTGGTATCCTTCCCTTTGGAACACTGACAGATACTGGCATACCTTAAACCACTGGAACCACTAAGAACAAAGAAACAAGCTCGCACAATCACTAAGGGCTAGGACCAGGCCAAATGATAATGTTCATCTTCTACACAAGGCTACTCCTTAAAGACTGTGAGAGAGGTAAATGTTTTCTCTAATGCACAGAAAGGTAAAATGAGGAAACAGAGAATATTTTACAAGCAAAAAAACAAGATAAACCTCCAGAAACAGCCTTTAATAAAATAGAAATAAGATATTTACCTGATAAGGAGTTCAAAATAGTGGTCATAAAGATACTAACCAATGTCAGAAGAACAATGCATGAACAAAGTGAAAATTTCAACAAAAAGAAAGTTAAAAAGTACCCAATAGAAATCACCTAGGTAAAGAATATAACTGAACTGAGAAATTCAATAAAAGGGTTGAACAACAGACAAGAGCAAGTGGAAGAGAAAGTATCAGCAAACTTGAAGACAGGGCAGTGGAACTCACGCAATCACAGGAACAAAAAGAAAAAAATGAAAAGGAGGGGACTTATGGGCTACTATAAAGGAAACCAATATATGTTTATAGGGATCGCAGGAGGAGGACAGAGAGAAAGGGAAAGAAAGCTTATTCAATGAAATGGTGGCTAAAATATTCCTTAAACTAGGGAAGGAAAACAGCCATCTAGATCCAAAAAGTCCCAAAAGACCAACTAAGATAATCCAAAAAGACCCATTATGCAGACACATAATTGTCAAAAGTTAAAGACAAGGAAAGAATCTTAAAAACAGCAAAAGAAGAACAACTTGTTACATGCAAGAGAACCCCCATAACAATATCAGCAGATTTTTCAGCAGAAATTTTGCAAGGAAGAAGACAGTGGCATGATGTATTCAAAGAGCTGAAAGAAAAAACTGCGAACAAGGAATACTCTACCCAGAAAAGTTGTCCTTCAGAATTAAAGGAGAGATCAAGAATTTCCCAGACAAGCAAGCAAAACCCGAAGGAGTTCATCACCAACACACTGGCCTTACAAAAAATGTTAAAAGGACTTTTAAAGCTGAATGAAAGGACACTAATTAGTAACAGGAAAACATGAAAGTATAAATCACAGTGGTAAAAGTAATTACATAGTTAAATTCTGAATACTATATTGTAACATTGGTGGGTAAGACACTTATAAATCTATTGTGAAGGTTAAAGGTGAAAGTACTAAAAACGATTACAATAATTTAATGAATACATAAGATAAAAACATGTAAATTGTGCCATTGAAGACATAAAATGGAGGTTAGAGTAAAAATACAGACCTTTAGTACACATGCAAACTTAAGTTGCTATCAGCTTAAAATAGACTGTTATAAATATGTTTTTTATAAATCTCAAGGTAATCACAAAGCAAGAACCTATAATACATACACAAGAGAGAAAGAGAGAGGAATCTAAAGATATCACTGTAGAAAATTATCAAATCACAAAGAGCAAGAGAATAAAAAAGAAACAATTCTGGAAAAGCAGCCAGAGAACAATTAAAATTGCAATAATAAGTCCAAACCTATCAATAATTGCTTCAAATGTAAATGGATTCAATTTTACAGTCAAAAGGCACAATTCTACAGTCAAAATGGCTGAAAAAATAACAAGACCCAACTATATATAATGTCTAAAAGTGATTCACTTCAGCTCTGAGGACACACACGAAGTGAAGGAATAGGAAAAGATATTCCATGCAAAAGGAAACCAAAAGAAGGTAGGGATAGATCTACTTACATTTGACAAAACAGACTTTCAGCCAAAGACTGCAATAAGAGACAGATAAAGTTACTATATAGTGGAAAATGGCCTAATCCAACAAGAGGATATATCATTTGTAAATATTGATGAACCCAACATAAGAGCACCTAAATATATAAGGCAAAAACTAACAGACCTGAAGGGAGAAACAAACAACAATGCAATAATAGTAGGAAACTTCAATATTCCACTTTCAACAATGGATATATTGTCTGAACAGAAAGTGAAAAAGGAAACATGGGATTTAAACTGTATGTTAGAGCAGATGGACTTAACAGATATTTACAGAATATTCCATCCAACAGCAGCATACACATTCTTCTCAAGTGCATATGCAATACTCTCCAGGATAGATCATATGTTATGTCACAAAAAAGCCTTAAAAAATTTAAGATGATTGAAATATCAAGCATCTTTTCCAACCACAATGGTATGAAACTAGACATTAATTATTAAGAAGAAAACTAGAAAATTCACAAATATGTGGAGACTAAAACAACATGCTACTGAATAGTCAAGGATCAAATAAGAAATCAAAAGAGAAATCAAAAAATATCTTGAGACAAATGAAAATGTAAATACAATATACCAAAACTTAATGGAATGCAGCAAAAGCAGTTCTAAGAGGGAACTTCATAGTGATAAATGGCTACAATAAGGAAAAAGAAAGTACTCAAACAAACTAAATTTACACCTTAAGGAACTAGAAAAAGATAAACAACCTAAGCCTAGTAGAATGAAGGAAATAACACAATGAGCTAACAATAAACTAGTTAAATGAAATAACAAAGATCAGAGTGGAAATAAATAGAGACCAAAAAAATAGAGATCCACAAAACTGAGACATGGGTGTTTTTCTTAAAGATAAACAAAATAGACAAACCCTTATCTAGACTTACCAAGAAAATAAGAATGAGGATTCTCTTTTTAAAGATTTTATTTATTTTAGAGAAAGAGAGAATGCACGAGCTAGGGGAGGGGCAGAGGGAGAAAGAGGAGAAGCAGACTCCCCACTGAGCAGGGAGCCTGACACAGAGCTTGATCTCAGGACCCCAAGATCATGACCTGAGCTGAAACCAAGAGTCAGATGCCTAACTGACTGAGCCACCCAGGCACCCCAAGAAATAAAGATTCTAATAAACAAAATTAGAAACGAAAGAGGAGACTTTCCAACTGATGCCCCAGAAATACAAAACACCATAAGAGAGTACTATGAACAATTATATGCCATGTTGAAAAAGGAAGAAGAAATGAATATATGCCTAGAAACATACAACCTACAGAGACTGAATCATGAATAAATAGAGAATATGAACAGATCAATAATGAGTAAGGAAACTGAATCACTAATAAAAAACTTACCAATAAAGAAAAGTCCAGGACCTATCAGCTTTACTGGTGAATTACACCAAACATTTACAGAATTAATAGAAATCCTCAAACGCTTTCAAAAAAATAGAAGAGGAAAGAATACTTCAAAATTCATTTTATGAGACCAACATTACAATACTACACCAGACAAATACAGTACAGGAAAAGAAAATTACAGTTTCCCCAAGAAACATAGAGGCAGGGGCACCTGTGTGGCTCAGTTGTTAAGCGTCTGCCTTCAGCTCGGGTCATGATCCCAGACCTGGGATCGAGCCCCACATCAGGCT
The DNA here is from genome assembly GCF_037043125.1 of Eumetopias jubatus. NCBI lineage: Eukaryota > Metazoa > Chordata > Mammalia > Carnivora > Otariidae > Eumetopias > Eumetopias jubatus. The sequence continues at coordinate 64,556,693 of NW_028274817.1, forward strand.
CCCTGCTCGGCAGGAAGCCTGCTTCTCCCTTTCCCACTCCTCCTGCTTGTGCTCCTGCTCTCGCTGTCTCTCTCTCTCTGTGTCAAATAAATAAAATCTTTTTAAGAAAAAAGAAACATAGATGCAAAAAATCCTCAACAAAATATTAGCAAACCAAATTCAACAATACATTAAAAGGATCACACACTATGATCAAGTGGAATTTATTTCAGGAATGCAAGGATGGTTCAACATCTACAAGTCAATCAGTGTGATACACCACATTAATGAAATGAAGGATAAAAATCATATGATCAAAAAAAATCATATGATCCCTCAATAGATGTAGAAAAAGCATTTGACAAAATTAGACATCCATTCACAATAAAACAAAAACAACAACAACAAAGAAACTCTCAACAAACTGGTTAGAGTGAACATACCCCAACATAATAAAGGCCATATATGACATGCTCACAGCTAACACTATTCTCCCATCCAAGTACTAACCAGGACTGACCCAAGATAACACTATTCTCAACAGTAAAAAGCTAAAAGTTTTTCTACCAAGATCAGTTACGAGACAAGGATATCAACTCTTGCCACTTTTAGTCAACATAGTCCAGGGAGTACTAGCCAGAGCAGTTAGGGAAGAAAAAGAAAAGGCATCCAAATCATAAAGAAGTAAAACCATCCCTATTTTCAGGTGATACATTATATGTAGAACATTCTAAAGACTCCACCAAAAAAATCATAATTGAGGGTGCCTGGGTGGCTCAATCAGTTAAGTGTCTGCCTTTGGCTCAGGTCATGATCCCAGAGTCCTGGGATCAAGCCCTGCACTGGGCTTCCTGCTCAGCAGAGAGCCTGCTTCTTCTCCCCACTGCCTGCCACTCCCCTTCCTTGTGCTGTGTGTTTGTGTGTGTGTGTGTGTGTGTGTGTGTGTGTGTGTGTGTGTGTGAAATAAATAAAATCTTAAAAAAAAAAGAAATCATAATTGAATTCCATAAAGTTACAGCATACAAAATCAATATACAAAAGTAAGCTGTGTGGGGCACCTGGGTGGCTCAGTTGGTTGAGCATCTGACTCAGGTTTGGCTCAGGTCATGATCTCAGGGTTGTGGGATTGAGCCCTGTGTTGGGCTCCGTGTTCACTGGGGAGTGTGCTTGGGATTTTTTTCTCTCCCTCTCTCTCTGCCCCACCCCCCTCAAATAAATAAATCTTAAAAAAAAAAACAAGTTGTGTTTCTATACACTAATAACAATCTGAAAGAGAAACTAAGTAGATAATCCCATTTATGACTGCATCAAAAAGAATAAAATACTAAGGAATAAATTTAACCAAGGTGAAGGATCTATTTACTGAAACTGTAAGACATTGTTGAAAGAAACTGAGGAAGACACAAATAAATGGAAAGATATTCTGTGCCCATGGATTGGAAGAATTAACGTTGTTAAAATATCTATAACTACCACAGAATCTACAGATTCAACACAACCTCTATAAGAATTTTAGTAACATTTATCACATTAATAAAACAAACAATTCTAAAATTTCTATGGAACCACAGACGATTCCAAATAGCCAAAAAAAATCCTGACAAAGAAAAAAGGAGAGGCATAACATGTCCTGCTTTCAAACTGTATTACAACGCTATAGTAATCTAAACACTATGGTACTAGCACAGAAACCAATACATAAATCAATGGAACAGAAGAGAGATCCCAGAAATAAAAAGGACATATGGTCAATTAATTTATATCATAGGAGACAAGAATATACAAGAGGAAATGGATTATCTCTTCTAAATAGTAAACTGGACAGCCATGTGCAAAGAATGAAACTGAACCACTATCTTACACCATACACAAAAATGAATCAAAAATGACTTAATGACTTCAACATAAGAACTGAAATCATAAAAATCCTAGGAGAAAACATAGGGGGTAAGCCTCTTGACATAGCTGTGGCAATGATATTTTGGATTTGACACCAACAGCAAAGGCACCAAAAGTAAAAATAAATAAGTGGGACTATATCAAACTAAAATCCTTCAGCACAGCAAATTAAACATTAAAAAAGTTAAAAGGTAGGGCACCTGGGTGGCTTAGTTGGTTAGGCATCTGACTCTTCGTTTTGGCTCAAGTCATGATCTTGCAGCTGTGGGATTGAGCCCTGTGTTGGACTGTGACAGTGTGGAATCTGTTTCAGATTCTCTCCCCCTCTCCCTCTCATTTTCTCTCAAATAAATAAAAACAGTCTTTTTTAAAAAGTTAAAAAGAAACCTATGGAATGAGAGAAAATATTTGGAAATCATATATCTGACACAAAGGTTAAAATATATGAGGAACTCATATAATTCAATAGCAAAATAGTAATCATTCAATTTAAAAATGAGCAGAGGAGTGCCTAGGGCTCAGTCATTAAGCGTTTGCCTTGGGCTCAAGTCATGATCCCAGGGTCCTGGGATCGAGCCCCATATCAGGCTCTCTGCCCTGTGGGAAGCCTGCTTCTCCCTCTCCCACTTCCCCTGCTTGTGTTCCCTCTCTCACTGTGTCTCTCTCTGTCAAATAAATAAATAAAATCTTTAAAATATATATACATATATCTCTCTTAAATAAATAAATAAATAAATAATGAGCAGAGTAACTGAATAGACATATTTCCAAACCAAAACTACATGAGATATTATCCCATACCCATCAGAATAGCTATCATCACACGTTTTTGTATTTTAATTCCAATATAGCTAAAATACAGTGTTACATTAGTTTCAGCTGTACAATATAGTGATTCAACAATTCCATACATCACCCAGTGCTCACCACAAGTTCACCATTTAATCCCAATCACCTATTTACCTCATCCCCTTACCCCCTTCCCATTTGGTAACCAAAAGTTTGTTTTCTATATTTAGAGTTTGTTTCTTGGTTTCTCTCTTTTTCCTTTCCTAATTTCTTTTGTTTTTTAAATTCTACATATGAGTGAAATCATATGGTATTTGTCTTTCTCTGACTTATTTCACTTAGGATTATACTCTCTAGCTCCATCCATGTCATTACAAATAGCAAGATTTCATTCTTTTTTATGGCTGAATAATATTCTGTCATACATATATACCACACCTTTACCCATTCATCTATTGATGTGTACTTGGGATGCTTCCATAATTTGGCTATTATAAATAATGCTGCAATACACAAAGAGGTACATGTATCCCTTTGAATTAGTGTTTTTGTATTTGGGGGGTAAAGAGTGTGAATACTGGACTGTAGGGGAGTCCTATTTTTAACATTATGAGGAACCTCCATACCACTTTCCACAGTGGCTGCACCAGTTTGCATTCCCACCAATAGAGCAAGAGGGGTACTTTTTCTCCACATCCTAGCCAATGTTCGCTGTTTATTGTGGGGTTTTTTTAGCCATTCTGAAAGGTGTGAGGTGATATCTCATTATAGTTTTGATTTGCATTTCCCTCATGATTAGTGATGTTGAGCATCTTTTTGTGTGTCTGTAATCCATGTGTATGTCTTTTTTGGAGTAATCAACATAAACTTCACAACTTATGTAAAAATTAACTCAAAATGGACCGTAGAAAACTGAAAATTGAAATATAAAACTATAAAGCTTTTGGAAAAAAACCAAAGAAGATCTTCAGGATCTAATGTAGGCAATGAGTTCTTAAACGTCATACCAAAAGCACAATCCATAAAATGAAAAACTGATAAATTTGACCTCCTCAAAGTTTTTTTAAAGATTTTATTTATTTATTTGAGAGAGGGACTAGGAGAGCACAAGCAAGGGGAGTGGCAGAGGGAGAGGGAGAAGCAGGCTCCCTGATGAGCAGGGAGCCCGATGTGGGGCTCAATCCCAAGACCCTGGGATCATGACCTGAGCTGAAGGCAGATGCTTAACCAACTGAGCCACGCAGGCGCCCCTGACCTCCTCAAACTTAAGAAGTTTTACTCTGCATAAGACCCGGTGAGGAGGACAAAAAAGACAAGCATAGACTGGAAGAAAATCTTTACAAAACACATATCTGACAGTGGACTAATACCTAGAATATATAAAGAACTCTCAAAAGTCAACAGTTAAAAATCCAAACAACTCGGGCGCCTGGGTGGCTCAGATGGTTAAGCGTCTGCCTTCGGCTCAGGTCATGATCCCAGAGTCCTGGGATCGAGTCCCGCATCGGGCTCCCTGCTCCTTGGGAGCCTGCTTCTCCCTCTGCTTCTCTCTCTCTCTCTCCCTCTCTCTCTCTCCTCCTCTGTCTGTCATGAATAAATAACTAAAATCTTAAAAAAAAAAAAAAATCCAAACAACTCAATTACAAAACAGGCAAAAGACATGAACAGACCATTCACAGAAGAGGATATACAGATGGCAAATAAACACATGAAAAGACCTACAACATTATTAGTCATTAGGGAAATGCACAGTGAGATATCAACACACCTAATCAAAATGGCTAATAAGAAACAGTAATAACACTAAATGCTGGTAAAGACGTAAAAAACTGGACTAATCATACATTTCTGGTGTGAATTACATCCACTCTGTAAAATAGTATGGGAGTTTCTTACAAAACTAAACATGCACTTACTAATATGCCCAGCACTTTTGGGCACTTTATCCCAGAGAAATGAAAATGTATGTCCACAGTAAAACCCGTACATGGATATACATAACTCCTTATTTGTAAAAGCCAAAAACTAGAAATGACTCAGATGTCCTTCAACATATAGTTTTAAAAATTAGCACATTCATACACGGTATACTATTTGGGAATAAAAAGAATCAAACTATTGATTCACACAACTTCAGTGGATCTCAGGGGAATTACGCTGACTGAAAAAAAGCCTATCTAAAAAATTTACATACTGCATTATTCTATTTATATAACATTCTTGAAATAGCAAAAATACAGGTTAAAGAATAAACTACTAGTTGTCAAGGATTAGAAAAAGAGGGAAGGAAGTTGCTGTAAGTATAAAAGTGTAGTACAAGGGATACTTGCAATGGAATATCTTAACTGTTGGTTGTCACATTAAGCTACACATCTGATAAAACTATGTATGACACTATACAAATGAGTGCATGTAAAACTGGTGAAATCTGAATAATTTCAATGGATTTTATCAATGTCAATTTCCTGGTTGTATATTGTACTATAGTTATGCAAAATGTTCCTTTTGGGGTAAAGTGTGTAAATTGTACATTTAAGTCCACAATGATCTCAAAATAAAAAAAATTTACAAAATCAATAAAACAGTGAATTGATGTGAACTTCAGGCTACCACCAACAGAGATAGTAACTAGAAAATAAAGGAAAGAAAGAAACTTTAGTGGGCTAAGTGATGAGTTCAGTTCAGGTATATTTTTCCTGAAATGTCCATATTAGTATTCTTCACTTACCTTCACATATTTAGACTTTTTACCTTAAATATGTAACCTAAAGATTTTGGTGTCTATGTGAGCATCTTCAAGTCATTTTGTTTCATACTGCAATATATAAATGTATCAAATCAGAGGCACCTGGATGGCTCAGTCAGTTAAGCCTCCTACTCCTGATTTTGGCTCAGGTCATGATCTCAGAGTCGTGAGATCAAGCTCCACATTGGGCTCTGTTCTGGGCATGGAGCCTGCTTAAGATTCTCTCTCTCCCTCTCCCTCTGCCCCTCCCTACCACTTGCATACTCTCTCTCTCTAAAAAAACAAAAAGTATCAAATCAATAAGTTATACACTTTAAACTTACACAATGTTATAGAGCAATTCTACCTCAATTTAAAAAAAAACATTTTCTTAGAATTTGAGGTTAAAATTTTTGTCTTGTTTTTATACAACAAAATGGTTTATGCACAAAACAAAATAATGAAGCTCTAACAGAATATACTTTTTCAGGCTGCAAATGTAGTTGGAGTTGGACTGTTTGAAGAAACTGGCACAGTAACCACACCAGCAACTGTACCAGCAGTAGTACCAATGCTCCATGAAGTCGAAAACAAAGTTCCTGCCAAATTGGCATCATCTTGCATTGCTATTCAATGGGAGGAACCTGATTGTCATGGCTCTCCAATCACTGGATATAACATTGAATATGGAGACAGAAAAATTCTGACTGTTGAAAGAGTAACAGAGTATCTTCTAAAAAATCTACAGCCTGATACCACATACAAGTAAGTTGCTTGTATCTTACTTTGGGTAGATGAAGTTTTTCTAAGAATTTTGAACAAATCTACATTTCTTTGTTTTATATAATCTACACATTTTTTGAAAGAGAATTTTACTGTTTTAGAAAAATCTGGCACTACTAAATCTACATTTCTTTGTTTTATATAGTCTACACATTTTTTGAAAGAGAATTTTACTATTTTAGAAATATTTGGCATTACTAAAAGCCAGTTTCTCCTCATCAAAAATTGTCAATACTGATAATGCAAATTCAAGATTTTCACCTCAAAAATTTGACTATAATAATCAGTATAATATGATGGTCAGTATCTTTTCATAGGGTGACTAGGGGCATAGTTTAAATGTAGAAATTTATTTTCCTTTCTAAATCCAAATTAATAGTTTAATTTTTTTTTCTTACCACTAGAATCAGAATTCAAGCTATCAATCATTATGGACTAAGCCCTTTTAGCCAATCAATAAGAACCAAAACCAAGCCACTACCACTTGATTCTCCTCATCTTGATTGTGTGGTCTATGGACACCAAAGCCCCAAACTGAAATGGGGTATCTCTTCAAGCAAAGGGTTACTTTCCAACCTTATAAGCTACAATTTGTTAATAGGAGATCAATCTGGGAGGTAAGCTATCTGTACTATTTAACATGTATTCTAATAAAAATGTTTTAAAATTTCCTATCTTAAACATATAATCCAAAGCGGTTTCAATGAACTGATAGATGTGAAAGCAGTACATTATCATGTTAGATAGTTTCTTAAATTCCTACTGATAATTTAGCTATTTTTGTTCTTCCAAAACATTTCTTCCTTTATATAACACACATTAATAACAAGGAATAGAAGTTACAAAAGGAATATGAAAGCCAGCACCTTGCCATTATGACATTTACAATCTGATTTTTTTTTCCTTTTGTGTTGTACCCACCAGGCTTCAAGTTGATTTATTTAGGATTTACTGAGGACCAGTTTCAAGTCTAGAGTTACTTGTACCTAAGTGAACTTTGATTAATAATATTGCTTCTCCCATCTTGATTCCCAATCCCAGATTTTCTATCATTTACCATGGACCTTGTCAGACTCACAAAGTGCACAGACTGAGTGAATATATGCAATACAAATTTAAAATCCAAGCATGTAATGAAGCTGGTGAGGGACCACTGTCTTGTATCTATACTTTCACTACAACCAAAACTCCACCAGCCAAACTTAAAGGTAAGTATTATAAGCCAGACAATAAAGGTTGCATTAATATGAACTCCAATAGCTCAGATATAAAATTCTGCAATACAGTCTATTTTAAATGTTGAACAATAGCAGAAGACTCTAGTGCTTAATTATGGATTCAAGGTGCAATTTAGAATTTAATAAGACTCCAAAAATTATAATGTTTTACTTTTTAAAAAGTTTTTTTTTTTAATTCATTAGTTAACGCACAGTATACTATTAGTTTCAGGTGTACAATATAGTGATTCAACACTTCCATACAAAACCCAGTACTCATCACAAGTACACTCCTTAATTCCCACGACCTATTTAATCCATCACCCCACCCACCTCCCCTCTGGTAACCATCAGTTTGTACTCTATAGTTAAGAACCTGTTTCTTCGTTTAATTCTCACTCTTTTTTTCCTTTGCTCATTTATTTTTCTTCTTAAATTCCACATATGAGTGAAATATGGTATTTGCCTTTCTCTGACTACCTTATTTGGCTTGGCATAATACTCTCTAGCTCCATCCACATCTTTGCAAATGGCAAGATTTCATTCTTGTTGTGGGTGAATAATATTCCACTGTAAATATATACCACTTCTTTATCCATTCATCAAATGATGGACATTTGGGTTGTTTCCATAATTAGGCTATTGTAGATAATGCTGCGATACACATCAAGGTGTACGTATCCCTTTGAACTAGTATTTTTGTATCCCTTGGGTAAATACCTAGTACCGCAAATGCTGGATCATAATGCAGTTTTTTTTTCACTTTATTTAAATTTTATTAGTTAACATACAGTACAATATTGGTTTCTGGAGTAGAGTTCAGTGATTCATTACTTACATACAACACCCAGTGCTCATCACAAGTGCCCTCTTTAATACCCATCACCCATCTAGCCCATCCTCCACTCACCTCCCTCCATCGACCCTGAGTTTGTTCTCTATCATTGGGAGTCACTTATGGCTTATTTCGCTCTCTCCTTTTTTTTCTTTTCCCCCTTCCCATATGTTCATGTTTTCTGTCTTAAATTCTACATATGCATGAGATCACATGATATTTGTCTTTCTCTGACTGACTTATTTCACTAAGCATAATACACTTTAGCTCCATCCATGTCATTGCAAATGGCAAGATTTCATTCTTTTTGATGGCAGAATAATATTCCATTGTATAATATACCACTTCTTATTTATCTATCAGTCAATGGACATTTGGGCTCCCTCCACAGTTTGGCTATTGTTGATAATGCTGCTATAAACAGTGGGTTGCACATATCCCTTCAAATCTGTATTTTGTATCCTTTGGGTAAATACCTACTAGTACAATTGCTGGATTGTAGGGTAGTTCTATTTTTTAACTTTTTGAGGAACCCCCAAACTGTTCTCAAGAGTGGTTGCACCAGTTTCCATTCCCACCAAGTGCAAGAGGGTTCCCCTTTCTCCACATCCTCACCAACACTTGTTTCTTCTGTTAATTTTAGACAATTTAACCAGTTGTTCCTTGTGTTGTTGATTTTAGCCATTCTGTCAGATGTGGTGTGATATCTCATTGTAGTTTTGATTTGAATTTCCCTGATAATCAGTAATGTTGAGCAACTTTTCATATGCCTGTTGGCCATCTGTATGTCTTCTTTGGAAAAATGTCTACTAATTTCTGCCCATTTTTAATTAGATTATTCATTTTTTTATATGTTGAGTTTCATAAGGTATTTATATATTTTGGATATTAACCCTTTATTGAATATGTCATTTGCAGATATCGTCTCCCATTCAGTAAGCTGCTTTTTAGTTTTGTTTTTTCCTTTACTGTGCAGAAGCTTTTTGTCTTGATGAAGTCCAAATAGCTTATTTTTAATTTTGTTTCACTTGCTTCAGGAGACATGTCTAGAAAGAAGTTGCCACAGCTGATGTCAAAGAGATTACTGCCTGTTTTTTCCTCTAGGATTTTTATGATTTCCTCTCTCACATTTAGGTCTTTAAATCATTTTGAATTCATTTTTGTGTATGGTGTAAGAATATGGTCCAGTTTCATTCTTTTGGATGTTGCTGTCCAATTATCCCAACACCATTTGTTGAAGAGACTTTTTCCCACTGGATATTCTTTCCTGCTTTATGAAAGATTAATTGACCAAATTTCATTTGGTCATTGACCAATTTTCATTTCTGGGTACTCTATTCTGTTCCATTTACCTGTGTGTTTATATTTGTGCTAGTACCAAACTGTTTTGATCACTACAGCTTTGTAGTATACTTTTAAATCTGGGATTGTGATACCTCCAGCATTGTTTTTCTTCTTCGAAATTGCTTTGGCAATTCAGGGTCTTTCATGGTTCCATACGAATTGGAGGATTGTTTGTTCTAGCTCTGTGAAAAAATGCGGTGGTATTTTGATAGGGATTGCATTAAATGTGTAGATTGCTTTGGGTAATATAAACATTTTAACAGTATATTTTCTTCCAATCCATGAGCATGGAATGTCTTTCCATTTCTTTGTGTCCTCTTCCGTTTCTTTCATTAATATTTTACAGTTCTCAGAGTACAGGTCTTTCATCTCTTTGGTTAGGTTTATTCCTAGGTATCTGATGGTTTTTAGTGCAACTATAAATGGAACTGATACCTTAATTTCTCTTTCTGCTGCTTCATTATTGGTGTATAGAAATGCAACAGATTTCTGTACATTGATTTTGTATCTTGTAACTTTTATGAATTTGTATATCAGTTCTAGCAATTTTTTGGTGGATTCTTCTGGATTTTATGTATAAAGTATCATGTTATCTGCAAAGAGTAAGAGTTTTACTTTTTCCTTGCTGCTTTGGATGCCTTTTCTTTCTTTTTGTTTTCTACTGCTTAGGCTGGGACTTGCAGTACTGTGTTAAATAACAGTGGTGAGAGTGGACATTCCTGTCTTCTTCCTGACCATAGCAGAAAAGCTCTCAATTTTCCCCCATTGAGGAGAATATTAGCTCTTGGTTTTTCATATATAACTTTTATTATGTTGAGGGATGTTCCCTCTAAATCTACTTTATTCAGGGTATTTATCACAGATAGATGTATTTTGTCAAAGATTTTTATACATCCATTGAAATAATCATATGGTTCTTATCCTTTCTTTGATTAATGTGGTGTATCACAATGATTGATTTGGGAATATTGAGCCACAACTTGCAACACAGGAATAAACCCCACTTGATTGTACTAATGATTTTTTTAATGTGTACTTGGACTCAGTTTCCTAGTATTTTTTGAGAATTTTTGCATCCATGTTCATGAGGGATATTGACCTGTAATTCTCTTTTTTAGTGGAGTCTTTCTCTGGTTTTGGTATCAGAGTACTGCTGGCTTCAAAGAATGAGTTTGGAAGTTTTCCTTCCTTTTCTGTTTTTTTAGAATAGTTTAAGAAGAAGGGGTATTAACTCTTCCCTAAATGTTTGATAGAATTCATCTGTGAAGCCATCTGGCCTGGACGTTTGTTGGGAGTTTTTTGATTATTGATTCAATTTTATTGGTTATTGGCCTGCTCAAGTTCTCTATTTCTTCCTGTTTTGGTTTTGGTAGTTTGTGTTTCTAGTAATTTATCCATTTCATCTAGATTGTCCAATGTGCTGGAATATAGTTTTTCATAATATTGTCTTACAGTTGTATTTCTGTGGTGTTGGTTATTTCTCATTTGTGATTTTAGGTATATGGGTCTTTCTCTTTCTTTTTGATAAGCCTGACTAGGGGTTTATCAATTTTATTTTTTTCAAAAAACCAGCTCCTGGTTTCACTGATCTGTTCTACTGTTTTTTAGATTCTGTATCATTTATTTCTGTTCTAATCTTTATTATTTCCTTCCTTCTGGCTTTAGGCTTTGTGTGTTGTTCTTTTTCTGGTTCCTTTAGCTGTAAGGTTAGGTTGTTTATTTTCTTCTTGAAGTAGGCCTTACTGCTATATACTTCCCTCTCATCACCACTTTTGCTGCATCCCAAAGGTTTTGGACCACTGTGTTTTCATTTTCATTTATTTCCATGTATTATTTCTTCTTTGATTTCCTGTTTGGCCCTTTGTTTAACTTCTATGTATCTGTGATCTTTCCAAATTTTTTTTTGAATTTTATTGTTATGTTAGTCACCATACAGTACATCATTAGTTTTTGATGTGGTGATCCACGTTCTATTGTTTTCATATAACACCCAGTGTTCCATGCAGTACGTGCCCTCCTTAATACCCATCACTGGGCTAACCAATCCCCCCTCCCTCCCTCCCCTCCAAAACCCTCAGTTTGTTTACCAGAGTCCATAGTCTCTCATGGTTCATCTCTCCCTCTGATTCCCTGCTTCATTTTTCCCTTCCTTTTCCTAATGTCTTCCATGCTATTCCTTATGTTCCACCAATAAGTGAAACCATATGATAATTGACTTTCTCTGCTTGACTTATTTCACTTAGCATAATCTCCTCCAGTCCCATCCATGTTGATGTAAAAGTTGGGTATTCATCCTTTCTGATGGCTGAGTAATATTCCATTGTATATCTAGGCCACATCTTCTTTATCCATTCATCTGTTGAAGGGCATCTTGGCTCTTTCCAAATTTTTTTCTTGTGGTTGACTTAAAGTTTCTTAGCGTTGTGGTCAGAAAGAAATGCATAGTATGATCTCAATCTTTTTGTGCTTCTTGAGGCCTGATTTGTGACCTAGTATCTAATCTATTTGGCTAATGTCCCATATGTGCTTGAATGTGTGTTCTGCTGCTTTAGGGTGGAATGTTCTGAATATATCTGTTAAGACCATCTGGTCCAGTGTGTCATTCACAGCCATTGTTTCCTTATTGATTTTCTGCTTAGACAATCTGCCCATTGATGTACATGGAGTGTTAAAGTCCCCTACTATGATTTTATTATTATCAATTAGTTCCTTTATGTTTGTTATTGGTTTGTATATTTGGGTGATCCCATGTTGGGGCATATTTTCAATTGTTAGATCTTCTGTTGGATTGTCCCCTTTATTATGATATACTGCCCTTCTTTATCACTTCTTACAGGCTTTGTTTTAATGTCTAGTTTGTCCAATAAAATTATTGCAACTCTGGCTTTCCTCTGACATACATTTGCATGATATATGTTTCTCCATCCCCTCGCTTTCAAACTGCAGGTGTGCTTATGCCTAAAATGAGACTCTTTGGATGCCTGGGTGACTCAGTCAGTTAAGCATCTGCCTTCAATTCAGGTCATGATCCCGGGGTCCTGGAATCAAGCCCCGTTGTGTTCCCTGTTCAGCAGGGAGCCTGCTTCTCCCTCTCCCTCTGCCCCTCCCCCCTACTCATGCACTCTCTCTCTCTCTAAAATCTTTTTAATTTTTGAAAAAATAAAATGAGTCTCTTATAGGCAGCATATCAATGGGTCTTGTGTTTTTTATCCATTCTGACACCCAATGTCTTTTGATTGGAGCATTTAATCCATTCACATTCAAAGCAACTATTGATACATATGTATTTATTGCCATTTTATTACTTGTTTTGTTGTTGTTTCTGGGGATTTTCTTTGATCCTTTCCTATCTTTGTCACTTTTGGTCTTTCCAGTCAATGAGTGGAAAATATTTAATATTTCTTGCAGGGCTGTTTAGTGGTCATGAACTCCTTTCTTTGTCTGGGAAACTCTATCTCTCCTTCTATTCTGAATGACAGCCTTGCTGGATAGAGTATTCTTGCCTGAAGATTTTTCCCATTCAGTACTTTGAATATACCATACCACTCCATTCTCATTTGCCAAGTTTCTATTGAGAAATCTCCACCTAGCCTTATGGGTGTTGCCTTATAAGTTAAGGACTTCTTTTGTCTTCCTGCTTTTAATTTTTTTATCACTATATTTTGCAAATTTCAATACAGTATCTCTTGGTGTTGGCTTTTTTTTTTTTTTTTTTTTTTTGATGGGAGTTCTCTGTGCCTCCTGGATCTGGATGTCTGTTTCTCTCCCCAGTTTAGGGATGTTTTCAGCTATTATTTCCTCAAATAAATTTCCTGCCCCCTTCTCTCTCTCTTCTTCTGGGACTCCTATCATACATATGTTACTACATTTGATGGAGTCAGTGAGTTCCCTAAGTCTATTCTCTTGCTCCATAATTCTTCTCTCTTTTGTTCAGTTTATTTTCCATTACTTTCTCTTCTAGGTCATTAATTCATTCCTGTGCTTCTTGTAGCCTGCTGTTTATTGCACTGAGCCTCTTTCCAAGCTCATTTATTGCATTCTTCATCTGATTTATTCTTTTTAAACTCTTTTATCTCTGTGGTAAGGGTCTCCCTGATGTCTTCAACTGTTTTCCCAAGCCCAGTAAGTATCTTGCTGCTTTTTAAAAATTTTTTATTGTTTCTTTAAATTCTCTATCAGGCATGTTACTTATATCTGTTTCCCTTAGATCTCCTGCCATGGCCTTATCTTGTTCTTTCACTTGGGATAAATTCCTCCATCGTGGCATTTTGTCTAAGTCTCTTCCTTCTTCTCTGTGTTAGAAAAGCCACTTATGTTTCCTGCTCCTGAAAGTAATGGCTTTATGAGGAAGAGGTCACATGGTGTCCAGGACCTGGCAGTTCAGGAAGCATCTCTGGTGTGTGCTGTGTGCTCTACTGTTGTGTTCTGTCTGCTCTATCCTTCGGGCCAGTCACCTGCAGAGGCTCTCCTTGCCTTGTCTGGGCAGTGTTTGGGCTCTGGCTTGAATGTGGTGTTAACTAGATGTGCTCTGATATTCTTGTGAAATGAGACCTGATACTAACTTCCACTAGAACTGAGGCCCTGCAGAACTCTCAGGTTGGAAGACATGGTGTGGGCAGAGGTTTGTGCTGGTCTTCTAGGGGAGGGGGCTGCTGCACTGGGACTGAAACAAGCTTGACTGAGAAGAGCAGAACTGCAAGAGCATAGAGGCATGGGACTTGGTGCAAGCAAGTTAGGCAGCCAGTATAGGTGGCTCTGTGTTTATGCTTAGGCCAGGGAGGGAAATGGTACCAGCCAGCTGCTTTGTTCACTGAGAGGTATCTCCATAAACACTGCCCCTCTAAGAAGCACTCCAAGAAGAGTGAAAAATCTCCCCTCCATGAGTCCCAGGCATTCTTCAGATTCCTGTTTCCTCACTGTATACCCCTGGGTTGTTTGCCTGCATTCTCTCCAAGAGCAGAGCTCTATCCCAGCCAAGGCCACCAACCTTTAAAACTCCAGGCTTTAAGACTCACTGGTTGCAAGAACTCACGAAATTCAGCCCCTCTTGTTTTCCAACCCAGTGGTTATAGGGAAACATTCTCCTTGTGCACTGCCCTGTGTGCTCCTCTCTCTCACCCTTCTCCACAACCAGGCAACCTCCTCTCCATGGTAGCCAGGATCCATTTCTCCCCTAAATCATGTCTCCACACTTCCTACCTTCTTCAATGTGGCCTCTTCTCTCCCTTTAGTTGTGGAGTTTGTTCCATCAGTCTTCAGGTCGATTTCTGGGGTATTTAGGGTAATTTGATAGTTATCCAGTAGTGTTAGTGGGACATGACAGGCCTAGGGTCCTACTACTCTGCCCCCCAAAATCATAATATTTAAAAAAATATCTTTGAAATCAACTAATTCAGCCAATCACTCTACCACCACAGCCCATTTTTTAAGAGAAAGAAGCGAATTCCCTGAATGGTAAGTAACATAACTAAAGAACACTGTGAGCCAGCAGCAGAGCTATAATTGGTATGGTAGGCTCCTGATCCCCATCATAGTTCTCCTTCTACTTTGTCATGATATCCATTCCTTGCTCATCTCACATGTTTTCAAATGGATTAAAACACACACACACACACACACAAATATCAGCTGATAGGTTTAATTATACTGATTAAAGCTAAAAAATATACTTAATATATGGTACATATTCATACATATTTAGTACAAATATGTAACTTCATATTTGGTAATTAATACACAGTTGGTAATTTCTGAAACTGAATTTAATCTCCCTATTTGAACAGTGAAATCGACTGCTTTCTATAATACATAACAAGGTCAACTTACAGTCATGAAAGCTCAAGCTTTGAGCATTTTTTCCTTCTCATTTGTGAAATTCAGTTGTTCCAATCTTTCCACACAAGTCCAATCACTATTATGAAGTAGTCTGTTTTCAGTGAAAAGCTAACTGGAACATACTGGAATTAAACATGACTTAGACCACAATAATTCCTTGTTCTCTTCTTATATATTTAAGATTCATTTTCCTGAAATGTATAGAGACTAATAACATAAAGACCCTGCCCTCCTTTCCTCACACAGTTGCTGTGATCCTAAAATAAAATTATTAACGTATGTGGGGCACTTGGGTGGTGCAGTCAGTTGAGCATCGGATTCTTGGTTTCAGCTCAGGTCATGATCTCAGAGTCGTGGGACTGAGCCCCACATCAGGCTCCATGCCTAGTCCGGAGTCTGCTTAGGATTCTTCCCCTCTCCCTCTGCCCCTCCTCCCTTCTCTCTCTAATAAATAAATAAAATCTTTTAAAAAATTGTTAATGTATGTGAAATGCTTCCAAATATATGATGCACCATATAAATACAATGAAAAAGATTATACCAGTAGGGATTAAACAATAGTAATAAAACTCATAAGGTGTTAGTAACAAACAAACACGCATTATTGACAGTTTTAAGTTCTTGAAGTTTTTATTACAATTATTCAGATGCTTGATGGTATTACAAAAGGCTTTATACTAAGAAATATAACTATAACTATATATTTCTTAGATTAAGTGTACATGGACTGCCTTTTAATCATCATGGAAAACTGTATCAGAATTCAACATATTCAAGATCATCTAGGAAAAATGAAACCCTCTAAACTGAAATTCTCTTTTTCTAGCACCTAAATTACAGCATGTGAATAGCAGTATTTGTGAGATCAAATGGGAGTCTTTGGAGCCAATAAAAGGAGATCCCATTGTTTACAATCTTCAACTCATCAGTCAAAAAGGAACTGACCTGGTAAATTCTTGCAAATTTAGTCTTTAAAATTTTATAATTTTATATTCTACTGGGAATTGAGCTCTTGTTGAGGAGTAAGATACCCTTTTACAATGTTTAAAGCGATGAAATCTTATCCAAAAGTCCTACCTTCTCCCTAATGCTTTATGTACATATTATTTTGGGACAATTTGATTATTCATTCAATTAACATATTACTATTGAATGATTTGATATTTCTAGGTTTCACTGATCACATGCACAACTCACTCCAAACCAAATGCAATTAAAGTTTAACAATTATAAGTCTTTGTTATTTCTTACACTGGACAAAATTACCTAATAGTACTGGGTCCTCATGATATTAGAGACTGTAAGCATAAACTTTTAGTTTTGCTTTGAATGTATTTATGAGGTGAATGGGTTAATTCATAGTTTTCTTGTTGTCAAAAACTATACCATATTTTTTATTTGGTAAGACAATAAAATTTTCATTTTGTCTCATTTTTCTTTAGATATATAAAGGACCAGACACTTCATTCTCCTTTTCCAACTTTGTGACAAATGCACATTATCACTTCAAGGTCTGTGCTGGACGCCAATATCAGAATTCTGCTGGGATACAAGAGCTCTGGGGACCATACAGCCCCAGCGTTCTCTTCTCAACTCATAAGCAACATCCAAGGCCTGGAAAAGGTGGTGGACAAAAGGGGAGAAGCAGCACTGGTAAAGAGAAAGATGAAAAGCCCAGGATAGAAATGAGTAATGATACATTTGTTCTAATCCTTGTGACAGGATTTGCACTACTTGCTATTCTGTGTGCTGTTATAATTCAACATTATCTAATCAACTAATGTATTTTTATGCATTTTACCTTTTTAGGAATTTCTAAAACAAATTACATCAAATACTGAAATTGCTAGATACATCTCAATTCTTACTTTAAATCTCATTTGGTAGAACATTAAACATTTATCTGACAGTAAAAGAACTGCCTTACACTCAAGAAATTCATTGTGACAATAGAAGAGATTTTATAAGGAAACAGGTCTATTTTAAATTTGAGAATGTTAGCAACAAAAACACTTCCACTATTACGTAAAACTATCTAAAACCTCTCATGAAAGCTATTCTCTGCCTTAATTTTTCTAAGTAACCTTTTGCAAATTTTTGAGAATTATGAGAGGATAACAGCATTTGGGAATTTTATTCAGAAGGGGGAAAAATCAATTCTATATGTCAACTTACATTCGTATGAAATAATAAAAACATATCTACCAACTGTCTGTATTTTAATTTTTTCAAAGTAACATATTCAGCTGTTTAGCTTGTACCATGATAATTACTTTGATAGTGGGAAAATAGTAACTTATTGGCATTTTGTGAGTAGAAGCTGGAAAGTGGGGAGCCATTTTATACTATTCTAAACTCTTTAAAATACACTCAGTGATGATTACCCTGTAATCACAATGATTAAACATACATATAATGACTCATATTTGTACGTCGTATATTAAAATGATTTCTTCTGGTGAGAGACAGACTAGCACACAGGGGAGCTGGTGGGGAAAATGAATCCCCATAGCAGTTGGCTTGGATAGTGAGAGGGGCCAAATTCTGTGGTTTGGTGCAACCAGCAGGACTTGAAGCCTAGAGTGTTAAAGGTCAGTGGGCTTGGCTGGGATAGAACCCAGAGGGCAGTATACTGCTCTGGAAAAAAAGGCAGGCAAACAACCTGTGGATACCAGCGTGTAAACAGTGATCTGAAGAGTGCCTAGGGCACACAGTGGGGAGGTTATTCACTCATCTCAGAGCCCATCCAAGAGAGTGTTCACAGAGAGACCCTCCAGCAAAAAAGGGACTGTCAGGCATCATTTTCCTATACCTGCCCCTCAGCATAAGCATAGGGCCATCTGTGGAAACCAGCACAGCACTGATACCTGCTACCTAACTTGCTTACACAGAGCCCTGCCCCCACCCCACACTCCCATGGAATCCCCCCTCCCAGTCATGCTTGCCTCTGTCCCGACACAGGAGGCCCCATCCCCCAGAAGACCAGTCAAACCTCTGCTCATGCCACATCTCCCAACATAGGAGTTTTGCAGAGCCAGCTGACATCTCATTTCACAAATAGACCAGAGTATACCTAGTTTAAACGTGCCACATTCAGGCCAGGGACCAAACACTGCCCACAAGAGGCAAAGAGAGACTCTGCAGATGATTGGCCTGAAGGATAAAGCAGCCAAGACAAAACAGCACAGCAAACACAGCACCCATTGGAGACACTCCCAAAAGTGCCAGGCCCCGGGGGACAAGGGACACTACACAGCAGGGCACTACAGGACCTCTTTTCATAAGGCTATTACCCTCCAAGAACAGGAGATACAGCTGACTTTCCTAACACAGAGGAAAAAGGCACAAAAACTTAAACAAAATGAGAAGACAGAGAAATTTATCCCAAATGAAAGAAGAGGACAAGGCCATGGCCAGTGATCTAAATGTAGGAGATATAAGTAACATACCCAATAGAGAATTTAAAGTAATGATCTTAAGGACACTCACTGGACTTGAGAAAGGAGTGAAAGACATGAGTGAGACCCTTAACACAGAGATAAGAAATAACAAGGAAGGGGTGCCTAGGTGGCTCAGTCGGTTGGCAGCTGCCTTCAGCTCAGGTCGTGATCCCGGGCTCCTGGGATTGAGCCCCATATCGGGCTCCCTGCTCAGTGGGGAGTCTGCTTCTCCCTCTCCCTCTCCCCTCCCCGCCTGGCTCACAGTCTCTCTCTCACTCTAAAATAAATAAAATCTTAAAAAAAAGAAATAACATGACAGAGATAAAGGGTTCAATAAACAAGATGAAAAACACACACTAGACAAACCATAAGAGACTCTTAATCATAGGAAACAAACTGAGGGTTACTGGAGGGGAGGGAGTGGGAGGATGGGGTAACTGGATGATGAACATTAAAGAGGGCACGTGAGGTAATGAACACTGGGTGTTACATAAGACTGATGAATCACTGAACTCTACCTCTGAAACTAATAATATATTCTATATTAATTAACTGAATTTAAATTAATTTTTTTAAAAGATGAGAAACACACTTGATGGAATGAACAGCAGGATGCAAGAAACAGAGGAAGAAATTAGTAACCTAGGAGACAGAGTAATGGAAAGTAATCAAGCTGAACAAGAGAGAAAAAGCAATTACACAACATGAAAATAGACAGGGAACTCAGTGACTCCATGAAACATAGGAGTCCCAGAAGAAAAAAGAGAAAGGGGCACAGAAAATTTATTCGAAGAAACGATAGCTAAAAACTTCCCTCATCTGGGGAGGGTAACATATCCAGATCCAGGAGGTACAAAGAACTCCCATCACAATCAACAAAAGCAGATGCACACCAAGACATACTGTAATGAATTAGCAAAATATAGTGATAAAGAAAAAAATTTAAAAGAGGAAGATAAAAGAAGACAGTGAGTTACAAAAGGAAACCCATAAGGCCAGCAAGGGATTTCTCAGCAGAAAATTTCCAAATCAGAAGAGAGTGGCATGATATAGTCAAAGTGCTGAGTGGGAAAAATCTGTAGCCAAGAATACTCTTCCAGCAAGGCTATCATTCAGAATAGAAAGAGAGACAAAGAGTTTCTCAGACAAACAAAAACGTAAGAAGTTCATGACTACTAATACAGCCCTGCAGGAAATATTAAAGGTGATTCTTTGAGTGGAAAGGAGAGAACAAAACTAACAGTATAAAGGTAGAAAACACAAAGGTAGTGAAAATGAATATTTCTATAAAAAATCAGTCAAGGAACTCACAAAATAAAAGGATATAAAATATAACAACATATACCTAAAACGTAAGGAGGAGTAAAGAATGGGTTCAAACTTAAATGACCATCAACTTAACAGAGAGTGCTATATGCACAAAAGGTTATATACAAACCTAATAGTAACCATATATCAAAAACCACAAATAACTATGCAAATAAATCCAGAGAAAGAAATCCAACTATATCACCAAAGAAAATCAGCGAACTATAAAAGACAGAAAGGATCAGAGAAAATCTCCAGAAAGACAAAACAAGTAATAAAATGGCAATAGATACATACCTATTAATAATTACTTTGAATGTATATGGACTAAACACTCCAATCAAAAGACAGAGGGTGTCAGAATGGGTTAAAAAAACAAGGCCCATCTATATGCTGCCTACAAGAGACTCATTTTAGATGTAAAGACACCTTTAGATTTAGAAACATCACGCAAATGGATGTCAAAAGAAAGCGGGAGTAGCAAAGGTTATGTCTGACAAACTAGACTTTTTTGTACTTGTGTTGTTTTTATCCTGCTTTGGTGTCAGAGTAATATTGGCCTCACAGAATGATTTTGAGTGTGTTCCCTCTATTCTACTATTTATAAGATTTTGATAAAGATTGTAATTATTTTTTGAAATGTTTGACAGAATTCTCCAGTGAAACCAGGTAGTCTTGGGTTTTTTTGTGCTAGGAGATTTTTCAGTCCTAAGTCAACTTTCATTCTTGTTATTGGTAGAAGATGATTTCCCACTTCTTAGATTCAAGATTCATGATTCAATCTTGGTAATTTGTGCATTTTTAGGAATTATCTGTTTTTTTTCTAAGTTATCTGATTTGTTAGTATATAAATGTTTATAGTAATCTCTTATCTCACTATGTATTTCTGTGATATCTGTTGTAATGTTTTCTCTTCCATTTCTCATTTTGGTTTTTGAGCCTTCTTTCTTTTTTCCTCAGTTAATGTAGCTAAAGCATTGCCAAATTTGTTTATTTTTTGGAAAAACTGGTCCTTACTTTCAATGTTATGTTATTGTTTACTCTGGTCTCTATTTTTTTATTTCTGATTTTTCCTTGTTATTTCCTTCCTCTACTAAATTTCAGCTACCTTTCTTCTTTTTCTAGTTCCTTGTGGTGTAATGTTAAATTGTTTTTTTCTTTCTTTTTTTTTTTTAAAGATTTTATTTTTATTTTGACAGAGAGATAGAGAGCACAAGTAAGCAGAGAGGCAGGCAGAGAGGGAGAAGCAGGCTCTCTGCTGAGCAGGGAGCCTGACGCGGGGCTTGATCCCAGGACCCCAGGATCATGACCTGAGCCAAAGGCAGCCGCTTAACCGACTGAGCCACCCAGGCGCCCCAAATTGTTTTTTTCTTAATACTAGCATTTATATCATAAATTTCACTCTAGCATCTACTTTTGCTGCACCCCATAGGTTTTGGAACATTATGTTTTCTTTTTCTTTTGTTTTGAGATGTATTTTGATTTGCCATTTGATTTCTTATTTGGCCTACTGCTTGTGCAGGAGTCTGTTTTTAGTATTTACATATTAAATATTTAGTATTTTAAAAAAGGGAAAGCTGTCATGAAAATTAAAAAGATAATGACGGGTCAAAAAAAAAAGACAATTTGAGTCAGAGTTTATGTTACTTGAAGCTGAGGACAATCTAACCAATACAATTTCCACACATAGAGGAGGCAATCAGGTGTTTTAATTTGAATCAAAATGTAGTTTTTATGAGCTTATCTGCAAAAGTCTTCATCACACTTACAAAAGTTAAAAAATATATTATTACCTAGAGGTGAGTTAACAGTTTCTGGCAAATCTTGACTTCATTTGATGTTACAGTCATCTACTTTGAAGTGACAATGGAGTCTAACTGTATTATAAGCAAGTTGAATTATGCCCTAGAGAGCAAAACCAGAGGAATTCTGAGTAAAAGAATATGATTCTAACAGTTGAGTGATGAGAAGCAATTGCAGGAAAAAGAATAAGAAGTTTGTGTAATCTTGTTGGATGCTTGCTTTGTTAGTAATATTCTTCAATGCCAAGATTCAACCTAAATGTTGAATAATCATACATGATATTAAATTGCTTTGGTGAAGCTCCTTTCTTCTAACAGACTCATAATTTCTTTTAGGGATCATTAGATACTATCTCATTCATCTTTACTCCATCCTTATGATTATTCCTATTGTACAGATTGGTAAACTGATCTTTGTGTGGTCAACAGTAGTACCTGGTCTAAAACTATCCTTTGGCAAGGAAGAAAAATAAACAAGCAAGGTTGTCTATTGCAGAATGAAAGCAATGATTCTAGCTGCCTGGAGTGGAACTAGAATCAGCAACGTAAAGGTAACAGGAGCCAGTTTCAGTTCACAATAGAAAAGTTTTCCTAACAAGGAAAGGTCCAAAAATGGAGTTGGCTGCTCCAAGGATTCTTGAATTTAACTTCTCATCATTACAAGTTTGAGAGCTACATCTGTCAGGAATGCAATAGAAAGGATTCTTCCATTGTTGTGATATCTAAAATTCTATGAAAGTTACAATTATATGATTCTACTCTCAAATACTGAGAGAAGCGACACTCTAGTGAATACTATGTGCAAAAAACGGGTAAAAAGGGCGCCTGGGTGGCTCAGTTGGTTAAGCGACTGCCTTCAGCTCAGGTCATGATCCTGGAGTCCCAGGATCGAGTCCCTCATCGGGTTCCCTGCTTGGCAGGGAGTCCGCTTCTCCCTCTGACCCTCCCCTCTCTCATGTGCTCTCTCTCTCAAATAAATAAATAAAATCTTTAAAAAAAACAGGTAAAAACTATTAAATAGCTAGACGTTACAGAAAATAAATTCCTGTTTCCTTAATAATCATGACTGTAGGCCCAAGAAGGTAATCTGGGCACCAGTTTTTCCACATATTATTTATCCACTAAGCTAGCAATCCTATGAAAGGACCAGAGATGACCCTCCTACTGTCCTGGAAAAATGAAGAGATAGAAAGTTTTAGCACACCACTTGTAAGTGCTGCTGGCTGATTAGATAAGTGTAATATATTTATTTTTGAGAGTCTGAAATCAACATTGATTTATTTTACCACTGGAACCCTATTACACTCATCTCTCTGGACTGCTCACTAACTCTCTCTCCCTCTCTGGCTTCTCTGTCAATCTTCTCAATGTTTAGTGTGTACCCACTTATTGTGTTTGGTGGCTGCATCACTGTTTGGCGGACAGCAGCTAAAATCAACCCTGGGTGGCCTGACTCCCAAAACAGTATCTACTCATTAGGCCAATAGTTCCTTGTCTATAACATTCTGTGGACCTGTTCTGGTAAGGGAGGATTTCTGGGTTCATATTTACTTACTCATCAATCTGGGAACAACTATTCTCATTAATGTTCTTTACCTGCCCTATCCCATTTTTGTTGCTCTGTTTGTCTACATTCTACCTCCAATCATGTACTCTTCCAACCAAAAGCTATTATAAGGCAGTGAGGGAAATCTTAACATCATGACATGCCAAAGAACTCATTACATTATCCATTACAGCACTTACCACATTGTGTTTTGTTAGTATTCTTGTCTGTTTTTCTTCATTACACTGTGAAGTTCAGGGAAAGAACTGTGGTTTTATCTTCATATCCTCACTGCCTCATTCAGTGTTTGGCACAGAGTAAGTTTTCAATGCATAACTCGAATGAACAAAATTACCAAAATGCTCACTATCAATATGTTCAAAGTGAGTATACAATAATCTAGGCAATATAATTTTATATTTGATCAAGTCATTTGACCAAAACAATATGCCTGGAAAAAACACAATGCCTTTTTTTTAACAAGAAGGATAGGGGCACCTGGGTGGCTCAGTCATTAAGTATCTGCCTTCGGCTCAGGTCATGATCCCAGGGTCCTGGGATCGAGCCCCACATCGGGCTCCCTGCTCAGCGGGAAGTCTGCTTCTCCCTCTCCCACTCCCCCTGCTTGTGTTCCTGCTCTCGCTATCTCTCTGTCAAATAAATAAAATCTTTGAAAAAAGGATAAACCTTTGCTCAGTTCTGTTTTACAAAGTTGCTTAGATACTTTAGTTTGTTTGATCACACTCTACGAGTGAGTTTGTTAAAAGTTGGCTAAGTCACATTGAGGTATTTTACTGTGAAAAACACTCACAAAGGCTAAGGATTACATAACCACTTATGGTTATAAAATACACGTACTTAGGTAAGTGGGTAAAATGCAAACTTCTAAATAACTTCAAACTTTGAAAACAAGAATGTTTATTGGGCACAGTCTGGAGATAAATTAGGAGTGTCAGCCGACTTGAGTGAAGGCTGGAAGCAAAAAGGATCCAAAATAATAATACAGATACAATAAGTCACAAAAAAATTATTCTATGCCTTTTTATTTTTATATTTTATGATTTTTTAAATAATAGCATCGTGTTTTATTGTTACAAAAGGAATGTGTGTTTATATGAAAAATTTAAATCCACCAATACAAAAACATAAGAATCACTTGTAGAACTATCATATAAAATAATTATAATTAGGGGCACCTGGGTGGCTCAGCTGGTTAAGTGTCTGCCTTTAGCTCAGATCATGATCTCAAGATCCTGGGATCGAGCCCCGCATCAGGCTCCCTGCTCAGTGGAAAGTCTGCTTCTCCCTCTCCCTCTGCCCCTCCCGCTCCTGCCTGTGCTCTCTCTCTGTCTCAGATATAACAAATAAAAATCTTTAAAAATAAAATAAATTAAAATAAAAAATAATTATAAATAGCAATTTGTTGATGTCCTTCTAGTCTTCTTTTGTTGAATCATATGAATAATTAAAAAAGTAATGGTATAACTAATTTGATTTAATAGCTGTATTAAGGGAAGGAGTTAAGATGGTGGCATAGTAGGAGGACCCTAGGCTCATCTCATCCCTCAAACACGACTCAATAACTATCCAATCATTCTAAATACCCCAGAAATCAACCTGAAGACTGACAGAACTAATTCCACAACTAAAGCAGGGGGGTGCCACACTGAAGAAGGTAGGAAGTGTAGAGATGTGGTTTGGGGAAGAAATGGATCACAGGTGATGTGGAGGGGAGAGAACCATGGTCATGGAGAAAGGCAAGAGAGGAACAAATGGGAATGCATAAGGAGAACACTTCCCCAAAGTCATTGGCTGGGAAAACGAGAGGCGCTGATTTTCGTGAGTTCTTGCAACCAGCGTGGCTTAAAGCCTGGAGTTTTAAAAGGTCAGTGGGCTTGGCTGAGGTAAAACCCTAAAGGTGCTGCTAGGTCATAAATCAGGCCTCAACAAGTACAAAAAGACTGAGATCAAAGCACTCATATTTTCTGACCACAACACTGTGTAACTTAAAGTCAACCACAAGAAAAAATCTAGAAAGGTCACAAATACATGGAAGTTAAACAACACGCAACTAAACAATGAATAAGTCAAACAGGAAATCAAAGAAATAAAAATACATGGAAAAAAGTGAAAATGAAAACATAGTGGTCCAAAACCTATGGAATGCAGCAAAAGTGGTCCTAAGGGAACAGTATATAGTAATACAGCCCCACCTCAAACAGCAAGAAAAATCTCAAATACACAACCTAACCTTACACCTAAAGGAACTAGAAAAAGAATAACAAAAGAAGACTAAAGCTAACAGAAGAAGGGAAATAATAAAGATTACAACAGAAATAAATGATATAGAAACTAAAAAAAAAAAAAACCACACACAATAGAACTGATCAATGAAGCCAGGAGTTGGTGCTTTAAAAAAACTGATAAACCCTAGCCAGACTCATCAAAAAGAAAAGGGAAAGGACAAAATAAATAAAATCACAAAGGAGACTAGAGAAATAACAAACACCACCACAAAAATAGAAACAACTATAAGAGAATATTATGAAAAACTATATGCCAACAAATTGGACAACCTGGAAGAAATAAATTCTTAGAAACATATAAACTACCAAAACTGAAACAGGATGAAATACAAAACATGAACAGACTGATAACCAGCAACGAAATTGAATCAGTAATCAAAAATCCCCCAACAAACAAAGTCCAGGGCCAGATGGCTTCACAGGTGAATTCTACCAAACTTTTAAAGAATACTTATTCTTCTCAAACTATTCCAAAAAAATGGAAATGAAAGGGAAACTACCAAATTCATTCTATGAGGGGAACATTACCGTTATACCAAATCCAGATAAAGACTCCACTACAAAACAGAACTACGGGACAATATCCCTAATGAGCATAGATGCAAAAATTCTCAACAAAATACTAGCCAATCAAATCCAACAATACATTAAAAGAATCATTCACCATTATCAAATGGGATTTATTTCTGGGCTGCATGCATAGTTTAATATTCACAAATCAATCAATGTGATACACCACATCAGTGAAAGAAAGGATAAGAACCATATGATCCCCTCAATAGATGCAGAAAGAACATTTCACGAAGTACAACATCCATTCATGATAAAAACTCTCAACAAAGTAGGTTTAGAGGGAATAGGCCTCAACATAATAAAGGCTATATATGAAAGACCCACAGCTAATGTCATCCTCCATGCAGAAAAACTGAGAGCTTTTCCTCTACAGTCAGAAACAAGACAGAGATGTCCACTCTCACCACTGTTACTTAACATAGTACTGGAAGTTCTAGCCACAGCAATCAGACAACACAAAGAAATAAAAGGCATCCGAATTGGCAAGGAAGAAGTCACTTTCACTATTTGTATAAGACATAATACTCTATATAAAAAACCTGAATGACTCCACCAAAAAATTGCTAGAACTGATACAAGAATTCAGCAATGTCACAGGTAACAAAATCAATATACAAAAATCTATTGCATTACTATCATAATTAAGGGGGTCTATCCATCAAGAAGAACTAACAATTGTAAATATTTATGCCAGCTTGGAAGCACCTAAATATATACATCAATTAGTAATAAATATAAAGAAACTTATTGATATTAATACGATAATAGTAGGGGACTCTAACACCCCACATACATCAATGGACAGATCATCTAAGCAGAAAATCAACAAAGAAACAATGGCTTTGAATGACACACTGGACCAAATGGATTTAACAGATATATTCAGAACATTCCATCCTAAAACAGCAGAATACACATTCTTTTCAAGTACACATGGAACATTCCCCAGAATAGATCACATAGCAGCCACACAAAAAAGCCTCAACAAATTCAAGAATACTGAAGTCATACCAGGAACCTTTCCTACTACAAAACTATGAAACTAGAAGTCAATCACAAGAAAAAATCTGCAAAGACCACAAATACATGGAGGGTAAACAACATGCTACTAAAGAATGAACGGGTAAACCAGGAAATAAAAGAAGAAATTAAAAAAATATGGAAATAAATGCAAAAATAAAAGAAAATGGTTCAAACACAATGGTCCAAAACTTTTGGGATGCAGCAAAAGCAGTCATAAGAGGGAAGTATATAGCATTACAAGCCTACCTCAAGAAGCAAGAAAAATCTCAAATACACAACCTAAAGAAGCTAGAAAAAGAGCAAAAAAGATATCCTAAAACCAGCAGAAAGAAGGAAACAATAAAGATTAGAGCAGAAATAAATGATATGAAACTAAAAAAAAAATATGTTGATCAACAAAACCAGGAGCTGGTTCTCTGAAAAAAATCAATAAAATTTATAAACCTCTAGCCAGATGTATCAAGAAAAAAAGAAAGGATTCAAGTAAATAAAATAACAAATGAGAGAGGAGAAATAATACCACAGAAACACAAACAATCATAAGAGATTATTATGAAAAACTATATGCCAACAAATTGGACAACCTGGAAGAAATGGATAAATTCTGAGAAACTTAAACTACCAAAACTGAAACAGGAAGAAACAGAAAATTTGATAAGACCAGTAAACCAGCCAAGAAATTGAGTCAGTAATCAAAAAAAAAAAAAAACCCAACAAACAAAAGATGGCTTCACAGGCAAATTCTACCACGCATTTAAAGAAGAGTTAATACCTATTCTTCTCAAACCATTCCAAAAAATGAAAAAGGAACAAAAACTGCCAAATTCATTCTATGAGACCAGCATTACCCTGATACCAAAACCAAATAAAGACACAACTAAAAAAAATGTACAGGCCAATATTCCTGATGAACATGGATGCAAAAATTCTCAACAAAATACTAGCAAGATGAATTCAACAGTACATTAAAAAAATCACTCACGGGCGCCTGGGTGGCTCAGTTGGTTAAGCGACTGCCTTCGGCTCAGGTCACGATCCTGGAGTCCCAGGATCGAGTCCCGCATCAGGCTCCCTCCTCAGCAGGGAGTCTGCTTCTCCCTCTGACCCTCTTCCCTCTCATGCTTTCTATCTCTCATTCTCTCTCTCTCTCAAATAAATAAATAAAATCTTTAAAAAAAAAAATCACTCACCACAATCAAATGAGACATCCATGGACTGTAGGGAGGTTCAATATTTGCAAATCAATCAATGTGATACAACCCATCACTAAAAGAAAGGATAAGAACCATATGATCATTTCAAAACAGACAAAGCATTTGACAAAGTACAACATCCATCCATGATAAAAACCTTCAACAAAGTAGGTCTAGAGAGAACTTACTTCAGTATAATAAAGGCCATATACAAAAAACCCACAGCTAATATCATCCTCAATGGGGAAAAACTGTGAGCCTTTCACTATGGTCAGGAACCAGACAAGGATGTCCACTCTCAGCACTTTTATTTAACATAGTACTGGAAGTCCTAGTCACAGCAATCAGACAACAGTAAGAAATAGAAGGCATCCAAATCAGTTAGAAAGAAGTAAACTTGCACTATTTGCAGATGACATGATACTATACATAGAAAACCTGGAAGACTCTACCAAAAACCTGCTAGAACTGATATACAAATTAAGTAAATTTGCAGGATACAAAATCAATGTACAGAAATCTGTTGCATTTCTACACACCAATAATGAAGTTGCAGAAAAAGAAATTAAGAAAACAATCCCATGTACAATTGCACCCAAAATAACAAGATACCTAGGAATAAACCTAACCAAAGAGGTGAAAGAGGCAAAACATTGATAAAAGAAACTGATAACAACACAAAGAAATGGAAAGGCATTCCATGCTCATGGACTAGAAGAAGCAATAATGTTAAAATGTCCATACTACCCAAAGCAATCTACAGATCTACAGATCTAATGCAATCCATATCAAAATAGCAAGAGAATTTTTCACAGAATGAGAGCAAATAATCCTAATATTTGTATGGAACCACAAAAGACCCCAAATAGCCAAAGCAATCTTGAGAAGGGGAAAAAAAAAAAAAAGCTGGATGTATCAAGCTCCCAGATTTCAAATTATACTACAAAGCTATAGTGCTATAGTATTCAAAAAGTATGACACTGGCACAAAAACAGACACATGGATCAATGAACTAGAATAGGGAACCCAGAAATAAACCCACTTATATGGTCAATATTCAATGACAAAGGAGGCAAGAATGTACAATGGGGAAAAGACCATCTCTTTTCAATAAAAGGTGTTGAGAAAACCAGACAAAAACATGCAAAAGAATGAAAGTAGAACACTTTTTACGTCATATACAAATATAAACCAAATATATTAAAGACCTGAAACCATAAAACTCCTAAAAGAAAATATAGGCGGTAAACTCCTGGACATCAGTCTTGGCAATATTTTTCTGGATCTGTCTGCTCAGGCAAAGTAAACAAAAGCAAAAATAAACAATTGGTACTAGATCAAACTAAAAAGTTTTGGCACAGCAAAACAAGCCATCAACAAAACAAAGGCGATCTGCTAAATGGAAAAAGATATTTGCCAATAATATATCTGATAATGGGTTAATATACAAAATATATAAAGAAATCATACAACCCAAGGCACCTGGGTGGTGCCGTCTGTTAAGCATCCAACTCTTGGTTTCAGCTCAGCTCATGATCTCAGGGTCATAAGATTGAGCCCCGCATCAGGCTCTGCACTCAGTGGGGAGTCTGCTTGAGATATTTTCTCTCTCTGAAATAAATAAATCTTTAAAAGGTAAGAATTCATATAACTCAATGTCAAAAAACAATCACATTAAAAAATATATACCACGGGGAAAACAGTTTCCT
Source organism: Eumetopias jubatus (assembly GCF_037043125.1). Lineage (NCBI taxonomy): Eukaryota > Metazoa > Chordata > Mammalia > Carnivora > Otariidae > Eumetopias > Eumetopias jubatus. The sequence continues at coordinate 64,586,999 of NW_028274817.1, forward strand.
CAAAAAATTAAAGATAGAGGGGCCCCTGGGTGGCTCAGTTGTTAAGCATCTGCCTTTGGCTTGGGTCATGATCCCAGGGTCCTGAGATTGAGCCCTGCATCGGGCTCCCTGCTCTGTGGGGGGCCTGCTTCTCCCTCTGCCACTCCCCCTGCTTGTGTTCCCTCTCTCGCTGTGTCTCTCTCTGTCAAATAAATAAATAAAATCTTTAAAAAAAAATTAAAGATAGAAACACCATATGAGCCAACAATTCCATTTCTGGGTTTTTATCCAAAGAAAACAAAAACACTAATTCAAAAAGATGTATGTGTCCCTGTTTACTGCAGCATTATTTATGGTAGCCATGATAAGGAAGCAATCTAATGTTCATCAATAGATAAATGGATAAAGAAGATATAGTATATATATACACAATAGACTATTATTCAGCCATAAACAAGAGTGAAGTCTTGCCATTTGTGACAACATGGATGGACCTAGAGAGTATTATGCTAAGTAAAATAAGACAGAGAAAGACAATTGCCATATAATTTCACTTACATGTGGAATATTAAAAAACAAACAAACAAAATAGAAACAGACTCATAAATACAGAGTACAAATTGGTGGTTGCCAGAGGGGAGGGGTTGGGGGGGATGAGCAAAATAAGTGAAGAGGATTAAGAGGTACAAACTTCCAGCACAAAATAAATAACTGGGATGTAAAGTACAGCATAGGGATATAGCCAATAATATAATATTATAATAACTATGTATGATAACAGATGGTAACTAGATTTGTCATGTTGATCATTTCATAATGTATATAAATATCTAATCACTGCATTGGGATACCTGAAATTAATATAATATTGTATGTCAACTATACCTTAATTTTAAAAATACTATAAAAAAATCAAAGAATATTTTTGGGGGTGAGGGTCAGAGGAAGAGGGAGAAAGAGAATCTTATGCAGGCTCCACACCCAGTGCAGAGCCCGATGCGGGACTTGATCTCACAACCCTGAGATCAGGGCCGAAGCTGAAATCAAAAGTCAGACACTCAACTGACTGAGCCACCTAGGTGCCCCAAAACAAAAGAATATTGATATCTTGTCCAAATACAAACTACACTTTGCTCATCTACGCTCATATTCAAGCATAGATGTAAAGTTTGACATATTCTATTCAGTCTATAAACTTTGTACCAAAGAAAATGAAAAGATCTTATCTGCTAAGTGTACATACATCTTATACACAATACTGCTAAAAAAAAAAAAAAAAAGGAATGTGATTTCTTACCTGGGCTATTGAAGCTTTCAGAATGAAGTTTTGTTCACTTTTAAGTTTTCTCAAAATGTGTAAAAGCACCTAGTGAGATTTTTTACTGTACTGAAATGGAAGGAATAATCTCCATAAAACATGTGCCTTACAGGATAGCTATCATTGTTACTGCCCATAGAAAAGGTGTTAAAATGTTGGCCTGCTGTAAACTTGCTTTCAAAATGCAGGACAAGGAAAATGTCCTTTAATTTGTAAATACACTGAGGATGAGAATGGTGAAAGGATTACAGTTAAACAAAGATGTATATGCTGTCTCTCCAAAACCGCTTGATGATCTTTGAACAGGCCATATGGAGACTAGAAAAGAATTAACTGACCGTGCCCAAGTTGCCTGATGTTATGTGTAGGCTACAACAAAAACTCATACAGAAACTCATACAGTTTTTGGAAATAAGACTACCTCAGAACAACAACAAAAACTCATCAGAAAGTCACCCAAGTTAAACAGGACTCTCGTTTCTTTACTAAAATTTTAACTTATTTGGAATCCAACTTCAATTTCACAAATTGAAACTACCTCTGCGCTTTAAAGCCTTTTTCCCTCAGGGGAAAAAAAGGTTTAATTTATGATGACATCTAACATGCTTTGGAATGTTAAAAAAATGATGAACGTTTTAGTCATGGACGGCCTAGATGCAAAGGGCCTAACTGACTGACAAATAGGTGGTCTACCAAGACAAGCCTCTAGTGAATAGACATTTCTGGAGAACTGAAAACTAACTCCTACAAACCTGCTATTCCTAGTAAGTAATACTTAGGAATATTACATCCTCAAACACTTTTTTTGAAAGGACATTTAGGTTGATGTCACCACACTGGACTGACACCGAGAATCAGTCTAATGTGGGCTTGATAAGACCAGAGATGCATATCAAAGTGAATATTATGTTAGACTATATTCAGTTTTACCACTACATAAAAGAAAACAAGGATGTCCTAATGGCTGCAGGCAGTTCAGAGAAATATTATTGGAAAAGAAACAGAAAGAGTAAAAATATCTTACTGTACCATAGAGCCAAAAGAAACATTTCACTGTTATTTTTTACTAAATATGGGCAACAGATATGTCTAACTTGTCATACATATTATATTTACATTCTCCTTTTTAAAAGTCTTACATTTATGTATATTAAGAATATACACTACAACCTATAAAATTTAAATATTCAAGAATTAAAATAAATTGCTGTAACAGGGGACAGAAATATGAAAAACAGTCATATTTTCTCACACAAAGTATTTACTTAGTCCTACTATTAATACTAATTGTTTAACTGTTAACTAGTCCTATTGTTTTGTTTAAATAATAGCATGTAACAGAAAAGTAATACAGGAAAACAATTTTAAATAAACATCTACTTTCATATTTTTATATTAAAATAATAACACTTTTGCACAATTATTTATTATGTATTAAAAGTCTTTTCATCTAGTATAGCTGTGTCCTGTGTTGGCGCTCTAAAGGTTGGTCACCCCAACGGTACAGTACCATTTGGATGGGGGAACAAAATATAAAAAAGGTAATATTTGTAAATTACATAGACAAGAAACTGGTAAACTGTGGTGCCTTCTGTGAAAGATAAATTAGTAGGTGGAATAAGCCAGAGAGGGTTTCTTTTTCTTATTTTTTAAACGTATTTTTAGAACTTTGTACCTTGTGCATGTACTACCTAGTCCAAAGGGAGAAAATCATTATTAGTCTTACACAGTGATTGCTCAGAGTGAGCTGAGAAAGGTGCTTGCGTTTCCCACTGGAAACGTGTTAAGAACACATAGTTCTTCGGGGACATGCTGAAAATTCAAGATGGCTGCCTGGTGGATGACTGATTCAGATGAGCCTGATGAGGTAAGCTGGTGCCCAAAACTGAAGGGTCTGCTAACCCCCACAAATCAGTATGAATTTGTTTTGTGAAGGAAGCCATTAGAGGGTTTTAAAGAAAGGAATATAATTATGTGATTTATGACTAAGAGATCCCTTTGGTTGTGTGAAGAATGTGGGGTAGCCCTGTTGCGAGGACCTATTTCTGTAGTCTTGGTGAGTATGGATGTTTGGGTTTAGACTGTTCACGTGGTAGCACTGAATAAGGATGTGGAGGCACATTTAGACATGGTGCGACTTTGGGAAGTGGCCCTGATAAGACCTGCTATAGATTGTGGATTGTGGATTGTGGGGAGAGGGGTGCATAACATGGATAACTGCTGTTTCTGGGCTGGGTAGCTCAGAGCGCCTCTTTCTGGGATGGAGAACACTAGGGCATTGGTAGATTGTGGAGGAATAAGAAAGAGTTCTCTTTGGGACACTTTAAGCCAGAGATGGTTAACTGATCCATGTTTTTTTTGAAAGTCACTCAGGTTATTGCGTGGAAACTGGGGAGGGGAGGGCATCTGTGAGGCAAAGTGACAGCCCTGGGTAGGCCTCAGCAGGGACAGAGAGGAAACTACTCAGGGACAAGGCTGGAGGGGCTCCAGCAGAGAATCTTGCAGGCCCGCAAAGGCTTTAAGCTTTTCATCAGTAGGAAATGGGCGACAATGACAGGGCTTTGAGCATGATGAGAGTCGACCAAAGGCCTGCTGTGTGGAGAGCAGGCTATAGGGTAGAGTTGCCAGATTTAGCAAATAAAAATACAGAATGCCAAGTTAAATTTAAATGTGAGATCAACCACAAATAATTTCGTAGACAAGTATAGTCCATGTAGTATTGGGGATATACTTTAGCTAAAAATGTATTCGTCGTTGATCTGACAAATTTAACTTGTTATTTACCCAGGCAACCCTATCACAGGAGCAGGTGGAGGGAGCCCCTGCGGGCATTGCAGGGAAATGGAAGGGGCCAGAGTAGCAGCAGGTAAAGTGTGAAGAGGGGTCCCAGAAAAGACAAGGGTGACCCATTTGGTACATTTTACCGGGGAACAGCTCTATGAAGACGAGCTTCTTGGCTCTTCCAAGTGTTGGCCGAGGGTTCCTCAGGGAAGACTTACCCGTCTCTTCCAAACCTCCCGAGCCCGCGGCTGGCTCCACTGCTAGCCCTGCTGCCCTCCGACTCCACGGCGTTGAGCAGTAGCTGAAAAGCAACAGCCCGCGGGGCCGCGCTCTAACCCCGCCTTCCGCACCCCGCAGGGGTGGAGCCTGAGCGAGGAGCCAGCTAGCAGCCCTCTCTCCCCGGATGACGAGCGGCAGGATAACATGGAGTCCGGCAAGATGGCGCCTCCCAAGAACGCTCCGAGAGATGCCTTGGTAAGTGCGAAGGATGAGAGGCGGGGCATGAAGCTCGGCGCGGCTGGCGTCTTGGGAGGCAGGCCCTGGCGGAGGGCCTCCGGACGGGCTCGCGTACCCGCTTCAGCCCAATCGGGGCGGCCAGAAGGAGTGGGATACGGGGGTGCCCTGGACCCCGGGGCGTTTCTCCCGCAACCCTGGCAGCCCCACTAGGGGGAGGCTTGCGGCCCGCCAGAGTGCGGAGTCCAGCCACCCGGCTTTGTCTCCTGGGCCTTGGGGCCCATACGCTTTGTCGTCTCGCCGGGTCTGTGAGCCCTGACTCTCGCGTCCAGAGTACTGATGCTAGCTTCCCCCATCGCCACATCCGAAAATGACAACCAGCTGTAGCCTCCCCTAGCTTTCCCGATGGGAAAGCCAACCCGGGCCTTTTTCTTCTCTCTTTGCCCCCGCCCCCGCCAAAAAATAAAAAGTTTTCAGGAGAGATTACGACGGCTTTTGGTGTGATCCCGACACTCACTTGAGAGGAAAAGTATATGAGTACAAGTCTGGGGCCCAGAGAAGGGGGAACTTTTATCATAAATATAAATACTACCTTTGGTCCAGTCTTGATTTCCAGTACCTAGATTATGCATCTGGCGTTTTTATTCAAATCCACAGGTGATGGCACAAATCCTGAAGGATATGGGAATTACGGAGTATGAACCAAGGGTTATAAATCAAATGTTGGAATTTGCTTTCCGTAAGTTAACAAAACACCAAAAACTTGCCTAACTTGTGAATCTGAAAACATTGTTTTATTGTAAGAACATTTTCAACTAAACTGCTTGAACAGTTACTATCATAGAATTCAGCCTAAAGCAGTAAAAAGGGAGCTCAAGCTAAGGGGACAGTAGTATTTATACTGTGGTATCTGTTTAAAATTGGCCATGCAAATAGGACAATCATAGAACCAAAATTCATAAACTTTCTAGAAGTTAGTAGAACCTCCCATTAAGAAAAGTGACTGTGGGCGCCTGGGTGGCTCAGTTGGTTAAGCGACTGCCTTCGGCTCAGGTCATGATCCTGGAGTCCCGGGATCGAGTCCCACATCGGGCTCCCTGCTCAGCGGGGAGTCTGCTTCTCCCTCTGACCCTCTTCCCTCTCGTGCTTTCTATCTCTCATTCTCTCTCTCTCAGATAAATAAATAAAATCTTTAAAAAAAAAAAAAAAAGGTGACCGTAACCATTAAGTTGTTTTCATGTTTAATAATGTTTTGTTCTTAAAGGATATGTGACTACAATTCTGGATGATGCAAAAATTTATTCAAGCCATGCTAAGAAACCTAATGTTGATGCAGATGATGTGAGACTGGCAATCCAGTGTCGCGCTGATCAGTCTTTTACTTCTCCTCCTCCGAGAGATGTGAGCAAACTTATCTGAAGTTCATTTTACATAAAATTTTCTTAGATTGTAGTTCTAATAAGGATTTTTCTTTTTTTTTTTTTTTAGTTTTTACTGGATATTGCAAGGCAGAAAAATCAAACCCCTTTACCACTGATTAAGCCATACGCAGGACCCAGACTGCCACCTGACAGATACTGCTTAACAGCTCCAAACTATAGGCTGAAGTCCTTAATTAAAAAGGTAAGAATCTGTGGTCAGCTTAGTTTTTTAAAAAGGTGAGATGTGTTAGGGGAAATTTGTAAAAAGCAAATTCCTGTAGATAGATTAGTAGGTTAAAGACTAAGATAATTTACTAGGATTTTTTAAATTTATAGCCTTGAAAATACCATCTCTGCAATTAGCTAGTATGTTAAAATACAAAATATAAGATCCAACATTGTTAGAACAAAAAGGAACTTTAGTGTTCATCTAACTCAACAATTAATTTTCACATCAAGGAACTGATCCTCAATTCATCTATGGAATTAGTAGCAAAGCTGGGACTGATTCCCAGGTCTCATAACTCCCAGTATTTACATTTTATCATTTTTTGTGGCACCTTAAAACAGAGTAAATGGTATACCGTCAGGAATTGGACTCAATTTCTGAAATATGACCTAAGCCTCCCCCACCACTGAAAAAGTTCTCCCCACATTCAGCTAGCTGCCTTTGTTGTCTGAAATTCTGCTGTAAGAGTATCTTTCTTTTTAGGTTAAGATACTGACTAGTTAAGATTGAAAATCATGAAGATGTTAGCTGTTATCCCCAAATAAGACTCTACCCTAAACTTAAATACTATATACAATTTTATATTATGTGTACTCATATCCTTTATATAGATATATGTTTTGTTTATACTATATATGCTTGTGAAGACCCTAGTTTAAATGTTGGATTTAGAACACTAATGGAACAGAAACAGGACATTCTTGCCATGGGTTACCATTAATAATTCATTCCTGGTAAGTGTAAGGGTCAGATCTGAACAATATTAAAATTAATAAGTTTTTTAAATCCCCTAGGGACCTAACCAGGGAAGACTAGTACCACGGTTAAGTGTTGGTGCTGTTAGTAGCAGACCTTCCACTCCTACTGTAGGTAAGTGAGAGAATGAAATGACTTTTCTGTCTGGTAAAGAAGTGCCTCGGCACTTCATTTTGAACTATAATCCAAGTCAAAAGCTGAGTCAGAAATTCCCAAATGTGTGTTGCCATTGATAACATTTGCTCGTCCTCTAGTAAAACTATAAACATTATTTTATCAGATTTCAAAATAAGAAAGCCACAAGGAGTATCTTATCCCAAATGAGTATAGAATTGGACGTTACCCAGCATTGTTGTTGGTATAAACTAGGCACCATAAAGTTTAAGCTGTGTTCTTTCTGCCTTCTATACAAATCAAGTTGCCAAACACTCATGGCAGTAGCCTGCTTATTATCGGAAATAAATTTCTGGGTAAACTGGCAAAAGAATGCAACCAAAAGAAGTTTAAAATGTACAAAAAGTTGCAAAAAATAGAATAAAATAAAATGTACAAAAAGCTTAAGTTTATCAAAGAAAAAAATCATTGTTTTTAATACTAATCTTTTCAAGAATAGTAGTATTGATTATCAACTATATTGCCCCTTCAGGCTGTCTCCTGTGCCTTTTGTGACAGGGCTCCGTCATTCTTTGAGCATTTCTTGCTTTCTGGTACAAGATGTTCTAAGCTCATCCTAATTTCCCTTACCCCAGTCCTACAACCAGCCACTTCTCCAAAGAGCCGTGGTTCCTTTGCATGGAGAATGGTATTTAGAAACCGTTATGTTTTTTTAATTTTATTGTTTAGGTGATAAAACGCAAATGGATTTAGATTTCCTGGTGTTTTGGTCCTACATTCCTGCTGGATTTCTCATAAAGTATTTTCAGACATAACCCTTCTCTTTGACCTGTATTGATTTTTTTTTAGCTCTTAGGTTTATAACTTGAGTCCTACAGATGTCATATAGCTCTAATGTAAGATGTAAGCAGCATTTGATTTTTGCAGTGTGTAGATAATCTCTTCATATTCTCATTTCAACATTTTAAGACCAACCTGGTATAATATTAATTGTACACTTCTAATTTACCTGCACGTGACCTTTGTGGACAGAAATTTGCCTATGTAATTTGTCTAACTTTTTGGTCATATACTGTTTATCTGTGGATTCATTACTTTAGTGAATACCAGTTTTTTAAAAAACTCTAGGCTGTGGTAATCTGTTACACATGTTGTCAAGTTAACCAATTTTAGTTATCAGTTGTGATTTTTATCCCTGTTAGACACTTATTATACATGTTTTAGAGATTTTTAATCTAGAATGAGGGAGCTGCTGAACTCTAGTATTAAAGATACAAGTTTTAAACTTTAAAAAAATGTATTTTATAAAGCATTCAAGATCTGAGTATCTACCGTGTTCAATTTTAAAGCTGAAACTCCATACTTAAATGTTAGCAAATCCTTATGGTAATGGCCAAGAAAACATCTACCTATTGTGAATTTCGACAAAATACCTAATACTGTTTCATTAAGCTTCATCAGATTCTTTGAACCGACCCTTAATACAGCAGAAAACTTGCCTAGGAATGAAGATATGTTAGAGTAAGGCCCCACCTCCTGAGTTGGGGAGAGAAAGCACTAAAACCAAATTCCTGGGTACCTTTGAGCTTTCTTCCCCCATTCAGGCTTTCTTCCTCTTTGTCCCTAGGGAGGATAGTTGTAGTTTTTTCAGCAACTCTTCCCTGGGCACACTGCTGGTTCCGAGGAAAGGGATATATGGAAAGCCTGCACCCCCAAAGGAAAAACTAGGAACAGACGTGTTTCCATAAATTTTTTGAGAGCTATAGCTATAATGTCAGTATATGTCTTTTTGAGTCTTGCAAAATTTATACATTAAGCAAAAATTTGTGGAGTGCCCATTAGGAATAAGGCACAAAAACCATATGCTCGTTAAGGATAAAAAAGTCTCAGACAAGGCTTGTAATTTAGTGAACGAGATAAGACACTAATAAAGGCTCTCATACTATGGCAAGGGAATTTCAGAGGCAGGCAATGACTTCTGAGCAAATCAAGTTTTATAAAATGGGGTGGTATTTGAGTTGTACCAGGAATAATGGGCAGAATTAAGATGGGGGGGTTTAGACTAAATTATCTACAACATCCCTTTCTGAAAAAGTACCTGGGTATAGAATAGGAATGACTTTTGCACCCACCTGGGCACCCTAAAAGGGTCTGTTTGATAGGCTTTTGTTAGATGCATGTTGACTTAGTTTCACAAGCCTAGTAGACATTTTCTAATTCTCAGTAAGTGACGGAGATTGAAAATGCCACCCAACATAAGGAATAGCAAACTTGGGTCTTTATTCTGCTAGCTCATTTAGACACTCAATTTCACAACTTCATGTAGCTAAAATTCAGAGTCAGATGCTATTTGAAGAGCTTTACAGAGATTATTTCAATTTTCACGAGAATCCCATGTAATAGGTACTGTTGTCCCATTTGACAGGTGAGAAAACTGAAGTACTAAAAGATTAAATTTAAACTTGCCCAAGGACTTTCAGCTAGTACGTGATAAAGCCCAGATTCAAACTCAAGAAGGTAGGCTCCAGAGCCTACGTTCTTTACCACTGTACTATCCTGAATTTTTAGCATCTGAACTATTGAGCTTGTACTTTGCTTATTTCTGATTTTTTTCCTCACCTTTCATTAGTTCCCTGTGCTTTGAAGGTAGTTTCTGTTAAGCTAAGGAGTGCAGAATATGAACCCATATGAAGTCCTATAACTAACATGGTCTGTTAATTACAACCACAGCAGCCCCGCAAACGTCTGTCCCAAATAAAGTTGCACCTCCAGTGTCAGTGACAAGCCAAAGATTTACGGTGCAGATTCCACCTTCTCAGTCCACACCTGTCAAATCAGGTAACATGATGGGCGGGGGTGGGGGGGCCTCAAGTGGTTCTTTTTTGAAGTTTTTTTGAATTTTAAAATTTGTGAATAATTTGTGATTATAGAACAGTTTGTATTCCTATAGCAAGAGTTGTTTTAGTATCATACCAGGAAGGTGGCAGTAATGCTGCAAATCAGGGTTCTTCAGAAGGGTCTATGAGCCCACTAAAATTGTGTGAGATTTTACATATATGTAATGTTTTGGGAGGGAGAGTATTCAGTATGACCATCAGATTCTCAAACAACACTGAATTAAAAGAAGCTGGGGTCCACAAATCGAAGGCATCTTCAGGGAAAAGCAAGGGGTAAAAGCTCAAGGAAATAATATAACTTGTACATCAAATAATTATACCTTCACTCACTTCATGGAAGGGTACATATGAAGTTGGGATAATATGTAAGTAGAATTCTGTTACAGCATAGTTTATTACTGCATGTATTTCAATTTTACATCTTCTGACATCTAACTGTACACAGTAAACTACTTATATGATAAGGGAAATGTGATTCCTGACCCTGAACATGTGCCTTTAGTATGTTCCATGAGTCCAGTGCACTGCTTCCCATGGCTAGGTACTACCTAAAATTTTAGGTGGTTAAGTTAAAAACAAAATAAAACAAAAAAACAGAATTTTAATGTTGTACTAGATACTAGTTTAAGTACTTTAAAGTACTAAAAAATTTTATTCAACTCTTAATGTAGCATGAATACCAAAGTTTCTTCTATGATGTAGTTGCAATTCATGCTATTAAATTATTAGGATTTTATTTAGCCTTGTTGAATATTGGGTAATTCAGTTTGAGGGTGTCTTCTCCTCTTTACAGTTCCTGCAACAACTGCAGTTCAAAATGTTCTGATTAATCCTTCAATAATTGGGCCCAAAAATATTCTTATTACCACCAACATGGTTTCATCACAGAACATGGCCAATGAATCAAACCCATTGAAGAGAAAACACGAAGATGATGATAATGATACTATGTAAGGAATACAATCAAGATGTATTTCAAACGTGTAGTTGGTTTGGAGCCCATTATACTGAACTAGAATATTCTCTATCTTCTCAAGTTTTATCTTAGAAAACTTAAATGTAGCTGCAGTATTTTTCACAGTAGTTTAATTTTTTTCTTAAAACAGGTATCTTAGGTAAGCATACCAATGTTTTTTCATTAGGCTCAAGTAAAAAAGTATTTGTTTCTGAATATTTTGATTAATGTTGAATTCTACCATGACAATTTTATATTTGGAAGCAGTTTTCTGCCATATATCACTGACAGCACTTAAGTTTCAAGTTTCTACAGCCTCATCAGTGGACTAATCTTTAATAGCATAATTTCTAATCTACATTTAAATACTACTTTCTTTTATAAGGTAAAATAGTCACAATTTTTGTTTTCACCAACTTTTCTGACCAAATCTCTAACTTTAGGAAGTAGTTTTTGGAAAGGATGGATTTAAAGGGATTCTAAATTTGGAGTGTATTTGTTTCTTGGTGATCCCTAACCTCCCATGTCCTCAACCCATTTCTAGATCCCATTCATTTTCTGTACCACCTCTTCCCCACAGGCTCAAGTTTCTCCCAATACTCCTAATTAGAAGGCCAAAACTCGAGTTTAAGAACATGTAATTCCTGATAATACAGTTCAGTGTCATTTTCCTGTTTTTAAAACCTGCTTTACACGCCTGAAAGTTTGCTTTGCTGTTTTTCTCTCCATACCAGAGCACTTGAGTTTTTATCCATTGCCTTTCATGCTGAGCTTTTACTCTCCTTTTGACACGTAGTTTGGGGTCAGTTACGGTCTTATATTCCAAGTCGATAATGCCACCATATTTCACATTTCTAAATTTAACAGAGATGCTATAGTTTAAGATCTGCCTTGATAAGTGTATTTACACTGTACCGAGGCAAAAACCACTGAAGAGCAAGTGTTTTTTTTTTCCTTTCTACCACATACATATATGCTATGATCACTACTGCTTGAACCCTGCTGGATATCAATAGATGGGATCAGACCTTAAAATTCTCTAATGGTTTTCCTTCCTCTAGAAGGCCAACAACAAAAACAAGTTGGTGTAATGTGACCTGCACTTATGTGTACTGTGCATAGGTTTCCCAGTAATGTTGCTAAATACCTGTCCCTATTTTCCATTTATACACGTTTAAACATCTTGGTGGGAAAGATTCAAAGCTTTCAAAAATATAAATAGGCTTGTTTTTAAGTAAGTCTGACACACTCAATATAGGAATTTTGCAGAATTTTCTAAAATAAATTTTCATGTCATAATTTAGAACTTATAGCCAAGGATCCTCAAAACTTGTAACACAAGAAAGTTGCATGTTAGGATGGTGCTTGATACATTGAAGAGAAAGAGTTCAGTGACAGAGACTTGTCTCATCACCATTTGAGTGTTTTTGAATATTAGGAAAAAGGTAGTATCAAACTTACAAAAACGGATCTGATCACCATAGGAGAAAAATGTTCATTATATAGCATAGGATATCATTACTTGAATGTTCTCAGGGAAGCAGCATGTCAAAAAGCCTAGGTTCTAGTCCTGGCTCCATCATTTACCAACTATGTGACCTTACTTCACCTCTGAGCCTAGTTCTCAGTAATAGGAAAATAACACCGACCCTGCCTACCTCACAGGGATGTTGTGAGGGTTTAATTAGCATATGTGAAAATTCCTTCGAAATTGTAAAATGGTTTATAACTAAGAAATTGTTAATGTATTTGTTCCAAGATTATTAATAAAAAATTGAATTTACCATTTATCTTTCAATTTTGATTTAAGGGATTCAAGGAAGATGAACAAGACCCAGTAATTCTGAGGCCCAAAAAGCAATTAAGACTTAATGGGTGACTTAATTATAAATCAGGGAATTGCTTGCTTTTATTTGGAATCAGCACGTGACTCATAGTAAAGCAAAAATAAAAATGAATATGGGTTTAAATCTGTTAAAACACATGCTGTCTTTGGTAGGAATTTGTACATATAACTGAGGCAACTTGCTAGGTCAGCCAGTTGCAGAACTCCCTTCCCTAATTATGTCTACCTAATATAGCTTCTAGAATGACTTAAGGCAGCTCTTGTCCTCCAGCTTCCTGGTGGAATTTTTTAAAAGAGGTACTCATGGTAAATGTGGTGGGGACACTGTGGTCCCAAATTCTTCCTTTTACAAGTAGGAAACAAATGTTTTTGATCTGAGTTTGAATACAGGAATACAACCAGTATGTGGGGAAAAGAGAAAACAATGCACACTAATCCTAAGGAGTCCAGAGTGAGGGAAGTACTCAGAGTTACGAAAGACAACACTAATCAGAACAGCAGGTACAAAGCAGTGTGTAATATACTACTATATATTTTAATTCATATGTATACACACACATGAAAATATGCTTTTTATATGCATTAAGTAAGCTCTAGACCAAAGGAAACCAGTCTTAGGGTGGCTGTTTCTAAAGAGGCAAACTGGTAGCTAGGGGACTGAGGTAGAAAGGGGTCTTCTCATTTTAGACCCCTTTTTGACATTTGTATCATGTGCTAGAGGGAAGCTTTGGATATAAAAAGGAAAACAAGGGAAGCAGGCAACACTGAGCTTAACAGACTGAATCAGTTTATGACACAAAGATTTTAATTTCTCTGTACAGGCATACACATCTATCATCTGGAGGTTAAAACTGAATTTGCTACACTTATGCCTAACTCCTCGCAATATTTTATCAGTAATTCATAATTCTGTATTAAATCAGGAAGCACATCCTCGTACTATTCTAGTTTCTACGCTCACAAGTTGTTATATGTTATCTTCCTCAACTAGGTTGTAAATTCCTTCAGAACCTAATACTCTTAGATTTCCTCCATTATGTCCTAAGCATATTGCAGGTACTCAAATATTTGGCTATTTGTGTTTCCCCATTCATTTTCTGGATTAATGACCCAAATAAATGGGGAATGATCCTAGCAGCAGAGTCTAGTAGAAAGTACTTAAAAGGTACAATCAGAGATTGATGGATGGATGAACTGGCAGTGGTAGAGTCTAAGTGCTAGGTTTATGGGTGTTTATACAATTCTTTTAATCCCTCTGTGCATAATAAAATAATTGGGGGAAAGGTAATCAGTAGGGGGGAAAAAGTGATCAGTACGCTAGAGTTCTAGCCAGGCTGTGACATTAATTTGCTGGATCTCTGGGTAGCACCTCTGGGCCTCCTCTACAAAAAGAATAGACTAGAATTCCTGCTTCTCATACCAGGGTACAGTGTACCATTAGAGGTATGCAGAAACATGGTACATTTTAAAATTACAACTATGGGGACAGTATTAATTAAAATGCAAATGAATTTTTAAAAATTCAAGCCTTCAAAATAGGTTTAAAGCAACCATTAACTCTGGAAAGAATAGCAGAAAATCAAATAATCCTAGGCTAGAAGCAGCATTTGTGGGAGTTGAGGCACAATTAAAAAGCAGCCTTTGGAATCAGACAAACCTGGACTTGAATCCCTGCTGTGGCCTAGTAGCTCTGTGATCCTCCAGGAGTTTTTATTTCTCTTCATAAAGGTGAAATATATATCTAAGTATGTAAAATGCCCAGCAGAGAAATTCTGATTAAACATGGCCTTTTCAAATCACATGCTTACCTCTGCTCACTCACAAAACTCCATTAAAATGGCAGGAAAGAGAAAGGAAGGGAAAGGTACAAGGACAATAAATGAAATCAGAATGACATTAGAATCACTTCAGAGGAGGTAAAAGGAATCCCCAACAGGGTTACCCCAAAGGGATTTCTACGGAAAGAAGAAATCCCAAAGCAACAGCTACACAGCAAACCTAGAAAGCAGCCAGCGCAAACTGGAGTGGTAGCACAGAGGACTCCAGGAGGGATTATCTCTAAAAATGAACACACTGGGAATGAATTGGTGACAAGTACATAGAAAAAAAAAAAAAAACTTTCAAAACTTACTAACTCCAAAGAAAATAAAGAGGTGCATAATAGAATCATAGTGTACAACACAGCTCAGCTGTGACTAGTATTTATAATCACAATGTAGACTACTGATCTAATCTCAAACTATACTGGGTGAATGAAGGGGAAGTATATGTGCAACAGAGGCTGTAAGCTCAATTTTCCCATGTATGAAATTAATATATAGCTTTTTATAAAAATCAAGAAATTAAAAGTATAAGCATGTTACTTAGAAACATGGAGGTAAATACCCACAAAAGCTAAGAGGTAAAAGCAGTCATCTCTAGGCAATGGGTATCACAAATGGGAGGACTAGGCTGAAGCCTCTATTTTGTTGTTCTAACCCTTAACTTTTTAAACTATGGTCATGTTTAATAGAGATAAAATTTAATTTACCTAATCTCCCTGACCAATGCTGCCCCATTTCTTGCATTCAGAATGTAGCTGATTTGACCCCTTCCTCAAGACTCTGTTCTCACCCTAACAAAGTATGACAGAAGAAAATCCCAGTTTCAATGGATACTTTTATTTAATAGATCACCAACTTTGCCTCCCTACCTATAATTGGAATTTCATCTTATTTCCATGCTGAGTAGTGAAACGATGACAAAGCTAATCAGAATAAGCTACATCAAAAAGAGAAGCTTAACACAGCTCATTTTCTTCTTAACAGGCAAAATATAAATATATGCACTCTAGAATGCACAATGGTTTAGTCACTAAGAAATTCAAATGGGATCTCGAAGAATGTAGGCAAATCCAGGGTGCAGTAAAGAGGAGCAGAGATGCTGTGCAACTGTTTAATGGTTCCTGGTGCTGCATCTCTTGGCCACTAGCTGAATCTTGACATGGGGGAAGATTTTAGCTAATGCCAAGTAGAGATGCGGCAAGTGCTAAGTTGACTTAGGGGCTGTGCACAGGAACCAAAAGGCAGGAAAGTACTAAACACTGCTGAGAGCATCCACCCCAGGAAGGACTTTACCTGTTTTTGAGAGAGCACACACACACAGACAGCATTACTATAAGACCCACTAAGCCAGCTATGCCTCCTATCTTCCCAGTAACATGTCTGCTCTTCCTGAGGACATAAAGGACCAAGAGTTGGGTAACTTCATTTTGGGTCCCAGTTCTGCCCCTCCCCACCCAAAATGGATGCCAGGAGCGTTATTTGAACTTTCTCCATTTGTACTGCCCAGGTAATAATGAACACTAATGACAACACCACGTACTATCTCCACTCCATTCTACCCACCTGTCACTGCATAACCCCCAACCTTGCCCCCAAGAAGTCGAGTAAAAGGGAAGAATCTCACCTTCCAGGAGCTCTAAACTGGCACCACCCCCAGTGCTCACATGGCTGACTTTATCCTCTGTGTTCCATTTGGCACAGCAAGTGGCAGTGTCTCCACCACCTGTTGAATGAAAGCCAAGTTAAAAGGAAAGAAAATAAATAAAAAGGATTGGCACCAAACTAAGGCACCATGCTCTTAAGCCCAAAAGGTAGATGATGAACCCCCCAACTCCATCTCATTAAGAGGGTCCTCCATGAACTGTATACCCGTTCAGCTCTCAAGATTCAAACGGCACCAAGAAACCTAGGAGAAGTTAATCATTTCCCTTCAACTTTCCTCTGATCAGAATTCTGCCAGACTACACTGGCATTAACTTTGTAAAGGACCCTTTACCTATGATGGTGATGCAGCCCCTGGCAGTGGCTTTCACCACCTCATCCATGAGGGCTTTGGTTCCTTGGGCGAAAGCTTCCCATTCAAATACGCCCACAGGTCCATTCCACACGATCTGCTTAGCCCGAGCAACTGCCTCAGCATACTTCTTGCTGCTCTCAGGACCACAGTCCAAGCCCTAAGGGGCGGAGTTAAAAAAGAAGATGAGCTACCAAGAGAAGCTACTTAGAAAGGAGCAAACACCACCTCCACCAAGACCTGAACTCAAGGTTGAACACTAGAGTTTCTTGTAGAACCAAAAGATACCCTTCAGTCTTGAAAATTATAAACCTGCTCATGCCCTTTATGAAAGATGAAATAGAAGGGAAAACTTCAGGTTATTTGATAAAAACATTCGTAATCACACTATTTATGACTGTGAAGAAC
The DNA here is from genome assembly GCF_037043125.1 of Eumetopias jubatus. Taxonomy (NCBI): domain Eukaryota; kingdom Metazoa; phylum Chordata; class Mammalia; order Carnivora; family Otariidae; genus Eumetopias; species Eumetopias jubatus. The sequence continues at coordinate 64,603,993 of NW_028274817.1, forward strand.
TGAATCAGTAGTTTTCAACGAGGGTCAATTCTATCCCTCCCCAGGGGTCCTGTAGCAATGTCTGGGGATATTTTGGTTGTCACAACTTGGGGAAGGGGGTCAGGTTCTACTGACATCTAGCAGGTAGAAGTCAGGGATGCTGCTCAACATCCTGCCATGTGCAAGACAGCTCCCCACGACAAAAACTACCTGAGATGTCAACAGTGCCAGGTTGAGAAACAATGATCTGGATTCAGTGGTTCTCAAACTTTGGCATGCATCGGAATCACCAGGAGGGCTTATTCTAGCAAAAAAAAAAGAAAAACTGCTGGCCCAACCCCCAAGTTTCTGATTCAGTAAGTCTGGGATAGAGCCCAGAAACTTGTATTTTTTAGTAAGTTCCAAAATGTTACTAATGCTGTTGTCCTTGGAACCACATTGAGGAACACTGAACTAAATGCCCACATGCTTAACAAGAGGAAAATAACTAAGCAAACTAGTATGTCAACATGATACAGTCTTATACAGCTATTAAAATGACAGTATTGGGGCGCCTGGGTGGCTCAGTTGTTAAGCGTCTGCCTTCGGCTCAGGTCATGGCCCCAGGGTCCTGGGATTGAGCCCCGCATCGCATCGGGCTCCCGGCTCAGCGGGAGGCCTGCTTCTCCCTCTCCCACTCCCCCTGCTTGTGTTCCCTCTCTCACTGTGTCTCTGTCCAATAAATAAAATATTTAAAAAATTATTTTAAAAAATGATATTATGTAGAGAACACTACAACCAAATATTTCATCTTTAATATACACATACATTTTCCCTGTTTATAAGCAGTACAATTCTACTATCTTAATGTTTCATGTAAGAGTTCTTTTACAAGTTTCTATGTAACAACATAATCTAGAACAGCCCAAATCATGAAAGTACCTAGCACCAACCCCAGTACATAGTTAACTACTTACCAGTAAATGAACATAAAAAATGGTTTTGCCCCCACATTATTGATGAAGACAGCAATCATGCTTTTCCCCCCCCAGATTCTCTCGAGGGCCTCACTGCTACTTTTGGAGCCCTCTCCAACAAAGATCTCCTATAGAGATTCTTTTAAAAATGCTTGCTGGTTGGCTGAATGAATGAATGAAATCAAAATGTTTTTTTGTTCACTCCTACTACCACCCACCCAAGTGACTCACCATCCAGCCAGCAGGGATGCCAGAGGCCACAGTGGCTTGGCCAGTCTTGGCATTCTCATCAAACTTTTCAGCAGTGACAAAGTCAACAGGCAAGGTAATTTTCACACCATTCTTCTCAGCTTTGGACATTAGGTCTTTGACGATCTTGGCTCCCTCTTCATCAAATAGAGACGTGCCAATCTATACACAGCAGCCAAGATAAAGATCAGCCTCTATACTAAGAACATGATTACCTCACAAAGCAGACAGGAATAAGATACAATACAGTATAAAGGAACAATTCCAAGACAAAAGAAAGCCAACTTTCCAAAGTAAGTAAAAATGGGAGTTTTGAGGGCTCATGTCAGAAGCTGGTTTTCTTTTTTAAATTTACATAACCTGCTATTTCTCATGGAGAACCACTTCACATCCACTTGACACTGGTTTCCTACCTCCATGTTGTTGAGCACCTTCAGGAAGGTAAAAGCCATTCCACCACCAATAATCATCTCATTGACTTTGTCCAGCATATTATTGATCAGCTGGATCTTGTCCGCAACTTTAGCTCTAGAAGGGAAAGCAAGAATCATCAACAAAAGAACAGTGGACTAAGGAAGTAATATTACATACTGCCTGAGTTTCTGTTATCAAGGCACAGGAACAGAGAAATGTCCCACAAGTGACAAAAGTATTGGCTAACTACTCTGGAAAACAGTATGGAAGTTCCTCAAAGTTAAAAACATAACTACCCTATGATCCAGCAACTGTACTCACTAGGTATTTACTCAAAATACACAGAAATACTGATTCGAAGGGGTACATGCACCCCGAGGTTTATAGCAGCATTATCAACAATAGCCAAATTTATGCAAAGAGCCCACATGTCCATCAACTGATGAATGGATAAAGAAGTGTGGTACACACACACTGGAATATTACTCAGCCATAAAAAGAATGAAATCTTTCCATTTGCAACGATATGGATGGAGCTCAAAAGTATTATGCTAAGTTAAAGTCAGTCAGAGAAAGACAAATAGCACATGATTTCACTCAGATGAGGAATTAAAGAAACAAAACAGATGAACGTAGGAGGAAAAGAGTCAAACCATAAAACAGACTCTTTATAGAGAACAAACTGAGGGTTGCTGGAGGGGAGGGGTAAGGGGATGGGTTAAATGGGTGATGGGTATGAAGGAGGGCACTTGTTATGATGAGCACTGGGTGCTGTATATTAAGTGATGAATCACTAAATCCTACACCTGAAATTAATATTACACTGTATGTTAACTAGGTGGAATTTAAATAAAAACTTGGAAGGAAAAAAAAAGTACTGGCTAACTTTCCCCTATGTTTCTTCAACCCAAAAGGCCAATCTGTTTCTAAGAAAACCTCTTAAAGGTGTGTTTCTAGACCAAAAAGTACTTAGAAGACCTACTACTATCTAAAGAAACCATGAGACCCAAATATGTCTATTTTGCCCCTTCTCCCCACAAAAACCAGAGTCAAGACAGCCAATTATACCTGAGCAAGACTGCTAATTATGGGATCCCTGAACCCACTCAAAATTGTCCCAACCCAAGCCGCCTGGGTGGCATAGTCAGTTAAGCGTCCAACTCTCGGTTTTGGCTCCAGTCATGATCTCAAGGTCATGAGATCAAGCCCAGTGTCTCTCTCCCTCTCCCTCTTCCTCTTCCCCTCCTGCTTGTGCACACACACACATGCTCTAATAAATAAATCTTAAAAAAAAATGTGGGATGGATACTCTACAGCTCACATGCCCTGCTTCTTCAACAAATCAATGGAATGAAAATAGTAAGAAAAGGGAGACTATTACAGAATAGTAAATGCCTAACAACCAAATACAATGCAGAACTTCACTTGGATCCTTATGCGACAAAGCCAATTGTAAAAAGACATTTCTGAGATGACGAAGAACTTCTGAATAGACTAGATATTAGAGGACGGGAACAAAATAGTTAAACTGTGTTAGGTGTAACATGGTGGCTATTTAAAAAGAAATCTCTTTATCAGTTATGAGATACATACAGAACTACTAAGTGAAATTATATGTCTAAAACTTGCTTAAAAGTACTGATAATATAATTGCTGAAGCCTGCAGGGTATTAGGTATACTGTTTTCTCAACTTCTTTACATGCTTCAGTGTTTCCACAATATTTTTTTTAATAAAATGTAAAATTTCAGGGCGCCTGGGTGGCTCAGTTGGTGAAGCATCTGCCCTCGGCTCAGGTCATGATCCCTGGTTCCTGGGATCAAGCCCCACAACAGGCTCCCTGCTCAGCAGGGAGCCTGCTTCTCCTCTCCCTCTGCCTGCCTGTCCGCCTGCTTGTGATCTCTGTGTCAAATAGATGAGTAAAATTTTTTTTAAAAAATGTAAAATTTCCCCCAAAACTGTTAATGGCCTAACAAGACTACACTGGAAGAAAGGTGGCAAAAAAAGAACAAAAAAACCTCCACATCAACTTCCCCCCGAACAGCTGTTTCCAGCTGAGCCTAAACCTAATCATAACCACCAGGTGGTACTCACTCCCATACTCCAGATCCACAGAAGGATAGAAAACAAAAGCAGCTCAAATCCCAATCTCCAGAGAAGATGAGTCTGACCTTTATAACACGGTGCACAAGAGGGGCAATGCTTCTAGAATGCAGGTACAATCTGTATCCACCTGATTTATTTTTAGGACCCTGAAACTGGGCTCATGAAGCCTGAAGAACTATGCTACCTGAAATTGACACCCAACTCCAGAGTCAGCTTTCACAGGAAAATGCTGAGTATGTTCAATCCTTTGGCAGGGGTGGGGGGGAACATGCTTATAGAAGGGTCAGTGGCCTTCAGCCATAAAGAGGGTGCTAGCTAGATAGCCATGCCAAGTGACAGGAAGTTCTCTTATCCGAGCAGTACTACGTCTCTGTCCCCACTCAAATTTATCTTCCTAGCCTCTTAACCTGCAATTCCGAATTTCTACCTCTAACTAAGCCATTAGAATATCATTATCCACATGGTACCTTTCCCTACAGGAAAAACTATAAAAAGGTATATATTCTGGAGAAATGAGCTCTAAATAATAAATACATGAGGAGATGTTCATAGTTATTCTTGCCAGACTGTATGTGAAAGGCTCAAGTGCTTCAAAAATTGTTAGATGAGCACCTATGGTGAATCTTTCCCATTCTTCCCTGCAAGCAAGCTCCACTTGCTCCACTTGCTATCCTTGGCCCTGTTTTGTCCCAGGAGGCTGACCTTCATGGAGCCCATCAAGGGACTCCCTTGCCCTCTGGCCTCCAGTTGGGTTGCAGGCAATTGGGAGGGGGTGGGGGAAGGGGGAACATCAGTAAAATTGAAGGGAGATCAGAGTATATTTCTTTCCCTGGCTCCCTCCCTGCCAGACGCCTATCCCCATGTTCCTTGAACAAGGTTACAGTTTCTGTCAGAGGGCCCTCTCCATACAACTACCCTCTCTGGATTCTGGTAACCATTCCTTCCCTTTGTCCCTTCAGGCCTAGGGAAGGTGTTTGCTGTTGCTAGCCCCAGATTACTATGTAGTACTTTCTGGGTGTCCCTTAACCCTACCCACACATTTGTAGATAGTCCCTTTATTAAATGCTCCTCATTTACCCAGTTTGATTATGCTTTCTGACCATAATTAACCACCCAAGTCATGGCCTACTACCAGGCACACACACTATTTAAACCATGATCTTGAAGAGTTCTTCATACCCGCCCAGGATGGCCAGGAAGGGTCGCTCTGGGCATTCCAAGGCCTTGGCAAAGTAGTTCAGCTCCTTCTTCATCAAGAAACCTCCGGCCTTCTGTGGCAGACTGACTCCCACCATGGAGCTAGAAAAGACCAGAGACAATTTAAATTTTGGTCAATCCTTACCAATTTCCCCCCAATTCTAGAGGCCATCTCCTTATCACTGAAATACTTTCACTCCTGAGATTCCAGGAGACCACAGTTTTCATCCCTAAACTGCAACAAAAACAGGTGCAAGATGAGCTTTTTGACTAATAGAACAGGGCCAAGAGGAACAAGTAAAAAGCAACAACCTTAAGTAGGATTTAAGATACCCAATTAACAGTCTTCAAGTCAAGGGTTTAACCAGAATAAACAATCAGCCACTTAGCTGATGACAAAAGGAGAAGGTTCCTCAATTTGCTTCCTAATGACAGCGTAAGATTCTGACCCTACAAAGTTAACAAAGGGAGGGCTCTACCTGAAATATCCTAAAAGCAACCTCTTCCTGAAGCATGACAAAAAGCTCCACAATTCTCAACATGTACTTTTATTTCCTCAAAAAAATAAGGACCAAGGATATTCAACAAGAACCATAGTCTAACTGGCAGCTCCAATTAGAGACAGAAGCTGAAAGGATGATGTTCTGTATAATACAGAAATCAACAACAACCCAGAACTTGGGCTGCCTGAGTAAACAGAGGAATATTGCTCCTAGCTCAACGTCAAAAAAGACTCTTAGTACCTGTGGGCTCGGTGAGCAGTGCCAAAAGCATCATTGACATAGACATCTCCTAGTTTGGAAAGTGAAGCTCGGAAGGCTTCTATTTTGGCTGGCTCAGCTTTAACCTGCAGGAAAAAGAAAAAAAAAAAGGGAAAACCAACACAGAAAATGTTGATGGCTCCAAAGACAACTGTAAAAGCATTTCATACCAAGAGTCCTCTTGCATATCTCTAAAGACCCAGAGTTGGTAGGACAGCAATTTTCACCAACGGCAACAGGATCTATTTCTTCTTCCAAATATTCCAGGTCTTTTGGTCACTTCTACATTCTGCTCTCCATCTTGCCTCAAATTGCAAACTTAAGATTCCTGAACCATGGCTTAACCTCTAATCTCCCAAAGCTAATCACACCCCACTGACCTCTCCCCCAAATCCTAAGATAGGATTATCTTTTCCTGGAACACCTGGGTGGCTCAGTCGTTAAGCATCTGCCTTCAGCTCCGGTCATGATCTCAGGGTCCTGGGATTAAGCCCCATATCGGGCTCCCTGCTCAGCGGGGAGCCTGCTTCTCCCTCTGCCTGCCACTACCCCCTGCTTGTGCTGACAAATAAAAATCTTTAAAAAAGAAAGATTATCTTTTCCTTTCCTTAGCTGGACTCATATCCTCATTTTAACATATTTTCCTTACAAAAGTTAGGATTATACTTGACTCAAGCTTCTAGCCACCAAGGCTGTTCTGCAAAGGGAAAGAGGCCCTCACACACATTCTTCATGAAGCTGGAACAGAGAAGGCAGGTGGAAACATGACACAGCAAAGGCCCTCAGAAACATTTTATGTATATTAAAAGAGGGTATTCTATATAACCTTCGCAAGTTAGGTATCTAAGAAAACAAGAAATACAATTCTACAGAAAAGAAAAAGAAACAAAAGGTAGAAGTAAAACATTATGGCCTTGAAATATCAGCTCACTATCCAGGATTATCTATGGTTGCTCTTTTTAATTTTTGTTTTGGGTGTTTTTTTCCTATGGTCACTTTGGCATGACAACAGCAGAGTTGAGTAGTTCCAACAGAGACCACATACAGTTGTGACTATCTGGCCTACAAAACCTAAAATATTTATTGTCTGATCCTTTATAGAAAGTTTGTTGATCTAACGGACTGAGTTATATAAAGCCCAGCAACAGCACTACCGCCTCAAACTTCAGTAAAATGACTGCCTTTCGGAGACTTAAATTTCTTTATAAAATGATGACAATACCTGCACTTCCTTATCTTACAGGGAATTCAAAACAATGCTTTACACTTTGTAAAAAAAAAAAAAAAGTCTCAAATCCTAGGCAGTATCATCATGACCATCATTTACCCAACTACCATCACTTTTCCCCAGACCCTTTCTACCTGACTTACGAAAATTACTTTTTCTGCTCACATAATTATTTTTAAGAAAATCCCAATTACATCACACTTAATTGAAATTTATGGTTTTAAGAGTACCAGGCTCAACCATTAAGGTAATTCCCCTTTGAAATAAGAATATTACTGTCCTTCCATTAACACACCAGGGTCTGTTCTGTTCCAGGCACACCTGGTATAGCATGGACACCCGCCCCCACCAATGCCTGTGAACGTCTGCTCTCAGCACTCGGGAATCATAGCCTACCCTTCACTAGGGTTATCACACATGCTGTCAGAAAAAAAAAATCCTCACGTACCATGGGCCAAGTGGGTAACAAAGGAACAACTGCAAAGCATGTCCACTGAATACTCTTACACCCAAATGGTATCCACTTATTTTTCAAAGGTATTACAAAACAGAAGCCCAGAAGGGCTTCTGGGGTGCTAGCCAATATTCTATTCCTTGACCTAGGTGGTGGTTACACAGGTGTGTGTGTGTACTCTGTGATAATTTATCAAGCCACGTATCTATCTGTACACACACACACACACACACACACACACAATTTATATAAATGCATAGCTTTTATATAAATGCATAGCTCAAATATATTCATGCATATCCATGTATATTCATATATATTCATATATATATTAAAGATTATCATATATATTAAAATAACCTTTTGAATATTAACCTTTAATTCATATAAAATAACCTTTATATATGAATAAACTTTTATATATTTATTCTGTACTTCAATAAAAAGGCGTCTAATGACAAAATAAACATGAACTACCTCTTTCTTCAGTCTCTTATGGACTCAGTCCTCCTTACCCCAATAATGTCGCGGTCACAGGTCCTACCTTATTCCCAGAAGCATCTTTTCCCTTCCCTTCTTCCTCCACATGAAAGCGAAGGTTCTCCAGCAGGATGACAGACCCAGCAGCTGGGTTAGCACAAGCTTTCTCCACCTCTTGGCCCACACAGTCTTTTAAGAACAAAACATCCCTGGGGAGAGCAGGAGATGGAGATACTTGAGAAGTCTGAAAGAACCAGTAACAACATGCTTCACAACATCTCCTATCACGGAGTCCCCCAGCTTCAGAGTCTGGCACTTACTTGCCCAGCAGAGACTTAAGTTCTATAGCAACTGGCTCCAAAGAGTACTTTTCAGGCATGGGGACACCATCAGGCCGGCCCAGGTGGCTCATAAGAACAACTGACTTAGCTCCATTGTCCAAGCAGAATTTGATGCTTGGGATAGCAGCCTTGATTCTGTAACCGAAAAGAGAGAGCAGGTAGATCAAGGTTACTCCTAGGAATTAGTGGGAACAATTTTATTTATGGCCTTGTGAACTATAAAGCCCATTTTCTTCTCTAAATTCCTTCAAATTTACTGTTGGCAATTCAGTGATGGTCCTCAGGTTCAGGGGAAGAAGTCGATTATGATGCCAACCATCCACCAAGGATTATTCAATCTGATCATGTTTTGCCCCTTATGCAGAAAAGAGCTACCATATCAGGACTGAAGCTATCTTTAGAAGGACTTGCTTGCAAGGTTGGCCCTTGGCCAGTGTCTGGGAACCTGGCTTCCAAAGTGGTCCCTCAATTCTCTGACAGACATGGGCCATTCTAATTGACACTGCTCCTAGACTGTACAAACTAAGTGATTTATGCTCAACACCTGCTTTCCTCTAACAGTCTGGAATTTTGTTGGTTGCTAGGCAGAGGGTACCCGTATGACCAGCTCCCAGTAAAAATCTTGGGAGCCAAATGTCTAATGGGCTTCTCTGTGCAAAAACAATGCATTCAACTACTGCAGTTTGGAGGGAGAGCACTGGAAGCCCCTGCATGGATTTCTCCAGATTTTAGGTGTCTTTTCCCCTTGCTGATCTTGTCATGCATCCTTTCACTGTAATAATAAACTTTAGTAGTGAGAACTATATGCTACGTCCTGTCCTGTGAGTCCTTCTAGTGAATCATTAAGTATATGTAGGTGTCTTGGGGACCCCTGAAACAGCCCTCTTATGTGACTGAGGAAGAAATCTAGAATTCCCAAATCTTTGACACTGTTAAAGAAAATTTAGGAAAAACTTAAAAATATGTGGTAACTTTTTTGCACCCATTCTAGATCCTAAGGCACATCTTCTGGTAGGAAAAAATATACTATATAGAACATAGTTTAAATAATGTCATATTATCCTCATTATAGTTTAACCAAAAAAATTATTAAACTTCCTTTAAACATGTCAAATTTTTGTTATAAACTTGATACTAACTTTCCATTTTTTCCAGTCTTTAAGAAATTGAAATTGATAAGAAAACCATTCATTTATTCAACAAATATTTATTGAATGCTTCTTATGCCAGGTACCTTTCCAGATTCTGAGTATACAACAGTAAATAAAACAGTCTCTGCTCTCATGAAGTGAAATTCTAATGGAGGGAAAGACAAACAATAAACATATGTGTGTACACATATAAATATAGGTATGTGTGTGCGTGTGTCTGTTATCAGGTGGTAATAAGAGCTATGGAAAAAATAAAGGTAGAGAGACAAGAATGACTGAGGAATAGTGGTGAAGGGGATTTTACATAGGGTGGCCAGTCTGATAAGGTGACATTTCAGCAGACAATGGAATAATAAAAAACCAAGTTATGTTTCTAAAATATCTTATGCTATTTGACATATATAAAAACTCACTAACACCAAATAAAGAAGAAACCTTCATTAGGTACAAAGTTTGCCCAAAGAAACCAAATTATTCTTCAGAGCTATCCCTTATCGGCAAGTTCTATTATTTCTAATGCTTCCTTTTGTTAAATCCATGGATTTCTGAAAATGCAAAGAATGTACTCAGACCTGCTTCTCTGCTTTTAATTCATAGAACACCTTTGAAGGCCTATTTCCAATTTTTTCTGTGTGCTGCAGAAAATAATGAAAATCAAGAAGGGTCAGAGCTGCCTTGTACAAAACACAGACCTTCCACTATGGTATAGCAGGGATGTACTTGGTAAAATGCCAGACTCTACCCTGGGGCCAATATCTGAAAATGTTCTGGGTCTAGACCTGCACTGTCCAATAAGGGAGCCATTACCTACATATGCCTCTTAAATGCTAGAAATTGACTAGTGCAGATTGTGATGTGCTGTGTTAAAATACATGCTGGACCTTGAAGATTTAATACCAAAAAAGTTAAATGTCCCTTTAATTTTTTTATTGATTACATATTGAAATGATTATTTTGGACTTACTGGATTAAATAAAATATATTACTTAAAATTAAGTCCACCCAGTTCTTTTTACCTTTTTAATGTAGCAAATAGAAAATTTTAAATTACATGTGGCTCATATTATATTCCTAAGAGACAACACTGCTCTAGATCATTGGAAAGCACAGCTTTCCAGCTCAAACCCCTCAACTGAAATTTAAAATTAAACCTTCTTTACAATCTTGTCAAAAGCAAGAGTATTCTACCACTTAAAATTTCTGCTTCTGATTTTGGAGACAAGATATTTAGAACAGCCTAAACTGACTGAAAATATTACCTCTGACATCTTTTCCCTTACATCAAAATTCTCAAAAACTTATTTTATGGGGGCCATACTGAATAGGGGCTTGTAAAAATACTTATAAGCTTAAAATTACCAGTATTAAAAAATTCTCTTGCACAGTTCTTCATTTTGCAAGGGAAGCCAAGTAACCTTCAGCTTTGATGTTCTTTAAAAATGCGTAACCCCGAGGATTACCTGGAAGATGGCGGAGGAGTAGGAGACCTAGATTTCGTCTGGTCTCAGGAATTCAGCTGAATAGGGATCAAACCATTCTGAACACCTACGAACTCAACAGGAGATCAAAGAGCAGAGTAGCAACAACTCTGAACAGAGAAGCGACCACTTACTGGAAGGTAGGACGTGTGGAGAAGTGAGGCGATATTCGGGAGGATAGACGGCGGGGGAGGGGCCTCCGCCGGCCGCTTCTGGCAAGTGCTAGAGCCGCAGAGCACAAAATCGGACCTTTTAGAAGTCGGCTCTGCTGAGGGACGTCGCTCCAGTGGCTAAGCGGGGGTGGAACCCTCGCGGGACAGTGGGGTCTCAGGACCCTTGGGGTCACAGAAAGACCGGGGGAGACTGAGTGCGCCAGAGCTCCCAGGTATCAGAGCGGGGAAGCCAGCTGCAGAGACGGAGCTGAGGCGCGGGCTCTCAGCTTGGGGTTGCCATAAACTGTGATCCGCGGCCCAGTCGGGCCACTGCTCCTCCAGCAGGGACCCAACAAGCGGCAGATCCGGGGAGACTCCCCTTCCTTCCCGGGGAGGAGCGGCGCGGGAACGCACCGCAGGGATCTGCTGGGTTTGGAGACTCCACACGGGGTCGGGTGCCAGAGATAGCAACGCTCAGTCACAGGCCGGGTGGGCACGGAGAGCGGCCAGAGACCGGGGACACGGGAGTGACTGCTTTTCTCTGGGGGCGCACTGAGGAGCGGGGCCCCGAGTTCTCAGCTCCTCCGGGTGGAGATTGGGAGGCCACCATTTTTGCCCTGGTCCTCCAAGGCTGTACGGAGAGCTTGCAGGGAACAAAAGCTCCTGAGATCAAACCCGAGCAGCTTGCTTAGCCCGGACCCACAAGGGCGGGGCAATTCAGCCTCCGGCAAAGACATTTGGAAACCACAGCAACAGGCCCCTCCCCCAGAAGATCAGCACGAACAGCCAGCAAGCCAAGACCAAGTTTACCGATCAAGGAGAACGGGAGAACTCCAGCGCTAGGGGAATACTGCACATAGAATTCATGGCTTTTTTTTTACCATGATGCATTAGTTCATCAAAGTTAATTTTTGTTAACTGTTTTTTTTTCTTTTTCCCTTTTTCAACCAACATCTTATCAATCTCTTTTTAAGAAAAAATTTTTTTTTATTTTTCATTTTTAGAGTCATATTTTATCCCTTCATAGTACTTACCCTTATTTTTGGCATATATATATAAGTTGTTCTCTCTTTAAACTTTTGAGATACAGTTTCTTCTAACAGATCAAAATATACCCTAAATCACTAGTGTATGGCTCTGTTCTAGTCTCCTGCCTGATCACATTCTCTCCCTTTTTTCTTTTCTTTTTTTTAAATCTTCTTTCTTTTTTCAAACAACTTCTTATCTTATCAAGTCCTTTTATAAAATCTTTTATAATTTTCATCTTTACAGTCATCTTCTATCCCTTCATTGTATCAACCCTTATTTTGTACAGATATGTCTTTCTTCCTTTAAAATTTTAGGAGGCACTTTTTTCTAACACACCAAAATACGCCCAAAATCTAGTGTGTGGCACTGATCTATGCACTAGCCTGGTCATATTTGATCACATTCTGCTTTTTTTTGTATTGTTCTGTTTTTGTTTTTATCTTTTTTTCTTTTTTTTTCTCTTTCTTTTTTCTTTCTTTCCCTTTCTTTTCCCCTGGTTTCAGGTCTTTTCTGATTTGTATACAGTATATTTGCTGGGGACGTTGTAAACCTGTTAGCATTTTGTTCTCTCATTCATCTATTCTCCTCTGGACAAAATGACAAGACGAAAAAATCACCTCAGCAAAAAGAACAAGAGGTAGTACCGTCAGCCAGGGACCTACTCAATACGGACATTAGTACGATGTCGGACCTAGAGTTCAGAATCATGACTTTAAAGATACTAGCTGGGCTTGAAAAAAGCGTGGAAGTTATTAGAGAAACCCTTTCTGGAGAAATAAAAGAACTAAAATCTAACCAAGTCGAAATCAAAAAGGCTATTGATGAGGTGCAATCAAAAATGGGGGCACTAAATGCTAGAATAAATGAGGCAGAAGAGAGAATCAGTGATATAGAAGACCAAATGATGGAAAGTAAAGAGGCTGAGAAAAAGAGGGAGAAACAACTACAGGATCACGAGGGCAGAATTCGAGAGATAAGTGATTCGATAAGACGAAACAACATTAGAATAATTGGGATCCCAGAAGAAGAAAGAGAGAGAGGGGCAGAAGGTATATTGGAGCAAATAATAGCAGAGAACTTCCCTAATGTGAGGAAGGAAACTGGCATCAAAATCCAGGAGGCACAGAGAACCCCTCTCAAAATCAATAAAAATAGGTCAACACCCCGACATCTAATAGTAAAACTTACGAGTCTCAGAGACAAAGAGAGAATCCTGAAAGCGGCTCGGGAGAAGAGATATGTAACCTACAATGGTAAAAATATTAGATTGGCAACAGACCTATCCACAGAGACCTGGCAGGCCAGAAAGGACTGGCAAGATATCTTCAGAGCACTAAACGAGAAAAATATGCAGCCAAGAATACTATATCCAGCTAGGCTGTCATTGAAAATAGAAGGAGAGATAAAAAGCTTCCAGAACAAACAAAAACTAAAGGAATTTGCAAACACGAAACCAGCCCTCCAAGAAATATTGAAAGGGGTCCTCTAAGCAAAGAGAGAGCCTAAAAGCAGCAAAGATCAGAAAGGAACACAGACAACATACAGTAACAGTCACCTTACAGGCAATACAATGGCACTAAATTCATACCTTTCAATAGTTACCCTGAATGTAAATGGGCTCAATGCCCCAATCAAAAGACACAGGCTATCAGATTGGATTAAAAAACAAGACCCATCCATATGCTGTCTGCAAGAGACTCATTTTAGACCCAAAGACACCCCCAGATTGAAAGTGAGGGGGTGGAAAACCATTTACCATGCTAATGGACACCAAAAGAAAGCTGGGGTGGCAATCCTTATATCAGACAAACTAGATTTTAAAACAAAGACTGTAATAAGAGATGAGGAAGGACACTATATCCTACTTAAAGGGGCTATCCAACAAGAAGATCTAACAATTGTAAATATCTATGCCCCGAACATGGGAGACGCCAATTATATAAGGCAATTAATAACAAAAGCAAAGAAACACATTGACAACAATACAATCATAGTGGGGGACTTTAACACCCGCCTGACTGAAATGGACAGATCATCTAAGCAAAAGATCAACAAGGAAATAAAGACTTTAAATGACACACTGGACCAAATGGACTTCACAGACATATTCAGAACATTCCATCCCAAAGCAACGGAATACACATTCTTCTCGAGTGCCCATGGAACATTCTCCAGAACTGATCACATCCTAGGTCACAAATCAGGTCTCAACCGGTACCAAAAGATTGGGATCATTCCCTGCATATTTTCAGACCACAATGCTTTGAAACTAGAACTCAATCACAAGAGGAAAGTCGGAAAGAACTCAAATACATGGAGGCTAAAGAGCATCCTACTAAAGAATGAATGGGTCAACCAGGAAATTAAAGAAGAATTAAAAAAATTCATGGAAACCAATGAAAATGAAAACACAACTGTCCAAAATCTTTGGGATACAGCAATGGCAGTCCTGAGAGGAAAGTATATAGCAATACAAGCCTTTCTCAAGAAACAAGAAAGGTCTCAAATACACAATCTAACCCTACACCTAAAGGAGCTGGAGAAAGAACAGCAAATAAAGCCTAAACCCAGCAGGAGAAGAGAAATAATAAAGATCAGAGCAGAAATCAATGAAATAGAAACCAAAAGAACAGTAGAACAGATCAACAAAACTAGGAGCTGGTTCTTTGAAAGAATTAACAAGATTGATAAACCCCTGGCCAGACTGATCAAAAAGAAAAGAGAAATGACCCAAATCAACAACATCATGAATGAAAGACGAGAGATCACAACCAACACCAAAGAAATACAAACAATTATAAGAACATATTACGAGCAACTCTATGCCAGCAAATTAGATAACCTGGAAGAAATGGCTGCATTCATCTCTAGGAAACCAGGAAGACAACCAACGGAATGGGAGAAGATATTTGCAAATGACATATCAGATAAAGGGCTAGTATCCAAAATCTATAAAGAACTTATCAAACTCAACACCCAAAGGACAAATAATCCAATCAAGAAATGGGCAGAAAACATGAACAGACATTTTTCCAAAGAAGACATACAAATGGCCAACAGGCAGATGAAAAAGTGCTCAACATCGCTTGGCATCAGGGAAATCCAAATCAAAACCTCAATGAGATACCACCTCACACCAGTCAGAATGGCTAAAATTAACAAGTCAGGGAACGACAGATGTTGGCGGGGATGTGGAGAAAGGGGAACCCTCCTACACTGTTGGTGGGAATGCAAGCTGGTGCAACCCCTCTGGAAAACAGTATGGAGGTTCCTCAAACAGTTGAAATTAGAGCTACCGTTCGATCCAGCAATTGCACTACTGGGTATTTACCCCAAAGATACAAATGTAGGGACCCGAAGGGGTACGTGCACCCCAATGTTTATAGCAGCAATGTCCACAATAGCCAAACTGTGGAAAGAGCCAAGATGTCCATCGACAGATGAATGGATAAAGAAGAGGTGGTATATATACACAATGGAATATTATGCAGCCATCAAAAGGAATGAGATCTTGCCATTTGCAACGACGTGGATGGAACTGGAGGGTGTTATGCTGAGTGAAATAAGTCAATCAGAGAAAGACATGTATCATATGACCTCACTGATATGAGGAATTCTTAATCTCAGGAACAAACTGAGGGTTGCTGGAGTGGTCGGGGGTGGGAGGGATGGGGTGGCTGGGTGATAGACATTGGGTAGGGTATGTGCTACGGTGAGCGCTGTGAATTGTGTAAGACTGTTGAATCACAGATCTGTACTTCTGAAACAAATAATGCAACATATATTAAGATAAAAGAAAAAGAAGAAGATAGCAGGAGGGGAAGAATGAAGGGGAGTAAGTCGGAGGGGGAGACGAACCATGAGAGACGATGGACTCTGAAAAACAAACTGAGGGTTCTAGAGGGGAGGGGGGTGGGGGGATGGGTTAGCCTGGTGATGGGTATTAAAGAGGGCACATTCTGCGTGGAGCACTGGGTGTTATGAACAAACAATGAATCATGGAACACTACACCAAAACAAATGATGTAATATATGGTGATTAACATAACAATAAAAAATTTAAAAAAATGTGTAACCCCAAATTCTTCAAATTTTCAAAAAATGAGATTAAAAAAAATCACTTTAAGATGGCTTTTTTCACTTTCCTCATTCTCGTTAAGAAAGCAGACCAGATAGTGGGTTTGTGGAAAGCCAAGACTATATGGCTTAAGTTACCACACAGTTCTACACGAAGAAAGGAAAACCATTTCATCCTATATACCCACACACATCTTAAACCAAACTCAAGGTTTAGCAGAGACCTTACCTCTGGTTGTTTGTTATCTGGTTGTTCTTCATAGGAACATTGAAGTCCACTCTAAAAAAGAAACAAAGTTTCAGATTCCCTCAAAGATTAGGAGAAGCACTTTTAGGGTACGAGTTAAGGCAGGAATTCAAATCCACCTTAAAAACAATCAGTGGTAGAAGTCAAGATAGTGGTTAGCCGTGGGGAGGAGGAGGGGAGGAGGAGGGACTGGGATAGGACACCAGAGGGTGTTTCTGGGGTTATTCTGTATTTCTTGACCTGGGTGATTACACAAATGTGTTCAGTTTCGTGATAATTCTTTGAGCTTTTGATTTACTTTAGAAGAGAAATTTCTTAAAAATTAAAAAACAAACCTAACTGACATCACAGGAACTAGCCCTGAAGACCTGGTACGCTTGGGGCACCTGGGTGGCTCAGTCGTTGAGCGTCTGCCTTCGGCTCAGGTCATGATCCCAGGGGTCCTGGGATCGAGCCCCGCCTAGGGCTCCTTGCTCAGCGGGAAGCCTCTTCTCCCTCTCCCACTCCCCCTGCTTGTGTTCCCTCTTTCGCTGTCAAAAAATATATAAAATCTTAAAAAAAAAAAAGACCTGGGAAGCTAAAACCAGTTCCATCTATAAAGATTTTTATGTGGACCTAGCATGACAGTATCTAGTAATAATGGCGGCTGGCTGGATAAGGGGTAATTAAGGAACACATCTTGATTCTGATTCCTTTGATATTATTTCTGGGTCCTAGGGAAGCTAACTAACATCACTCAAAGAAAAAAAATGACTGGAAGAAAGAACACATCAAATTATCATTCTTTCCAGAGAAAGCCTGGGGCCTCGTGACCAGAAAAAACCCAGTGTCCAAGACCAAGTTCACACAGTACTCTTCAAGCAAAACACAGACAATAAAAATAAGATAGCTTCTTTCATAAAACATGAGAGGGGAGGGCGGAACATGTGATCCTGCCTACCTGACAAACAGGCAATGAGAAGAGTGATCAGGATGGCACAACCAAATAATTTACTGCAGTCTCTTTCTCACCCAACCGATTACTGCTTTACCATCTTTTAAGAACCAGTAATTCCTTCCCCCTTCTGAACTCCCTGCAACCTCAGCCTACTTCAATCTGACTGCAAACAACAATGTGTGACAGCTAGGTGTTAGGGCTAAGTGCTGCCTGCCAAGATCCCGTTTAAACACTTTCTCATCTGCAGAATGCGGATGATAGTATCTATGTCAGTTACTGTTGAGAATTAAATGAGTGAGTGTTATTTGTCAAGGGCTTAGTACCTGTACACAGTAAGTGCCATACAAATGGCAGCTATTATGATATAATGTTAATGCTTCTCCAAAATGTTTGTTATTTGTGTTTTAGAAGGCATCGACCTGCCTTTTAAAACACAATCGACCATTACAAAAACAGCTAGCACAGTCACATGCTAAGGGACTAAGGGAAGATAGGACCTAGTCGAGAAGACTGCTGCCATGCTCCAGGCCTATCAGACAATTACAAAATCCTCAGACCTATTAGGACCAACTTCCTATATCCCCTAGGACTATACTCCAACCTAGTTCATTGAAGAGCAGCCTTTCCAAAGGTGGGTTGAGGGAATCATTCTATATTCAAACATTTTAAAAGTCTCCAAAAATAAAAGCAGTATGCCTCTGAAGAAATACAATCTACTCAGTTTCAGGCTGACTCTGATTCTAAGCATCTTCTCTAAATATCCTAACAAGGCCCCTGCCAGCCTTCAAGTACATTCTGAAGAGCATAGAGTACCCCATTACCTGTGTCATTTTTCCCTCCTGCGACCTCCCAGAAAGGCCCAGGTCAAAAGGGCTAATGGCAACAGGCTGAGCACAAGCCACCCCTTTTCAGTGCTCCCTACTCCCAAGCCCTCACAGGGAGGAAATTCTTTGGGGAGAAAAACTCAAGAATCTGTGTCATCTATCCAAGCTGCCATGACATAGCTTGCTGATGAGAATTGGACTTCTCTCTTCTCTTAGCTTGTGCTTTACCTCCCTTCATCACCTCCTACCCTCTCAGCAACAGCTCTGCTTTTAGCTTCTCCTTTGAGGACTCTGCCACAGAAACTGTCTTGCCTACACATTCCACTTCTTCCATTCTAAGTTAAAATCTGCACCCCTTCCTTTTCCACTTCCCTGAAACACTGGTGAGCTCAGCTTCAGGCACAAACTCAGATTTCACTACACAGCTATCAGAATGGCTGAAATAAAAAATAATGACAACACCAAATGCTGGTGAAGATGCAAAAAAACTGATCACTTACACTGCTGGTAGGAATGTAAAATAGCATGCCTGCTTTGGAAACCAGTCTGGGAATTCAGCATATGATCCAGTGATTTCACTCCTGGGTGTTTACCCAAGAGAAATGACAGCATAAATGTCCATATCAAGACTTGTGCATGAATATTCAATGTTCACAGCAGCTTTCTTTGTAATAGCCCCAAACTGGAAACAAACCAGATGTCCATCAATGGGTGAATGGCTAAACAAACTGCACAACATCCATACCATGAAGTACTACTCAGCAATATAAAGAATGGACTACTGATACATGCAACAACTTGGATAAATCTCGAGGGCATTAAGCTGAGTGGGGGGGGGGGAGCCAATCGCAAAAGGTTATATACTGTGATTCCACTTATGTAACATTTTTGAAATGACAAAATTTTAGGGGCAGGAAACAGATCAGTAGTTACCAGGGGTTGGAATGGAGGGAGTTGGGGGGGCATGACTCTGCAGAGGTAGAAAGAGAAAGGTCTTGGTGGTGATCAAACAAGTTTTGTAACTTGTGGTGGGAATTACACAGCTCTATCTATACATGTGATAAGATAGCACAGAACTATAAGCTTTATCCCAATGTCAACTTCCTACTTTTGATATTGTACTCTAATTTTGTAAGATGTATCCATTGGGGGAAACTGGGTGAACAAAGACCTCTGCACTATCTTTGCAACCTCAATTTTGTAAGATGTATCCTTTGGGGGAAACTGGGTGAACAAACTTCCCTGTACGAACTTTGCAACCTCCTGTGAATCTATAATTATTTCAAAATATAATGTTAAAATATTTAGTTAGAATAAGAGTATCAAGTCTCTGTCACCTGAAATCTCAGGGGTCCAGGCCCAGTCCCATTAAAAGCTCTCCAAAGTACCATGCCCACCCTTGTGTCACTGCCCCTGACTGCAAGATTGGGGTATTCTGGGTGTCTTAAAGACTTTTTCTCGGCTCAGTTTTTCCTCTCCATTTCTTTTTCCACTACATCAGAGCTGTTGCTTAACAAGTCAGAACAGGTTAGAGAAAAGCAGTGAGGTTTAAAACAAAAGAGGGGTGGAGGGAGCAAGCAAAAAGTGAAGTGCTTCACAAGTCACCAAAGGAGTAAGACTGGCAATCTGTGCGGGGAAGAAAAGAAATGACATTGCAGAAATAGGCCGGAAGCTTACTCAAAAGGCGGTAAAGTCAACTGGAATCTGTGGGGGGGCGGGGAATGGAGGTGGAACCTGGTAATTACCCAGTCAGAGGTTTCTGGCTATCTAAAGTTCCCTCAACAATTCAAAGCAGGAGCCAGAAGACTCGGCTAACATCAACATCAGAGACATCAAGACATCAGAGTTCTCTTTTGCAGGACAAAGAGAGGAGGCAAGTGAAGCAGCCACTACTCAGAGGCCCCATTTCTGAAACACTGCCAGCCAGTAACCACCACGTAAAGGCATTGAAAAAAAAATTTGAGCTGACAAGGCATAGCTGCCTAGGCTCTTCCAAAAAGTCCTACAAAATGTGACGCTGTTCAAGAGATACATTAATAATCAGGGAACAAAGTAACTCCCTGTCCCCAGGCGAAGTAGAATTTATCCAGATTAGTTGGGGGGGCGGGGAGAATACTGATCTCAACCTTCAGCAGACAAAAGTCTTTTTTAGCCCATCCTTGTTTACAATGTTGAGTATTTAGAGGATCTGGTTGGCAGCCAAAGACCCAAAATCTAGTCCTAGCTCTGCCACCAATTTGCTATTTCAGTGACCTTGGATAGGTAATTTTCCATCAGCAAAACAGGACTGGCCAATCATTTCAAGGCTCAAAGTTAATCTGTGTTAAATGAAACTTTGAGCCCTTGGACAGTAAGTAATTTCATGTTTAAGTCCAGAGGGAGAAAAGATAAGCACTTCAAGTCCCACTCCCAGCCAGCCCAGTTAATTCCTCAAACCAGTTTCCAGAAGATAAAGCAAGACTGCAACTGCAGGAAGGTGACCAGCGTGATGTCCCACCCCTGGGCTTTGAGCTGGTGTTACCTATCTGGAAAGGTCAGCCTTGAGCCCTGGGAGGAAATAATTAAAAAACCTAAAATCTAGTTACATGCCAATGTCTACCTGGCCTGTTTTTCATATAACCTATCCCCTCTCTTAAGATCACCTGAGGGGTAGAAAGGGCCCTCTTCTAATACTAGGATGGCTTTGATTCCTACTTTCTCCAGATTGCAAATGCCTAGGTCATTTCGGAAAATGTGGACACCAAGTGTTTCTCATGGCCATAAGCTACTGAGTTCTTCTATCTCCACGACAAAGCAGAGAAGGCCACGTGCAAACAGTGCCCATAATGAAATTAGAGAAAAGGGTAGAGCTGCATTAACTTTTACGGTGCCCGGAGTTCTGAAATTCAGAGGACTGCACAAGGCTATCAATGCAAGCCCTGTGACCCGGAAAATGCACCACCCTTGGATGCACAACCTATCAAGGTATAGCAACAGTCAATCCACCAGTTACATACCTAACTGTCCTGCACTTTGCTCCTGGCTTGCAAATATACCACACCTTACCAAAAGGATAAATGTAAAAGCTCCATACACCATACTACTAATTTTGGCATATAAGGAGAAGCCACGTGGGTAAGTGACCAGGGATCCACATGTGCTGAGTAAAAGACCCCAAAGTGCATGGGTAGCCATTCTCACGTCCAACATCCTGCTTCTCTTGCCATCTGTGAGGTGAGGCTGGAGAACGGCAAGAATGAGCACCCACACCCTGCTCTACCATTACCCAGTATGTGTCACAATTCTGATGTAAACCCCATGGCCTGTAGCCCCACGGTGTCGCGCAGAGGCCTGTTACATAAGCTCTGCAGGGCCTCCTTCAGTGTGCCCCACCCGTCCTCACCCGCCCATCCCCAATGTTTTAGGGGGTTCTACTCCTGGACATCTAAATCAACATCTTCTGGGAAAATTTCCCTTTTGTGCAGGGACCTTTGAAATCTGTGCCTTTTCTCATTTATCTGGGATGACCTAGGGCGGTGGGGGAAGGGAAACTAACCAAATGACCTTTCAAGGTCCCTTCTTTGGGGCCTAGGGATTTGCAGGCTAAGCATTAGGTCCCACCCCGCCTGCTGGGAGCTGGAGGCGACGGAACTGCATTCCAGGAACAGGAAGCGGGCAAAGGGGGTCCCGGAATTGAGCCCGTCCTCGGTGGATCCACCTCCAAAGGGCAAAAACGGCTCCCTTTCTGGGCTGAGGCCGGCGAGGTCAGAAACCGTAAAACTGGGGCAAAGCCTCGGCCGCAGTGGTGGGAAGCCTCACTCTGCAGGCCTAGAACCCACGGGGCCGAGCCGGACTAAAAGCATTTCTGGGCAGGGGAGGAAGCAAGCTGGCTCCGGCCGAAGAGGCTGTGGCCAAGCCCTTGAGAAGGAGCACGAGGAGATGTGTAGAATTACCTCATGATGACCCGCTTCCCCTTCACGTCCAGCTTGTCCAGAGTCAGCTTGTTAGAAAGCGACATCTTGGCAATACAAGGGCCACGAGGCAGAGCTGAAACAGCAGAGAAGAACGCAGCCGACCTGCACTCCAGTCGTGTGCGGAATGCCGACCTCGGCTCCGGCCCCGCGGCCCCACCTACCACCCCGCCCCTTCCCCGGCGCGCGGCTCCCAGCAGCCGCTATTGGCCGCGGCCGAAAGGCGCTAGCACCCTGCCATTGCTTCGAGGCGCTGTCTGTCTGCGAGGCCACTGGTGGGACGTGCGGTTTTCATTTGTCACGTCCGGCACGCAGCGAGCCGCCGTAGACCTTTGTGACTTGAGGGTGGGGGCAGGAGGCGGGGCCGCGGAGTGGGCAGGGGGAGGGGAAGGGAACTGGGTGGCACCTCCGGGCGGACGAGGGCGAGGGAGAGGCCCCAGGCCTCCGCCCCTGTGCCGCGCGGCGGCCCTGAGCCGCTGCAGCGCGGGGCAACCCCACTGCAGCCAGAGGAGGAGCGCCGCCTCCCACCCCAGGGAATTCTTGGCAGCCCTCCCGGGATGGATGCAAATGGCAGTTCCCTTCGGAAAGCCAATCGGGTTTCCTGGCTCCCCAAAATGGAATTCTAAGTAAGGCTGCTAATTGGCCTTGATAACTGAGATCTCTCAGAATTCGGGAAAGGCCCAGGTCCCCCCAGCGCCCCCTTTTTAATAATAAAAAGTGCGATGTAATTGTTCTGTTTTTGACACAATTAATGCTAATGGCAAACAAATAGCATTTTTCGTATATTAACTAATAATGGTCCCCAAACTCGGAAGTAGGTATTGCCTTCCTCTTTTTACAGATGAAGTAAATGATGCAGAAAGAGGTTTAGTGGGTTGCGTAGGGATTCAGATCTTGTAAGTGGTGGATTCAAACCTAGGCAGGGCAGATATAGAGTCGATACATATAATTATACTGTATTACAGACACCTTTGCCAGGAAATGGGTACTCCATGCCCCCACATGTTTGCAGAGCTGGCTGGAATTGTAAGCAGAATTAGGGATCTCCGGGAAAAGAAAGACCAGATATAGGGATGCCTACAGACCAGTCCTAGGACCCAGAGGGAGTCCCGCAGGACCAACCAAGAAGGTCCTTGGCTTTGCTCAGGATAGAAATCGAACTGAAAGCAGTTGATCGAACATAGCAGATACAGACGAAACATCCAAAGACTTGAAAAGGAAAGAAGCATGTCCTGTCTTTGTTTGGAGCCTGTGGGTTTTTATTGAGGGTGACTGCCTGGTGTATGTGTCCCCTCAGGCATCCAGGAACGGGTTAGAACAAAGACCAGGTGTTATTCCTTAGAGCCAGGGGTACTTAGCATCAAGATGTCTGGCGCCAGTGGTCTGTAATATGCATGTGATAGCTTCTTCCTTTCACTCTCACCTGATCCTTCTTCAGATGTTATCTATTCTAGAGAAATCATTAACTCCTTGTCTCTCACAAAGAGGACATACTCTATTTGCATTACAAGGCATGTGTAAAGTGGGGTGGAGGTGCAGGGCCTAGCAAGAATAGAAGCAGGAGAAGGAACAAAAGCAGATTTTTACAGTCCTTCAGTTTCCCTGTCTCAATAGCTTTCTTGTCATAAGAAAAATCATTTTAGGCCCCTGGCCATCTTGTGAAAGAACAGAAGAACAGCTACCTACTATCAGGTCAAGAGATAACCTAATCATATCCAGGACAGTAAATCAATGGTAAAACTCCCAGTGCTGATTCAATAGTAAAGATTGACTTTGACATACATTCTTTTTTTTTAATAGGCTGAAAAGATTTTATTTATATTTGGTTTTTTTATTATGTTCAGTTAGCCACTGTATAGTACATCAATAGTTTTTGATGTAGTGTTCAATGATTCATTAGTTACGTATAACACCCAGTGCTCATCACAACACGTACCCTCCTTAATACCCATCACCCTGTTACCCCGTCCCCGCTGAAACCCTGTTTGCTTCCCGGGGTCTCTCATGGTTTGTCTCCCTCTCTGATTTCTCCCCCTTCAGATTTCCCTCCCTTCCCCTATGGTCCTCCGTGCTATTGCTTATGTTCCACATATGAGTGAACAGAGCTACCTTATGACCCAGCAATTGCACTACTAGGTATTTACCCCAAAGTTACAGATGTAGTGAAAAGAAGGGGTACCTGCACCCCAATGTTCATAGCAGCAATATCCACAATAGCCAAACTGTGGAAGGAGCCAAGATGCCCTTCAACAGATGAATGGATCAAGAAGATGTGGTTCATATATACAATGGAATATTATTCAGCCATTGGAAAAGATGAATCCCACCATTTGCATCGACATGGGTGGAACCAGAGGGGATTATCCTAAGTGAAGTAAGTTAAGCAGAGGAAGACAATTATCATATAGTTTCACTCATATGTGGGATATACATTCTTGAATTATCTTCACAGGATCTAAATCCTTTTGAGCACTAGGATACTGACCAAGAAAAGCCAGAGAATTGATGATACTGACCCTTGCTGGCCCTCCTAACTTTGATTTGGACTCTGTCACCTTGAGATGACTTTTGCCCCCAATTCCATGCTGAATTCCCCATTGCAGAAGCCCCTTCATGAATTTGTATGAACCCTTAGCTTAAAACTTCCCCAGTTTTGCTGTTTGAGGAGACACTGCTTTGGGAAATATCCTGGTGTTCTCCTTTACTTGTGGCAAGTAAAACTCTTGTTTTTCCTATTCTTTGGCTTGGTTGTGTTTTTTGGCTCCACACCCACCAAGAGGCAAACCCAGTTTCAGGTAACAGAATGAAGTAATTTGACTCAGAAACATAAATGTTTTCCACAGAGGGCACTTAAGGTCCAGATAAAATGAAGTGTCACCAGCTAGACCCCAAGACCTAAACTACCCAAAGTGATCTACGCATTTAATGCAATCCCTATCAAAAGACCACCAGAGTTTTTCACAGAGCTAGAACAAATAATACTAAAATTTGTATGGATCCACAAAAGACCCCAAAGAGCCAAAGAAATCTTGAAAAAGAAAAGCAAAGCTGGAGGCATCACACAATTCCAGACTTCAAGCTATATGAGAATGCTGGAATGATCAAGACAGTATGGTACTGGCACAAAAACAAACACATGGGTGAAATGGAACAGAATAGAAAACCCAGAAATGGACCCACAAATGTATGGTCAACTAATCTTCGATGTAGCAGGAAAGATGATCCAGTGGAAAAAAAGACAGTCTCTTCAGCAAATGGTGTTGGGAAATCTGGACAACCATATGCAAAAGAATGAAACTGGACCTCTCTCTTACACCATACACAAAAATTAGTTCAAAACTGATGAAAGACCTAAATGTGAGACAGGAAACCATCAAAATCCTAGAGGAGAACACAGGCAGTAACCTCTTTGGCATCAGCCTTAGCAACTTCTTACTACACACATGGATGGAGCTAGAGTGTATTATTCTAAGCGAAATAAGTCAGTCAGAAAAAGACAAACACCATAAGATTTCACTCATATGTAGAATTTAAGAAACAAAACAGATGAACGTAAGGGAAAGCAAAAAGAGAGGGAAGTACACCATAAGAGACTCTTAACTATAGAGATCAAACCGAGGGTTGATTGAGGGGAGGTGGGCAAGGGATGGGCTCAATGGGTGATTGGTATTAAGGAGAACACTTGTGATGAGTGCTGAGTTTTATATGTAAGCAATGAATCACTGAATTCTACTCCTGAATCCAATATTACACTCTATGTTAACAAGCTAGAATTAAAATAAAAATTTGAAAAAATAAAATAAAATCAAAGGTAAGGTAAGCAGGGACCAGATCCTTTGGGCCTTATATGTCATCACACACTGAAATAAAGTTAGACACCAATCTGAGCGGCCGTGCAGGGCTGCCCCCGCAAGGGACAACTGAATCCTGCACAGAGCTTTTATTTTGTTTTTTATCAGAAAAGCAAGGACAGATGCCTCCAAGCATGGGAAAGAAGTAGAAGGGATGGCAAATTATCTTGAAACAGGCTTGCATTTTCCCCTAACACGTGGGCACACAGGGAGTCAGTCATGGGATAAGGGAGGAGTGGGATGTTTGGGCTGGCAATCGCCAGGTGCAAAAAAGGGAGACTGAGGGTCACATTCTTTCATAGCTCCTAACTTATGCCCTGCCCCTAGGGATCATGAGATCCTGCTCCTACTGGGCCATTGCATTCAACAGCCCAGAACAGGAATGCTGTTGACATTTCAGCTGCTTCCACACTTACTCCTTAGGGTTTATAATATATTTTCTAGGAATAATTCCACACTTATAACCATAATAAAAAAGCAAATTTTATCTTAAGAACAATGAGAATCCATTTTTTTGAAGACACCCTTGCCCATTCAACAGCTATTTCCCAGCCACCATCTTCCTTCCTAACAGAAACCTGATTTGATTTTTGGGCCCAAGACAAGTACTCAGGGAAAGTAAGCTTATCTCACAGCCTCAGGGGATGAATCACGATTGACCTAAACTAAACATGGTAATCCCATTCCCCTTTGTCATGAATTGGTCTGGGAACGGGCATTTACTGAATTTAGGCAAATGATATATAAGAAGCCAGGGTGTCTGGTTGGTCCAGTGGTTAGAGAACATGACTCTTGATCACAGGGTTGTGAGTTCAGGCCCCATTTTGGGCAGTGGAGCCTATTTAAAAAAACAAAAGAAGTCAGCTAGCACTTTCTGGGAAGGACTTTGCTCTCTGATAAAAGAGCTGCTTATAGGAGCAAGGTTGTTTTTTGCCCCTACTCCCAACTTCTTGCTTGGGATGCTGTCCTATGAGAACATTATGTTTGCAATTCATGGTAGTTTTAAAATATGTCCACAAATTATTAGATATTCATCCTTTCAAAAGGCAGAGTCCAATTCCCTGTCCTTGAATGTGGGCTATACTTACTGAGTCACTTCTGATGAACATGAAAGAGGACTTAAACTGCCTTTTGACCTCACTCTATGCTTTCTAATTGATTGAGTTCTTTCCAGCTTATCTTTTTTTTTTGATGT
This sequence comes from Eumetopias jubatus, assembly GCF_037043125.1. Taxonomy (NCBI): domain Eukaryota; kingdom Metazoa; phylum Chordata; class Mammalia; order Carnivora; family Otariidae; genus Eumetopias; species Eumetopias jubatus. The sequence continues at coordinate 64,631,048 of NW_028274817.1, forward strand.
AATGTTCAATGATTCATTAGTTGTGTATAACACCCAGTGCTCATCACAACACATGCCTTCCTTAATGCCCATCATCCAGTTACCCCACCCATGACCCACCACCCTCTCTGCAACCCTCAGTTTGTTTCCCAGAGTCAAGAGTCTCTCATGGTTTGTCTCCCTCTCTGATTTCCTCCCATTCAGTTTTCCCTCCCTTCCCCTATGATCCTCTGCGCTACTCTTTATGTTCCACAAATAAGTGAAATCATATGATAATTCACTTTCTCTGCTTGACTTATTTCACTTAGCATAATCCCCTCCAGTTCCATCCATGTTGATGCAAATGATAGGTATTGACCCTTTCTGATGGCTGAGTAATATTCCATTATATATATGAACCACATTTTCTTGATGGACATCTAGGCTCCTTCCACAGTTTGGCTATTGTGGACATTGCTGCTATGAACATTGGGGTGCATGTGCCCCTTCTTTTCATACATCTGTATCTTTGAGGTAAATACCCAGTAGTGCAATCTCTGGGTCATAGGGTACTCTATTTTTAACTTCTTGAGGAACTTACATACTGTATTCCAGAGTGGCTGCACCAGCTTGCATTCCCACCAACAGTGTAAGAGGGTTCCCCTTTCTCCACATCCTTGTCAACATTTGTTGTTCCCTGTCTTGTTAATTTTAGCCATTCTAACTGGTGTAAGGTGGTATCTCATTGTGGTTTTGATTTCTATTTCCCTGATGGCAAGTCATATGGAGCATTTTTTCATGTGTCTGTTGGCCATTTGTATGTCTTCCTTGGAGAAGTGTCTGTTCATGTTTTATGCCCATTTCTTGACTGGATTATTTTTTTGGGTGTTGAGTTTGAGAAGTTCTTTACAGATTTTGGATACTAGCCCTTTATTAGATATGTCATTTACAAATATCTTCTCCCATTCTGTCAGTTGTCTTTGGTTTTGCTAACTATATCCTCTGCTGTGCAGAAGCTTTTTATCTTGATGAAGTCCCAAAAGTTCATTTTTCCTTTTGTTTCCCTTGCCTTTAAAGATGAGTCTTACGAGAAGTTGCTGTGGCTGAGGTCGAAGAGGTTACTGGCTGTGTTCTCCTCCAGGATTTTGATGGATTCCTGTCTCACATTTAAATCTTTCATTCATTTTGAGTTTATCTTTGTGTATGGTGTAAAAGAATGGTCCAGTTTCACTCTTCTGCAAGTGGCTGTCCAATTTTCCCGGTGCCATTTATTGAAGAAACTGTCTTTTTTCCATTGGATATTCTTTCCTGCTTTGTTGAAGATTAGTTGACCATAGAGTTGAGGGTCCATTTATGGGCTCTTTATTCTGTCCCATTGATCTATGTGTCTATTTTTGTGCCAGTACCATGCTGTCTTACTGATCACAACTTTGTAATATAGCTTGAGAAGAGGTCAAATTCTCCCTCTTTGCAGATGACATGATACTTTATATGGAAAACCCAAAAGACTCCACCTCAAAATTGCTAGAACTCATACAGCAATTCGAACAACGTGGCAGGATTCAAAATCAATGATCAGAAATCAGTTGCATTTCTATACACTAACAATGAGACAGAAGAAAGAGAAATTAAGGAATCGATCTCATTTACAATTGCACCAAAAACCATAAGATACCTAGGAATAAACCTAACCAAAGAGGTAAAAGATCTGTACTCTAGAAACTACAGAACCCTTAGGAAAGAAATTGAGGAAGACACAAAGAGATGGAAAAGCATTCTATGCTCATGGATTGGAAGAATAAACATTGTGAAAATGTCTATGCTGCCCAGAGCAATCTACACATTCAATGCAATCCCTATCAAAATACCATCAAAGCTGGTGCAGCCACTCTGGAAAACAGTATGAAGGTTCCTCAAAAAGTTGAAAATAGAGCTACCCTATGACCCAGCAATTGCACTACTGGGTATTTACCCCAAAGATACAAATGTAGTGATCCGAAGGGGCACATGCACCCCAATGTTTATAGCAGCAATGTCCACAATAGCCAAACTACGGAAAGAGCCTAGATGTCCATCAACAGATGAATGGATAAAGAAGATGTGGTCCATATATATATAGATATATACATATATCTATATATATATACACACACACACACAAACAATGGAATATTATGCAGCCATCAGAAAATGAAATTTTGCTGTTTGCAACAACATGGATGGAACTAGAGGGTATTATGCTAAGCAAAATAAGTCAATTAGAGAAAGACAAGTATCATATGATCTCACTGATATGAGGAATTTGAGAAACAAGATAGAGGATCATAGGGGAAGGGAGGGGAAAAATGAAACAAGATGAAACCAGAGAGAGAGACAAACCATAAGAGACTCTTAATCTCAGGAAACAAACTGAGGGTTGCTGGAGTGGAGGGGGTGGGAGGGATGGGGTGGCTGGGTGATGGACATTGGGGAGGGTATGTACTATGGTGAGCGCTGTGAATTGCATAAGACTGATGAAGCACAGACCTGTACCCCTGAAATAAATAATACATTATATGTTAATTAAAAAAATTTTTTTAAATACCATCAACATTTTTCACAGAGCTGGAACAAACAATCCTAAAATTTGTATGGAACCAGAAAAGACCCCGAATCTCCAGGGGGGAAGTTGAAAAAGAAAACCAAAACTGGGGGGCATCACAATCCAGCTTATCTCTTAACTCAGGCAAAAGACCCTGTGGGCAATGCATCCCCTGATGGGAACTGAAACTATCTCCTCAAGCAATAAGGACTACCCTGAGCCAGCAAGACCCCCTGTGATTGACCCCAAGGCAGTGATTGACCTAACCTTTACTGCCACCTGCATGCACCCACTGACCTTTGTCCCACATTTCCTTATATAAACCTAGAAGTATTCTCAGCACTTGGGAGACAGTCTTTGAGATGTTAGTCCACTGTTTTCCCAGTGTTGGCCTCACTGAAATAAATTCCTTTCTTGTTTCACCATCACTCATCTCTCTGCCTTTGGATTTTGTTGGTGGTGAGTGGCCGAACCTGGTGTATTTGGAACCCCCAGAGCCAAGTGCTCTTGTTACCCTGCACCCCAGTTACAAACAGAATGTGATAGAAATGACTACGTGTGACTTCCAAGACTAGGTCTTAAAAGACATTGTGGATTTTTCCTTACTCTTTCTTAGATCATTCACTCTGGGGAAACCAGCTGCCGTATCATGAGGACATTCAAACAGCCTGATGGAGAGGCCCATGTGGTTACAAACTGAGGCCTCTTATCAACAGCCAGCAAAGAACTAAGGCTTCCTTTCAGTAGCCATGTGAATGAGCCATCTTGGAAATGGGTCCTGCAGGCCCACTCAAGCTTTCAGATGCCTGAAGTTCTGGCCAACATCCTTACTACAATCTCATTAGACCTTGAACCAGAACAAGGTTAGCTGTTTCCAAATTCATAACACACCAAAATTGTGAAATAATAAATATTTGGGTTTTTTAAATTCAATTATTTGTTGTTTTAAGGTACTAACTTTTGAGGTATTTTGTTACTCAGCCTGGGTCCTTGATGACATCAATGACCTACTGAATTAACCAATCATGGTTCTACCCTAATGAGACAGGGAAACTGAAGGGAGCCCATTAAAAAAAAAAAAAGCTGTTTATTTTCTTTGCTCCTTTTCCTGCTTTTATTCTTGTTAGAACCTGCACCCCTGCCTTACGCATGCCTTGATGTATGTCCAAACACCTTGACACCAAGACCCCTTGCTCCAGGTCATAAGTGAGTTATGGAGGACACCTGAGCACTGATCCTTGTTTAACCAGTTCCTAGATGCCTGAAAGGACATGTACATCAGACCATCATTCCCAGTAAAAAAACCCAGACCCCAAAGAAAGAGAATCATGCTCTTTTCCTTTCCAAGTCTCCCAAATGCTTTGTCTGTATCTGCTCTCTCTCTCTCTCTTCAATAAACTCTGCTCTCACTTCCTGCTGGCTCGCGTTTGATTTCTATCCTGAGCAAAGCCAAAGACCCTCTTGGCTGGTCCTGTGGTACCCACTCTACATCCTCGGACCCAGCCTGCCTGCATTACTATTACCCAATTTCCTATCATTGAGATTAACAAACCCTATAATTTAAGCCACATTTCACTGAGTATACTGTTGCTTGCAGCTGAAAATATCTTTCTACACTATTGAAGGGATTTAAGCAAAAGTAGTATGATCAAGTTTACATATTTAAAACTTTATTATTGGGAGGGCTTCACCTCTGCTACTGTGTTAATCTTGGACTCAGTAACTGGAACTAATCCTCCCACTGAGAAATAGAAAATCTGGACAAATTTTAAAAGCATCCATTCAAGGTATTAGAGAATTACCAAGCTCAGTGAAGTGTAATGAAGAATTAGAAAGCCAAGAATCAAGAGGAAAATGAAACCCAAAGAAGTTAAGTCTATATTTGGAGCTATTTTTCCCATAAAGACATCTACCAATTCCAGAAGAGGCAGAGAAGAGACCTAGCATAACTTTGGTTAGATTCAGGGGACTAAAGAGGAAAAATTAGACTTCAGGGCCTACCAAGGAAAGGGGGTTTTCATAAACCATCAGGCTTTGGGTTGTGACCTTGAAGGGCAACACCTTAGGAATAAGAGTGAATAGGAAATAGATCAGCTCTCATATGAAGCCCAGCTTCTTAATATCTCAATCCATGATTGAATAAAATGACCTAGAATTTCTAATACCTCTAGCTTAGTAGTGCACCAGGAAGAAACAAATATAAACACTTTCTGGAGGAAGACAACATTATCAAAAGCCTCAAATTACTACATCTTTCATACACAAGTAAAAGTTACACAGTATAGGGGTGCCTGGGTGGCTTAGTTGGTTAAACAGCCAACTCTTGATCTCAGCTCAGGTCTCAATTTCAGGATCATGAGTTCAAGCCCCGTATTGGACTCCACACCCAGCGTGGAGCCTACTTAAAAAAACAAAATACAGGGGCACTTGGGTGGCTAAGTCGGTTAAGCATCCAACTCTTGATTTTGGCTCAGGTCATGATCTCATGGATCATAAGATTGAGCCTGGCATTGGGCTCCACGCTCAGTGGGGAGTCTGCTTGGATTCTCTCCCTCTGCCCCCCCCCACTCTCTCTCTGTCTGTCTCTCTCTCTCTCTCTCTCTCTAAAATAAATAAATAAATCTTTTAAAAAATTACAAAGTATATTACTTGTCTATTGCTATTTGTCCCAAAACTCATCACCTTAAAACAACAACAAAAAATATCCCAGTTTCTGTTGGTCATGAATTCAAGAACAGCTTAGCTGGGTGGTTCTCACTCTGGGTCACTCATGACATTGCAGTTATCTGAAGGCTTGACTGGGACTGGAAGATCTGCTTCCAAGATGGTGTATTCACATGGTTGTTGGCAGGAAACCTCAGTTTCTCACCACATGGGCCTCTGTATAGTGCTGTTTGAGTATCCTTATGACGAGGCAACTAGCTTCCCCCAGAATGAGTGATTAAAGAGAGGATGAGGAAGAAGCCATCATTGCCTTTTATGACCTAGTCTCAGAAGTCACACATCATCATTTCAGCCATATTCTATTCATTAGAGGTAACCACTACGTCCAGCCCACACTTGAGGATAGAAGAATTGGGTTTCACCTCTTGAAGGGAGAAATATAGAGGAATTTGCAGACATATATTAAAACAACCACATATACTTTGCCTGGGTCCTAATTTTGCTTGGGCCTAGACCTGATGATATCCTACAGCACATTCTTCAGCCCATGAAGAGATAAAAGTAATAATTCCAAGGAATATTAAAGACAGATTTCAGCCACTGTGGTCACTGCCTAGACTTCTACCCATGTCTTGCCTCTGCTTATATTTTCATGTAATTATAAAAATTTCACAGTTGGTAGCAATTTGAAGGTCCCACAGGTCCAAACTCCTACCCCCTATACTATAAAAATGCCTTTTAAACATCCAGCTTCTATCTGAATATTCAATAATGGATATTACATTAAAGGGCCTTTAGTTACATTATTGGATAGATATAATTATTAGGATATCTATGTATTGGGTTTTTTTTAATTTTTTAAATTTGTCAGAGAAAAAGCACAAGCCCAGGGAGGAGACAGAGGGAGAAGTAGGTTTCCCATTGAGCAGGGAGCCTGATGTGGGACTTGATCCCAGGACCCCAAGATCATGACCTGAGTTGAAGTCAGACACTTAACTGACTGAGCTACCCAGGCATCCTAGGATATCTATGTATTGAATTATGATCTGGGATACAATCAGCAAAATAATTTGAAGAAAATGAAAAGGGTGGAATAATCCATAGATTAACAAAAATGAGACATATCAAACAAGTGTGGTTCTTACTAGAATTATAGTGAATGGTTTTGAGACAACTGGGTAGCTATGTTAAAAAAAGATAAAGTTCAATCTCTTCTGTACACCATATTATAAGTTAAAGTCTAAGTGGAACAAAAGAAAAGAAAAAATCCCAAGTGTCTATCAATAGGGGCCTAGATAAACTATGATACATTGATATAACTGAATACCGTACTATGTAAGTTGTAAGAAAGAATGAGGGAGTTCTGTAAGCACTGATATATAACACAGGATGTACTTAGGTGAAGACAGCAAGATGCAAAATTGCATATAGTAATATGCTACCTTTTGTGTAAGAAAGGGAGGAAATGAGAATATATACAAGCATATCTTGGAGAGATTACAGGTTTAGTTTCAGAACACCACAATAAAGCAAATACTGTAATAAAGTGAGTCAGATGAATTTTTTGTTTCCCAGTGCATATAAAAATTACATTTACACTATACTGTAGTCTAGTAAGAGTGCAATAGCATTATGCCTTAAAAAGCAATGTACATACCTTATTGCTGGAAAAAAGACAGTCTCTTCAACAAATGGTGTTGGGAAAATTGGACAGCCACATGCAGAAGAATGAAACTGGACCATTTCCTTACACCACACACAAAAATAGACTCGAAATGGATGAAAGACCTAAATGTGAGACAGGAGTCCACCAAAATCTTAGAGGAAAACGCAGGCAGCAACCTCTTCGACCTCGGCCACAGCAACTTCTTCCTAGAAACATCGCCGAAGGCAAGGGAAGCAAGGGCAAAAATGAACTATTGGGGCTCCATCAAGATAAAAAGCTTTTGCACAGCAAAGGAAACAGTCAACAAAACCAAAAGACAACTGACAGAATGGGAGAAGATATTTGCAAATGACATATCAGATAAAGGGCTAGTATCCAAAATCTATGAAGAACTTTTCAAACTCAACACTCAAAGAACAAATAATCCAATCAAGAAATGGGCCAAAGACATGAACAGACATTTCTGTAAAGAAGACATCCAAATGGCCAACAGACACATGAAAAATTGCTCAACATCACCTGGCATCAGGAAAATTCAAATCAAAACCTCAATGAGATACCAGCTCACACCAGTCAGAATGGTTAAAATTAACAATCAGGAAACAGATGTTGGCGAGGATGCAGAGAAACGGGAACCCTCTTGCATTGTTGGTGAGAATGCAAGCTGGTGCAGCCACTCTGGAAAACAGTAAGGAGGTTCCTCAAAAAGTTGAAAGTAGAGCTACCCTATGACCCAGCAATTGCACTACTGGGTATTTACCCCAAAGATACAAATGTAGTGATCCGAAGGGGCACATGCACCCCAATGTTTATAGTAGCAATGTTCACAATAGCCAAACTATGGAAAGAGCCTAGATGTCCATCAACAGATGAATGGATAAAGAAGAGGTGGTATATATACACAATGGAATATCATGCAGCCCTCAAAAATGAAATCTTGCCATTTGCAACGATGTGGATGGAACTAGAGGTATTATGCTAAGCAAAATAAGTCAATCAGAGAAAGACAAGTATCATATGATCTCACTGATATGAGGAATTTGAGAAACAAGACAGAGGATCATAGGGGAAAAGAGGGAAAAATGGAACAAGATGAAACCAGAGAGGGAGACAAACCATAAGAGACTCTTAATCTCAGGAAACAAACTGAGGGTTGCTGGAGTGGAGGGGGTGTGAGGGATGGGGTGGCTGAGTGATGGACATTGGGGAGGGTAAGTACTATGGTGAGCACTGTGAATTGTGTAAGACTGATGAATCACAGACCTGTACCCCTGAAACAAATAATATTATTATATGTTAATAAAATTTTTTTAAATATTCTATCGCTAAAAAATGCTAACCATAATCTGAACTTTCAGGAAGTTGTAATCTTTTGGCTGGTGCAGGGTCTTGCCTCAATGTTGATGGTGGCTGACTGATCAGGGTGGTAGTTGCTGAAGGTTGAGGTAGCAGTGGCAATTTCTTAAAATAAGATAGCAGTGAAGTTTTTCACATCAACTGACTCTTCCTTTCACAAATAATTGCTCTGTAGAAAGCAATGATGATTGATAACATTTTACCCAAGTAGAACTTCCTTCAATCCTCTCACATCCTGTCAATATTTTATCAAATAAGTTTATATAATATTCTAAATCCTTTGTTGTCATTTCAACAATCTTCACAGCATCTCCATGAGGAGTAGATTTCATCTCAAGAAACCACTTTCCCCATCCATAAGAAGCAACTCCTCAACCATTCAAGTTTTTTTAAGATTTATTTATTTATTTTAGAGAGAGAGAAAGATAGAGCAGGAGGGAGGGGGGAGAGAAGGAGAGGGAGAGAGAAACTTAAGCAGACTCTGTGTTGCGTGCAAAGCACTATGCAGGGCTCGATCTCACAACCCTGAGATTGTGACCTGAGCTGAAACCAAGAGTGGGACACTTAACCTACTGTGACACGAGGTGCCCCCCGTTCAAGTTATATCATGCCATTGAAGCAATTCAGTCCTATCTTTAGGATCCACTTCTAATTCTAGACCTCTTGCTATTTTAACCACATTCAGTTACTTCCACTGAAGTCTTGAACTCCTCAAAGTAATCCATGAGAGTTGAAATCCACTTCTTCCAAACTCATGTTAATGTTGATGTTTTGACCTCTTCCCATGAATCATGATTATTCTTAATGGCATCTAGAGTGGTTAATCTTTTCCAGAGTTTTTTAGTTTACTTTGCCCAGATTCATCAGAGGAATCACTACCTAGGACGGCCATAGCATTATGAAATGTATTTCTTAAATAAAAAGACTTAAAAGTCAGCGCGCCTGGGTGGCTCAATCAGTTAAGCATCTGTCTTCTGCTCAGGTCATGATCCCAGGGTGCTGGGACCCAACCTGGTGTTGGGCTCGCTGCTCAGAGGGGAGCCTGTTTCTCCCTCTCTTCCCTCTGCTCTTCCCCTGACCCCCGCTCATGCTCTCTCTCTCTCTCAAATAAATAAATAAAATCTTAAAAAAAAAAGACTTAAAAGTCAAAATTACTCCTTGATTCATGGGTTGCAGAATGGATGATGTGTTAACAGACATGTAAACAACATAAATCTTGTGTTTATCAGAGTTCTTGGGTGCACTATCAATTAGCAGTCATATTCTGAAAGGAATCTTTTATTTCTAAGCAGGTCTCAACAGTGGGCTTAAAATATTTAGGAAACCATGTTGTAAACAGATGTGCTGTCACCCAGCTTTTGTTGTTCCCTTTATAGAGCACAAGCAGAGTATATTTAACATAATTCTTATGGGCCCTAGAATTTTTGGAATGGTAAATGAGCATTGGCTTCAACTTAAAGCCATCAGCTGCATTAGCCCCTAACAAGAGAGTCAGCCTGTCCTTTGAAGTTTTGAAGCCAAACATTGACTTCTCTCTAGCTATGAAAAGTTCTAGATGGCATCTTCTTCTAATAGAAATCTGCTTTGTCTACATTGAAAATGTGTTATTTAGTGTAGCAATCTTCATTAATTATCTTAGCTATATCTTCTGGATAACTTGCTACAGCTTCTATATCAACACTTGCTGCTTCACCTTGCACTTTTATTTTATGGAGATGGCTTTTTTACTTAAACTTCATGAACCAATGTCTGCTAGCTTTAAACTTTTCTTCTGCAGCTTCCTCACCTCTCTCAGTCTTCACAGAATTAAAGAGAGTTAGGGCCTTGCTCTGGATTAAACATCGGTTTGAGGGAATGCTATGGCTGGTTTGGTCTTCTATTCAAACCTCTACAACTTTCTCTATATCAGCAATAATGCTGCTTTGCTTTTTTATCATTCATGTGTTCACTGGAGTAGCACTTTTAATTTCCTTCATAAACTTTTCCTTTGCATTCACAACTTTGCTAACTGTTGACCTAGCTTTTGACCTATCTCATCTGTTAACATGCCTTCCTCACTAAGCTTAATCATTTCTAGCCTTTGATTTAAAGAGAGAAATGTGTGACTATTACTTTCACTTGAACACTTGGAGGCCATTGTAGGGTTATTAATTGACCCAATTTCAGTATTGTTATGTCTCATGGAATAAGGAGGCTTGAGGAGAAGGCCAGAGATGGAAGAACAGCCAGTAGGCAGAGCAGTCAAAACATACACATTGATTAAGTTTGCTATCTTCTATGGGTGTGATTCGTGGTGCCCCAAAACAATTACAACAGTAACATCAAATTTCACTGGTCACAGATCACCATAACAAATAAATTAATAATAAAAAAGTTTGAAATATTGCAAGAATTACCAACATATGACATAGAGACATAAAGTGAGCAAATACTGTTGGGAAAATGGTACCAATAGACTTCCTTGACACAGGGATGCCACAAACCTTTAATTTAAAATGAAATGAAATATTTGCAAAGGGCAATAAAGTGAAGCACAATAAAATGAGGAATCTCAGTATTTATTTTTGCTTGTATCTGCATAGAAACACTGAAAGAATACATAAGAAACTAATAAAGTGTTTATGAAGATGGAAAGTATAGGGTAGTTGGGGACAGGAGTTAGTATGGAGTTCTAAATGTAAACCTTGTTATTTTCTTTCTATTTTTGAACCATGTTAATGTATAAGCTAGTCTAAATAAATACAACTTTAAAAGAAAAAAAATGGGGCTGGGGGAAGCGAGATCATCCATAAACTCTTATCAGGAAAGCCCAAGATTTTTATTGACTCAAAGGCCAAAGTCATCACTAAATTCTACTACCTACACACTCACTGAATGTGAGTACATGCCACCAATGAACACATGGAGAAGGAAATCAAGGAAACTGGCATGACTGGGAGCTGTAAAATGGCTGGAGAATCCAGATACCATGAAACCACAGTAGAAATCACAGAGAAGGTAATGCATTCAGCATTCTCTATGACAGTGAGACCTCTTCCTGTTTATCTTCTGGTCATCACATATAGTTTCATGAACAGTCACTTTAGGCCACATAGGAAAACGGCAGAGAGGATCATCAACAGTGATATCGCAGCACACAAGGAATTTTTATGGAATCATTTAGCCATTGTATATATATATAGAAAGAGACATATATAAAGACAGCTATATAAAGAGAATTTCCTCAGATGGCTTCAGGTTGGGCTAAGTGGTGCCCTTGCTCTGATTTCCCACACGCATTGAACCTGCAAGTACATAAACACTACTGTTAAAGGCAATGCTTGGGTAAAAGTATGGAAATCTTTGGCTAAATAAGGAGTTGGAGAGTTACCATATTAATTACCACCCAGTAATGTCTTTTTTTTTTTTTCCAGCAAAGCTAGTTTTATTGAGTGATAGCAAAGTGATAGTGCAAAGCTCCGGAGGAGGGAGGGGACCAGAGAGGGTTGCCCACCACCCAGTAACGTCTTATTATGAATTAGCCAGTCAACTAGAGTCCTGAAAAATGGGAACAAGAAATTATTAGATTTTCATTCTGAAAAGAAAGCTCAAAGGAATAGTGCAACGAACACCATCAGAAGAGGGCAGGGTTAGGTGGCTGGGTGATAGACATTGGGGAGGGTATGTGCTATGGTGAGCACTGTGAATTGTACAAGACTGATGAATCATGGATCTGTACTTCTGAAACAAATAATGTAATATATGTTAAGAAGAAAAAAAGAAGAAGAAGATAGCAGGAGGGGAAGAATGAAGGGGAGTAAGTCGGAGGGGGAGACGAACCATTAGAGACGATGGACTCTGAAAAACAAACTGAGGGTTCTAGAGGGGAGGGGGGTGGGGGGATGGGTTAGCCTGGTAATGGGTATTAAAGAGAGCACATTCTGCGTGGAGCACTGGGTGTTATGCACAAACAATGAATCATGGAACACTACATCAAAAACTAATGATGTAGGGCGCCTGGGTGGCTCAGTTGGTTAAGCGACTGCCTTCGGCTCAGGTCATGATCCTGGAGTCCCAGGATCAAGTCCCGCATCGGGCTTGATCTGCTTCTCCCTCTGACCCTCTTCCCTCTCGTGCTCTCTATCTCTCATTCTCTCTCTCAAATAAATAAATAAAATCTTAAAAAAAAAACAAAAAAAAACTAATGATGTAATGTATGGTGATTAACATAACAATAAAAAATTATTAAAAAAAAGAAGAGGGCAGGGTTGGATGAGCCACAATAAAAGGGGTTGAGGGGAGGCGATGAAACATAAGAGTCTGGGAAATGTCAGAGTAGAGAGAAATGGAGTGGCCATGACAAAAACCCAGTCTAGTTCCATGTGGCTTGCCACACAGATGTCTGAGCCCCACTGAGAGTTACTAAATCACATGGCAGATGAAATTCCATATGATGCAAAAATACAATGCAAATGAAAGAGGGACTATGAAATTTTATTAAGCACCCCAGGTGAATCTACTACACAATAAATTTTGAGAACTGCAGCTTTCTGGTATGTACTCACCATGGCGGTTGCCTTTCTCACTGCAAGTAATTAACATTTATTGACAATTGCACAAGAGGTCAACCCTAGGACATGCCTAATGTCCAATGACAGTAGGGTACCTAAATAGCTCATGATCAAAGACTGGAATAAAGGCAAGTGAAAGAAGAGAGGGCAAGAGAAACGTTTTAAGAAAAGCTTGAAGCAAGGCAAGTTTGAGCAAAAACATTTGCCTCGTCATAATATAAAGAGACAAGCCCACAAATTCCAGCAGATTCTACATTATGTTGACAAACTAAAGGATAATGTTCACATATACATAGTACTAGAATAATGATTGGTCATACAATGAACTCAACCACATTTCTGTCACTATTAGCCATATTATAATTAAAGATAAAGGACAATACATTGTATATACACAGATAATTTAGTTACTTTCACCAATGATGGTGAAGTGTCATAGATCATTTAAGCTATCAAATTTTGATACCAGTTTGTCTGTGGAATACATTTTAAATGTGCTCTGCTTTAACAAAACCAAATATATATCAAAGTTCAGATGATAACAAATAACAAATGATTACCTGGGTTACAAAAGATTAATTGCTTTATAGAAGGTGTGGTTAGAGTATGATTCTGTTTACATTAATTCAACTTATAAGTAGCACTTTATTTTTTATTTAAATTTTTTTAAATTTTTTATTGTTATGTTAATCACCATATATTACATCATTTGTTTTGGTGTAGTGTTCCATGATTCATTGTTTGTTCATAACACCCAGTGCTCCACGCAGAATGTGCCCTCTTTAATACCCATCACCAGGCTAACCCATCCCCCCACCCCCCTCCCCTCTAGAACCCTCAGTTTGTTTTTCAGAGTCCATCGTCTCTCATGGTTCGTCTCCCCCTCCGACTTACTCCCCTTCATTCTTCCCCTCCTGCTATCTTCTTCTTTTTCTTTTATCTTAATATATGTTGCATTATTTGTTTCAGAAGTACAGATCTGTGATTCAACAGTCTTACACAATTCACAGCGCTCACCGTAGCACATACCCTACCCAATGTCTATCACCCAGCCACCCCATCCCTCCCACCCCCGACCACTCCAGCAACCCTCAGTTTGTTCCTGAGATTAAGAATTCCTCATATCAGTGAGGTCATATGATACATGTCTTTCTCTGATTGACTTATTTCACTCAGCATAACACCCTCCAGTTCCATCCACGTCGTTGCAAATGGCAAGATCTCATTCCTTTTGATGGCTGCATAATATTCCATTGTGTATATATACCACCTCTTCTTTATCCATTCATCTGTCGATGGACATCTTGGCTCTTTCCACAGTTTGGCTATTGTGGACATTGCTGCTATAAACATTGGGGTGCACGTACCCCTTCGGGTCCCTACATTTGTATCTTTGGGGTAAATACCCAGTAGTGCAATTGCTGGATCGAACGGTAGCTCTAATTTCAACTGTTTGAGGAACCTCCATACTGTTTTCCAGAGGGGTTGCACCAGCTTGCATTCCCACCAACAGTGTAGGAGGGTTCCCCTTTCTCCACATCCCCGCCAACATCTGTCGTTCCCTGACTTGTTAATTTTAGCCATTCTGACGGGTGTGAGGTGGTATCTCATTGAGGTTTTGATTTGGATTTCCCTGATGCCAAGCGATGTTGAGCACTTTTTCATCTGCCTGTTGGCCATTTGTATGTCTTCTTTGGAAAAATGTCTGTTCATGTTTTCTGCCCATTTCTTGATTGGATTATTTGTCCTTTGGGTGTTGAGTTTGATAAGTTCTTTATAGATTTTGGATACTAGCCCTTTATCTGATATGTCATTTGCAAATATTTTCTCCCATTCTGTTGGTTGTCTTTTGGTTTTGTGGACTGTTTCTTTTGCTGTGCAAAAGCTTTTTATCTTGATGAAATCCCAATAGTTCAATTTTGCCCTGGCTTCCCGTGCCTTTGGTGATGTTTCTAGGAAGAAGTTGCTGCGGCTGAGGTCGAAGAGGTTGCTACCTGTGTTCTCCTTTAGGATTTTGATGGACTCCTGTCTCACATTTAGGTCTTTCAACCATTTGGAGTCTATTTTTGTGTGTGGTGTAAGGAGATGGTCCAGTTTTATTCTTCTGCATGTGGCTGTCCAATTTTCCCAACACCATTTGTTGAAGAGACTGTCTTTTTTCCATTGGACATTCTTTCCTGCTTTGTCAAAGATAAGTTGACCATAGAGTTGAGGGTCCATTTCTGGGCTCTCGATTCTGTTCCATTGATCTATGTGTCTGTTTTGTGCCACTACCATACTGTCTTGATGATGACAGCTTTGTAATAGAGCTGGAAGTCCGGAATTGTGATGCCGCCAGCTTTGCTTTTCTTTTTCAATATTCCTCTGGCTATTCGGGGTCTCTTCTGGTTCCATACAAAGTTTAGGATTATTTGTTCCATTTCTTTGAAAAAAGTGGATGGTATTTTGATGGGGATTGCATTGAATGTGTAGATTGCTCTAGGTAGCATTGACATCTTCACAATGTTGGTTCTCCCAATCCATGAGCATGGAACGTTTTTCCAGTTCTTTGTGTCTTCTTCAATTTCTTTCCTGAGTATTTTATAGTTTTCTGAGTACAGATCCTTTGCCTCTTTGGTTAAATTTATTCCTAGGTATCTTATGGTTTTGGGTGCAATTGTGAATGGGATCGACTCCTTGATTTGTCTCTCTTCTGTCTTGTTGTTGGTGTATAGGAATGCCACTGATTTCTGTGCATTGATTTTATAGCCTGCTACTTGACTGAATTCTTGTATGAGTTCTAGCAGTTTTGGGGTGGAGTCTTTTGGGTTTTCCACATACAGTATCATATCATCTGCAAAGAGTGAGAGTTTGACTTCCTCTTTGCCAATTTGGATGCCTTTGATTTCTTTTGGTTGTCTGATTGCTGTGGCTAGGACTTCTAATACTATGTTGAATAGCAGTGGTGAGAGTGGACATCCCTGCCGCGTTCCTGACCTTAGGGGAAAAGCTCTCAGCCTTTCCCCATTGAGAATGATATTCGCTGTAGGTTTTTCGTAGATGGCTTTTATGATATTGAGGTATGTACCCTCTATCCCTATACTCTGAAGAGTTTTGATCAAGAAAGGATGCTGTACTTTGTCAAATGCTTTTTCTGCATCTATTGAGAGGATCATATGATTCTTGTTCTTTCTTTTGTTAATGTATTGTATCACGTTGATTGATTTGCGGATGTTGAACCAGCCTTGCAGCCCAGGGATAAATCCCACTTGGTCATGGTGAATAATCCTTTTAATGTACTGTTGGATCCTATTGGCTAGTATTTT
This sequence comes from Eumetopias jubatus, assembly GCF_037043125.1. Lineage (NCBI taxonomy): Eukaryota > Metazoa > Chordata > Mammalia > Carnivora > Otariidae > Eumetopias > Eumetopias jubatus. The sequence continues at coordinate 64,647,128 of NW_028274817.1, forward strand.
GGTGAGAATTTTTGCATCCATGTTCATCAAGGATATTGGTCTGTAATTCTCCTCTTTGATGGGATCTTTGTCTGGTTTTGGGATCAAGGTAATGGTGGCCTCATAAAATGAATTTGGAAGTTTTCCTTCCATTTCTATTTTTTGGAACAGTTTCAGGAGAATAGGTATTAATTCTTCTTTAAATGTCTGATAGAATTCCCCTGGGAAGCCATCTGGCCCTGGGCTTTTGTTTGTTGGGAGATTTTTGATGACTGCTTCAATTTCCTTAGTGGTTATAGGTCTGTTCAGGTTTTCTACTTCTTCCTGGTTCAGTTTTGGTAGTTGATACATCTCTAGGAATGCAGCCATTTCTTCCAGGTTATCTAATTTGCTGGCATAGAGTTGCTCGTAATATGTTCTTATAATTGTTTGTATTTCTTTGGTGTTGGTTGTGATCTCTCCTCTTTCATTCATGATTTTGTTGATTTGGGTCATTTCTCTTTTCTTTTTGATCAGTCTGGCCAGGGGTTTATCAATCTTGTTAATTCTTTCAAAGAACCAGCTCCTAGTTTTGTTGATCTGTTCTACTGTTCTTTTGGTTTCTAGTTCATTGATTTCTGCTCTGATCTTTATTATTTCTCTTCTCCTGCTGGGTTTATGCTTTATTTGCTGTTCTTTCTCCAGCTCCTTTAGGTGTAGGGTTAGATTGTGTATTTGAGACCTTTCTTGTTTCTTGAGAAAGACTTGTATTGCTATGTACTTTCCTCTCAGGACTGCCTTTGCTGTATCCCAAAGATTTTGGACAGTTGTGTTTTCATTTTCATTGGTTTCCATGAATTTTTTTAATTCTTCTTTAATTTCCTGGTTGACCCATTCATTCTTTAGTAGGATGCTCTTTAGCCTCCATGTATTTGAGTTCTTTCCAACTTTCCTCTTGTGATTGAGTTCTAGTTTCAAAGCATTGTGGTCTGAAAATATGCAGGGAATGATCCCAGTCTTTTGGTACCGGTTGAGACCTGATTTGTGACCTAGGATGTGATCAGTTCTGGAGAATGTTCCATGGGCACTCAAGAAGAATGTGTATTCCGTTGCTTTGGGATGGAATGTTCTGAATATGTCTGTGAAGTCCATTTGGTCCAGTGTGTCATTTAAAGTCTTTATTTCCTTGTTGATCTTTTGCTTAGATGATCTGTCCATTTCAGTCAGGGGGGTGTTAAAGTCCCCCACTATGATTGTATTGTTGTCAATGTGTTTCTTTGCTTTTGTTATTAATTGCCTTATATAATTGGCGTCTCCCATGTTCGGGGCATAGATATTTACAATTGTTAGATCTTCTTGTTGGATAGCCCCTTTAAGTAGGATATAGTGTCCTTCCTCATCTCTTATTACAGTCTTTGTTTTAAAATCTAGTTTGTCTGATATAAGGATTGCCACCCCAGCTTTCTTTTGGTGTCCATTAGCATGGTAAATGGTTTTCCACCCCCTCATTTTCAATCTGGGGGTGTCTTTGGGTCTCAAATGAGTCTCTTGCAGACAGCATATGGATAGGTCTTGTTTTTTAATCCAATCTGATAGCCTGTGTCTTTTGATTGGGGCATTGAGCCCATTTACATTCAGGGTAACTATTGAAAGGTATGAATTTAGTGCCATTGTATTGCCTGTAAGGTGACTGTTACTGTATGTTGTCTGTGTTCCTTTCTGATCTTTGCTGCTTTTAGGCTCTCTCTTTGCTTAGAGGACCCCTTTCAATATTTCTTGGAGGGCTGGTTTCGTGTTTGCAAATTCCTTTAGTTTTTGTTTGTTCTGGAAGCTTTTTATCTCTCCTATTTTCAATGACAGCCTAGCTGGATATAGTATTCTTGGCTGCATATTTTTCTCGTTTAGTGCTCTGAAGATATCTTGCCAGTCCTTTCTGGCCTGCCAGGTCTCTGTGGATAGGTCTGTTGCCAGTCTAATATTTTTACCATTGTAGGTTACATATCTCTTCTCCAGAGCCGCTTTCAGGATTCTCTCTTTGTCTCTGAGACTCGTAAGTTTTACTATTAGATGTCGGGGTGTTGACCTATTTTTATTGATTTTGAGAGGGGTTCTCTGTGCCTCCTGGATTTTGATGCCTGTTTCCTTCCTCACATTAGGGAAGTTCTCTGCTATTATTTGCTCCAATATACCTTCTGCCCCTCTCTCTCTTTCTTCTTCTTCTGGGATCCCAATTATTCTAATGTTGTTTCATCTTATCGTATCACTTATCTCTCGAATTCTGCCCTCGTGATCCTGTAGTTGTTTCTCCCTCTTTTTCTCAGCCTCTTTACTTTCCATCATTTGGTCTTCTATATCACTGATTCTCTCTTCTGCCTCACTTATCCTAGCATTTAGTGCCCCCATTTTTAATTGCACCTCATCAATAGCCTTTTTGATTTCGACTTGGTTAGATTTTAGTTCTTTTATTTCTCCAGAAAGGGTTTCTCTAATAACTTCCACGCTTTTTTCAAGCCCAGCTAGTATCTTTAAAGTCATGATTCTGAACTCTAGGTCCGACATCGTACTAATGTCCGTATTGAGTAGGTCCCTGGCTGACGGTACTACCTCTTGTTCTTTTTGCTGAGGTGATTTTTTCGTCTTGTCATTTTGTCCAGAGGAGAATAGATGAATGAGAGAACAAAATGCTAACAGGTTTACAACGTCCCCAGCAAATATACTGTATACAAATCAGAAAAGACCTGAAACCAGGGGAAAAGAAAGGGAAAGAAAGAAAAAAGAAAGAGAAAAAAAAAGAAAAAAAGATAAAAACAAAAACAGAACAATACAAAAAAAGCAGAATGTGATCAAATATGACCAGGCTAGTGCATAGATCAGTGCCACACACTAGATTTTGGGCGTATTTTGGTGTGTTAGAAAAAAGTGCCTCCTAAAATTTTAAAGGAAGAAAGACATATCTGTACAAAATAAGGGTTGATACAATGAAGGGATAGAAGATGACTGTAAAGATGAAAATTATAAAAGATTTTATAAAAGGACTTGATAAGATAAGAAGTTGTTTGAAAAAAGAAAGAAGATTTAAAAAAAAGAAAAGAAAAAAGGGAGAGAATGTGATCAGGCAGGAGACTAGAACAGAGCCATACACTAGTGATTTAGGGTATATTTTGATCTGTTAGAAGAAACTGTATCTCAAAAGTTTAAAGAGAGAACAACTTATATATATATGCCAAAAATAAGGGTAACTACTATGAAGGGATAAAATATGACTCTAAAAATGAAAAATAAAAAAAAATTTTTTCTTAAAAAGAGATTGATAAGATGTTGGTTGAAAAAGGGAAAAAGAAAAAAAAACAGTTAACAAAAATTAACTTTGATGAACTAATGCATCATGGTAAAAAAAAAGCCATGAATTCTATGTGCAGTATTCCCCTAGCGCTGGAGTTCTCCCGTTCTCCTTGATCGGTAAACTTGGTCTTGGCTTGCTGGCTGTTCGTGCTGATCTTCTGGGGGAGGGGCCTGTTGCTGTGGTTTCCAAATGTCTTTGCCGGAGGCTGAATTGCCCCGCCCTTGTGGGTCCGGGCTAAGCAAGCTGCTCGGGTTTGATCTCAGGAGCTTTTGTTCCCTGCAAGCTCTCCGTACAGCCTTGGAGGACCAGGGCAAAAATGGTGGCCTCCCAATCTCCACCCGGAGGAGCTGAGAACTCGGGGCCCCGCTCCTCAGTGCGCCCCCAGAGAAAAGCAGTCACTCCCGTGTCCCCGGTCTCTGGCCGCTCTCCGTGCCCACCCGGCCTGTGACCGAGCGTTGCTATCTCTGGCACCCGACCCCGTGTGGAGTCTCTAAACCCAGCAGATCCCTGCGGTGCATTCCCGCGCCGCTCCTCCCCGAGAAGGAAGGGGAGTCTCCCCGGATCTGCCGCTTCTAACAGTTCCGATTTTGTGCTCCGCGACTCTATCACTTGCCAGCAGCGGCCGGCGGAGGCTCCCTCCCCTGCCGTCTATCTTCCCGAATATCGCCTCGGATTCACTTCTCCGCACATCTTACCTTCCAGTAAGTGGTCGCTTCTCTGTTCAGAGAGTTGTTGCTACTCTCTTCTTCGGTCTCCTGTTGAGTTCGTAGGTGTTCAGAATGGTTTGATCCCTATTCAGCTGAGTTCCTGAGACCAGACGAAATCTAGGTCTCCTACTCCTCCGCCATCTTGCTCCGCCCCCCTTATTTAAATTTAATTAGCCAACTTATAGTACATCATTAGTTTTTGATGTAGTGTTCAATGATTCATTAGTTGCATATAACACCCAGGGCTCATCACATCATGTGCCCTCCTTAATACCCATCACCCTGTTACCCCACCCCCCCACCCATCTCCCTTTCCGCAACCCTCAGTTTTTTTCCCAGAGTCCAAAGTCTTTCATGGTTTGTCTACCTCTCTGATTTCTTCCCAGTTTTCCCTCCCTTCCCGTATTGTCCTCTGCATTATTCCTTATATTCCACATATGAGTGAGGCCATATGATAATTGTCTTTCCCTGATTATTTCATTTAGCATAATAATAGTTAGCACTTTAAATCTGTTGTTAAATTTGTTTTAATTATCTGGGGGCAGGGGTAAGTAGTGACTGAAAAGGACACAAGGGAGATTTGGGGTGCTAACAATCAATACTGTTAGCGATTGGCTGCTCATTACTTGAATGTATACAGTTTATGAATTTTCATAAGGCTTATGATATGTGCATTTTTCTTTATGTATACTTCAATTGAAAGGTAAAAAAAAAATTAAGGGAAGAAGTATGCCAGGAAAACAAATACACAACAAGAAATAAACAATGCTAGTGCATTGTACCTAAACTTAACGGATGCTCTCTCTCATTTTTCTGTGGGTTTGTTCAGAACTACACAACTCTGACCACTCACCAATCTATGAATAACTGGAAACTATACATGGAAGAAGATTTGAATGTGGATATGGATGATTGAACATAATGTAAATAAAATTTTAGTGATTACTTTAAAAAACAATAAGACAAAACTTTTTGTCTATATTCTCACATTTTCTAGAAGAAAATTATATTATCTGCAAACAATGACAGTTTTGTCTCTTCCTTTACAATATTTATACTTTTTTCTTTCTTTGTCTCGACTGGGACCTTCAGAAAAATGTCGACAGGAAGCAGTGCTATTGAACATCTGCCTTTGTTGTGGACTTTGTTGAAATTTTTGCCTTTAACATCAAAGCTTTTCAACTTTTTGCACCATATCCCACAGTAAAAAAAGTTATTTTGCAATCTAGTGTACACACAGACACATACGTGCGCGTGCACACACACACACACACAAATATTCAAGAAACAATACTTACCTTTTCTACATACAGACTGCAACATTTTATATCCTAGCTCATATTTTCATGCTGAGTGCATTAAAAGGTTTTAGTGACAACTGGGGAAATTTGAATATGACTGGGTTTTAGATGATATTAAGGAATTTTTGTTTATTCTTTGTTAGGTATAATAATGATATTGTGGTTATGTAAGGAAATATATTTTAGAAATCCATAGTAAATTTTTTAAGGGTGGGATGACATGATAATTTAAAATACTTCAGACGGATGATTAACATGACAAAATGTTAACCATTGTTAAATCTAGGTGATGAACACACCTATTACATGGGTTTGTCAAAAACTGGCAATACCAAGAGCTGGTGAGATACAGAGTATCGAAACTCTCCTATATTGCTGGTAAGAATACCAAATGGTAAAGCCACTCTGGAAAACACTTCGGCCATTTCTCATAAAGTTAAAGCATACACTTACCATATGACCCAACAATCCCACTCCTAGGTATATACTCAAGATAAATGAGAACAGGGGCGCCTGCGTGGCTCAGTCGTTAAGCGTCTGCCTTCGGCTCAGGTCATGATCCCAGGGTCCTGGGATTGAGCCCTGCATCGAGCCCTGCATTGAGCCCTGCATCGGGCTCCCTGCATCGGGCTCCCTGCTCCGCGGGAAGCCTGCTTCTCCCTCTCCCACTCCCCCTGCTTGTGTTCCCTCTCTCGCTGTGTCTCTTTCTGTCAAATTAACAAAATCTTAAGAAAAAAAATAAATGAGAACATACATCCATACAAAGACTTTCTCATGAATGTTCCTAGCAGTTTTACTCATAATAGCCAAAAAGTGGAAATAACCTAAATGTCTGTCAATTGACAATTGCATTTTTAAAAATGCGGTACAATGGAATAATGCACAGCAATAAAAGGGGATAAACAACCATTGTTAAATGCAACTGCATGATAACTCTCTAATGAATTATGTTAAGTTAAAGAAGCCACATGGTATCTGATTCCTAGGGTTAAGAGTAGGATAAGGCAAGGTTGGTGCTCAGGGTTGTGCAGTGTAGGGTCAGAAACAGAGTGGGTGTCTCCTTACATTTTGTACCATAGACACATCACTTGCCTCATCTTAGTCCTGGCCCTCATGCCTGATGGTTCTTTTTATATCACATTCTGGAAAAGGTGAAAGGAAGGAAGGAAGGAAGGAAGGAAGGAAGGAAGAGATGGAGAGAGGGAAAGAGAAAGGAAAGGAAAGGGGAGGGGAGGGGAGGGGAGGGGAGGGAAGGGAAGGGAAGGGAAGGGAAGGGAAAGAGAAGAAGAAGAAGAAGAAGAAGGAGGAGGAGGAGGAGGAGGAGGAGGAGGAGGAGGAGGAGGAGAAAGGAAGAGGAGGAGGAGGAGGAGGAGGAGGAGGAGGAGGAGGAGAAAGGAGGAGGAGGAGGAGGAGGAGGAGGAGGAGGAGGAAGAACAGCCAAAGCAGACAAAGCAGATGAGTGCTTGCTCGGGGTTGGGATGGAGAAAGGGTTAACTACAAAGGAGCAAAATAATGGAATTTTGCGGGGAGTAATACAATGTCACCTAATTGTGGTGGTGGTTACATGATTGTATGCATTTGTCTGAACTCATGGAACAATACATCGAAAAGAGTGAATTTTAGTCCACATAAATTTTAAAAAGTGAATAAAAAGTAAAAAAAAAAATCCAGGTGATGTATATATGTTAATTCATGTGTTAAATTATACATTTCTGTAATGTGTGAATACTTTATAGTAAACATATATTACTTTGTAATCAGAAAAAATTAGAAAAAGACAAAGGTTTTTTCACTAAGATGTTCATCACAGCCCTATTTTTTTTTCTTTTCCAAAATTTTACTTAAATTCAAGTTAGTTCACATATAGTGTAGCATTAGTTTCAGGGGTAGAATTTAGTGATTCTACAGTTGCATATAACACCCAGTGCTCATTCCATCAAGTGCCCTTCTTAATGCCCATCATCCAATTACCCCATCCCTCCACCCACCTCCCCTCCAGGAACCCTCAGTTTGTTTCCTAGAGCTAAGAGTCTCTTATGGTTTGCCTCCCTCTCTGTTTTCATCTTATTTTATTTTTCCTTCCCTTCCCCTATGTTCATCTGTTTTGTTTCTTAAATTCCACATATGAGTGAAATCCTATGGTATTTGTCTTTCTTTGACTGACTTATTTCACTTAGCATAATATACTCTAGTTCCATCCACGTCATTGCAAATGACAGCCTTATTATAATAGAGAAATAAACTAAATGCTAAAGATTAGAGAGGTTGAATAAATTATGATACTGCCATATGATGGACTGTTATACTGATAAAAATTATTTTTATATTGCATTTGTATAACAGGGAAATGTTTATGGTACAAAATTAAACACAAAAAGAAACATACATGATTGTATTTACAGTATTTTAACTGGTAAAATTTTTGCACAGAAAAAGCATCAAAGGATATAAGTCAAAATGTGTCTGCATACTTCCATTCTCATTTAATATTTATTTTTAATTATTTTTTTGTTTCTAAATGTTCTACAATGAGCAAAAATTTTTAATAGTCCTGGGCAATTCATAAGGCAAAATGGTATTATTGGAAAAGACCAAACTGTAGCTGATATTTGCAAGTGAAAGAAAAAGAATTGGTTTCATGAAGTATGTTTCTGCTAGTCCACTATGCCAGGTGAATTATTTCTAGACTAGAATTTAAAATCATGCTTTCTGCTCAGTAAGTGAAAGCATGCTTGGATTTCAAAAAACGTTTACATTTTGACAAGACTTGTATTTCACATAAAGGAGCCAGGTTGGCAAGTATAGTTTTCTATATCAAGAGCTCTAATTGAATTGGAGGTGATTGTTGAGTACTTATTATGAGACAGGCATCAAGTTTTACATATTGTATTAGTTTTCTAGGGCTGCCATAACAAAATATCACAGTCTGGGTGGCTTAAACAACAGAATTTTATAGTCTCACAGTTCTGGAGGCTAGAAGTTTGAGATCAAGATTTCTTCTGAGGTCTCTCTGCTTAGCTCGTAGACCATCATCTTCTCACTGTATCCTCACATGGTCTTTTCTCTACACTTTTGCATCTCTGGTGTTTCTCTGTGTGCACACATTTCCTCTTCTAAGGACACCAGTCAGATTGAGTTAGGGCCTACTCTACCAGTTTTATTTTATTTATTTATTTTATTTTCTTTATTTTTTAATTAAGTTCTCTATCTTAATTCCAGTATAGTCAACATAGAGTGCCATACCAGCCTTAGGTTACAATACAGTGATTCAACAACTCCACACATCACTCAGTGCTCATCATAAGTGGACTCTTTAATCCCCATCACCTATTTCACCCATTCCACCGCCCATCTCCCCTCCGGCAACCATCAGTTTTCTCTCCATAGTTAAGAGTCTGTTTCTTGGTTTGTCTCTCTCTCCCTCTTTTTTATTTGTTTGCCTCATTTCTTAAATTCCACATATGAGTGAAATCATACGATATTTGTCTTTCTCTGACTTATTTTGCCCAGCATTGCTCTCTCTAGCTCCATCCATGCTGCTGCAAATGGCAAGATTTCATTCCCTTTCATTGCTGTACAATATTCAATTGTATACACACACCACATCTTCTTCATCCATTCAACCATCACTGAACACCTGGGCCACTTCCACAATTTGGTCACTGTAAAAATACTGAAACAAACATAAGGGGCTCATGTAACCCCCTGAACAAGCATTTTTGTATTTTGGGGGCCAAACACCCAGCAATGTGACTGCCGGATCACAGGGCAGTTCTATTTCCAACTCTCTGAGGAATCTCCGTACTGTACTCCATGGTGGCTGCACCAGTTTCATTCCCACCAAAAGTGCAAGAGGATTCCTTTCCCTCCACATCCTCATCAACACCTATTGCCCTCTGCTTTCTTCATTTTAGCCATCCTGACTGGTGTGAGATGATAACTCACTGTAGTTTTGATTTGCATTTCCCTGATAATAAGGGATGTCGAGCATCTTTTCATGTGTCTGTTGGCCATCTAGATGTCTTCTTTGGAGAAATATTTGTTCATGCCTTCTGCTCATTTTTAAATTGTATTATTTGCTTTTTGAGTGTTGAGTTGTATAAATTCTTCGTATATTTTAGATACTAACCCTTTATCAGATGTGTCATTTGCAAATATCTTCTCCCATCCAGTACAGTGTCTTTCAGTTTTGTTGATTGTTTCCTTTGTTGTGCAAAAGTTTTCTATTTTGATGTCCCAATTGTTTATGTTTGCTTTTATTTCCCCTGCTTCAGGAGACATATCTAGAAAAATGTTGCTACGGCCTATGTCAGAGAAATTACTGCCTGTGCTCTCTTCTAGGACTTTTATGGTTCAGGGCTCACATTTAGGTCTTTAATCCATTTTGAGTTTGTTTTTATGCATGATGTAAGAAAGTGGTCCAGTTTCATTCTTTTGCATGTAGATGTCCAGTTTTCCCAACACCATTTGTTGAAAAGATTGTCTTTTTCCCATTGCATATTCTTTCTTCCTTTGTCAAAGATTAATCAACCATACAATTGTGGGTCCATCTCTGGGTTTTCCACTTTGTTCTATCGATCTATGCGTTCACTCCCATGCCAACACCATACTGCTCTGACCACCACAACCCTGCAATACAATCTGAAGTCTGGAACCATGAAACCTCCAGACTTATCTCCTTTTCTCAAGATTGCTTTGGCTATTTGGGGTCCCCTGTGGTTCCACACAATTTTAGTATTGTCCACTCTGGTTCTTTCAAAAATGCTGCTGGTATTTTGATGGGGATTGCATTAAATGTGTAGATTGCCCTGGGTAGTATATACATTCTAACAACACTTGTTCCTTCAATCCATGAGCATGAAATGTCCCTCCATTTCTTTGCATCACCTTGAATTTCTTTCATCAATGTACTATGGTTTTCAGAGCACAGGTTTCTCACTTCTTTGGTTAAGTTTACTCCCAGATATTTTATTGTTTTTGCTGCAGTTGTAAATGGGATTGCTTTCTCAATTTCATCTTCTCCCACCTCATCATTACTGTACAGGAATGCAACACATTTCTGTACATTGACTTTGTATCCTGCAACTCCACTGGATCCATTTATCAGTTCCAGTAGCTTTCCCATGGAGTCCTTAGGGTTTTCTATATATATTAACATGTCCTCTGCAAATAGTGAAAGTTCCAGACCTTCCTTACTAATTTGGATGCCCTCCATTCCTTCTTGTCTAATTGCTGTGGCCAGGGCTTCTAGTAGTAACATGTTGAACAAAGGTGGTGAGAGTGGACATCCCTGTCTTGTTCCTCACCCTAGGAGAAAAGCTCTCAGGTTTTCACCATTGATAATGATGCTAGCTGTGAGTTCTTCATATAAGGCCTCCATTATGTTGAGTTATGTTCCCTCTAGACCTACTTTGCTGAGGGTTTTCACTGAATGGATCTTGTATTTTGCCAAATGCTTTTTCTGCATCTATTGAAATGATAATATGTTTTTTATCCTTTTCCTTATTGATGTGATGTATCATACTGAATGATTTGTGAATATTAAACCACACTTGCATCACAGGAATAAATCCCATCCAATTGTTGTGAATATTTTTTTCAATGTATTGTTGGTTTCAGTTTGCTAGCATCCTGTTGAGGATACCCACATCCATGTTTATCAGAGATACCAGCCTACAGTTTGTCCTTTCCTTGGGGTCTCCATCTGGTTTTGGCATCAGGGTGATACCAGTCCCACAGAATGAAATTGGAAATCCTCCTTCCTCCTCTACCCCCTGGAATACTTTAAGAACAGGTATCAATTCCTCTCTAAACATTTGGTAGAGGGGCACCTGGGTGCCTCAGTCAGTTAAGCATCTGCCTTTGGCTCAGGTCATGATCCCAGGGTCCTAGGATCAAGCCCCGCTTTGGGCTCCCTGCTCAGCACAGAGCCTGCTTCTCCCTCTCCTTCTGCCTGCTGCTCCCCCTGCTTGTGTTCTCTCTCTCTCTCTCTGTCAAATAAATGAATAACATCTATGAAAAAAAATAAAAATAAATAAACATTTGGTAGAACTCACCTGTGAAGGCACTGGTCCTGGACTTTCTTTTGTTGGGAGTTCCCTGACACTGATTCAATTTCACCACTGGCAATTGGTCTGCTCAATCCCTTTACCTCTTCCTGCTTTAGCCCTGGCAGGTTATATGCTTCTAGAAATTCATCCACCTCTTCCAGGTAGTCCAATTTGTTGGCATATAATTTTTCATAATATTCTCATATAATTGTGTTTTTATGGTGTTGGTTGTCATTTCTCCTCTTTCATTTGTGATTTTGGTTGCTTGAGTCCTCTGTCTTTTTCCTCTGATGAGTCTGGCCAGAGGCTTATCAATTTCATTGATCCTATCAAAGAACCAGCTCCTGGTTTCATTGATCTGTTCTATTGGGTTTTTTTCAGTCTCTGTATCATCTATTTCTGCTCTAATCTTTATTATTTCCTTCCTTCTGCTGATTTTGAATTTTGTTTGTTCTTCTTTCTCTAACTCCTTTATGTATAAAGTTAAGTTGTTTGAGATTTTGCTTGCTTCTTGAGGCAAGCCCATATTGCTTTAAACTTCTCTCCTGGAATTATCACCCTATACATTCACATTCTGAGGTACTGGTGGCTAGGACTTCAAGGTATGAAGTCTGGAGGGACACATTTCAGCCTATAATATATATTATCTAATTTATCCAATATTATGAGGTAAATTCATTATGCATTTTACAAATGTAGAAGTGCTTGGGAAGAAGTCTAAATATAAACCCAGCTCATTAATTTGAAAAAAAAATCAAACTAAAATATTAACAAAAAGGGGCGCCTGGGTGGCTCAGTCGTTAAGTGTCTGCCTTCGGCTCTGGTCGGGATCCCAGGGTCCTGGGATCGAGCCCCGCATTGGGCTCCCTGCTCCGCGGGAAGCCTGCTTCTCCTTCTCCCCCTCCCCCTGCTTGTGTTTCCTCTCTCGCTGTGTCTCTCTCTCTGTCAAATAAATAAATAAAATCTTTAAAAATAAATAAGTAAATAAATAAAATAAAATATTAACAAAAAGGCTTTTAAAAGTTTCACTTTTAATTAAAATATAAATAGCTGAGAAATAACTAAAACAATATGGATTTTTATTTGAGAAGAGGGTGATTTGGCTTTTTCTATTTGTCAACCAATGGTTCAGGATTAATCATTTTGTCATTTATACCCATTTATTTACTTTCAAATTAGCAATCAGATTTGTAGAATACATTTGGGGAAAATGAACATCTGGGGAAGATAATGAAGTAGGAGGATCCTAGGCTCACCTCCTCTCATGGATATAATTAGATAACACCCACATCAGACCACATCTGGTCTGACTCAACTCAAGCCCAAGGCAGCCCTAGACTAGCCCACTAACAACACAAGGAAAAAATACTATTCATAACAGGCAAAGAGAGTCACTGCAGATGACTGGACTGAAGGGAAAGGTGACTCAGTCACAACAGTATGGCACATACACACACCCATGGAGTGTCAAGTTCTGGTGAATGGGATATTGTAATGTGGAGCACTACAGGATCTCTTCTTCATAAGGCCACTACTTTCTTTTCTTTTCTTTTCTTTTCTTTTCAGGCCACTACTTTCAAGAGCAAGAGATATAACTGACTTTCCTAACACATAGAAACAGACACAGAGAGTTAGACAAAATGAGGAGACAGAGGAATATCTCCTAAATAAAAGAACAGGACAAAAGTAACAGCAAGATAGCTAAATGAAATGGAGATAGGCAATATCCCTGATAGAGAATTTATTTTTTTATTAAAGATTTTATTTATTTATTTATTTATTTATTTATTTATTTATTTATTTATTTGACAGAGAGAGAGAGCATAAGGAGGGGCAGTGGCAAGCAGAGGGAGAGGCAGGCTCCCCACTGAGCAGGGAGACCAATGCGGGGCTCAATCCCACTGGGGTCATGACCTGAGCCAAAGGCAACCACTTAACTGACTGAGCCACCCAGGCGCTCCTCTGATAGAGAATTTAAAGGAATGTTCATAAAGACACTCACCAGACTTGAGAAGAGAGTGGAGGACCTCAGTGAGACCCTCAACAAAGTAGTAGAAAATATTAAAATGAACCAGTCAGAGATGAAGAGCCCAATAACTGAAATTAAAAGTACAGTAAAGAAAATAAATAGTGGACTAAAGGAAGCAGAAGAATGGATCAGTGACCTGGAGGACAAAGTAATGGAAAGTGATCAAGCTGAACAGGAAAAAGAAAAAAAAATAAAAAATGAGAATAGACTAAGGGACTCAATGATACCATCAAATATAATAACATTTGCATTATAGGGATTCCAGAAGGAGAGAAGAGAGAAAATGGGGCAGAAAATTTATTTGAAGAAATAACAGTCAGAAATTTCCCAAATCTGGGAAAAGAAACAGAAATCCAGATTAAGGATGCACACAATTAATAGTAATGCATTAATAGTAGGGGGCTTTAACACCCCACTTGCATCAATGGATAGACCATCCAAATGGAAAATCAACAAGGAACAGTGGATTTGAAGGATATATAGGACCAGACAGATCTAACAGAACATTTTATCCTGTACAGAACATTGCATCCTAAAACAGCATAATACCTATTCTTTTCAAGTGCACATAAGATATTCTCCAAAATAGATCACATTAGGTCACAAAATGAGTCTCAACAAATTCAGAAAGATTGAAATTGTTATTATGCATCTTTTCCAACCATGACAGTATACACTAGAAATCATATATACCAAACTCTCAGAAATTGTGCATAAATATTTAGATAGCATAATAGCTTTATTAAGAAACACAAACATCATGTGTCTGTTGGCCATTTGGATGTCTTCTTTGCAAAAATGTCTGTTCATGTCTTCTGCCCATTTCTTGATTGGATTATTTGTTCTTTGGGTGTTGAGTTTGATAAGTTCTTTATAGATTTTGGATACTGGCCCTTTATCTGATATGTCATTTGCAAGTATCTTCTCCTATTCTGTCGGTTGTCTTTTGGTTTTGTGGACTGTTTCTTTTGCTGTGCAAAAGCTTTTTATCTTGATGAAGTCCCAATAGTTCATTTTTGCCATTGCTTCCCTTGTCTTTGGCGATGTTTCTGGGAAGAAGTTGCTGCGGCTGAGGTCGAAGAGGTTGCTGCCTGTGTTCTCCTTTAGGATTTGGATGGACTCCTGTCTCACATTGAGGTCTTTCAACCATTTTGAGTCTATTTTTGTGTGTGGTGTAAGGAAATGGTCCAGTTTCATTCTTCTGCATGTGGCTGTCCAATTTTCCCAACACCATTTGTTGAAGAGATTGTCTTTTTTCCATTGGACATTCTTTCCTGCTTTGTCGAAGATTAGTTGACCATAGAGTTGGGGGTCCATTTCTGGGCTCTCTATTCTGTTCCATTGACCTATGTGTCTGTTTTTGTGCGAGGACCATACTGTCTTGATGATAACAGCTTTGTAATAGAGCTTGAAGTCCAGCATTGTGATGCCACCAGCTTTGCTTTTCTTTTTCAACATTCCTCTGGCTATTCGGGGTCTTTTCTGTTTCCGTACAAATTTTAGGATTATTTGTTCCATTTCTTTGAAAAAAGTTGATGGTATTTTGATGCAGATTGCATTGAATGCGTAGATTGCTCTAGGTAGCATTGACATCTTCACAGTATTTGTTCTTCCAATCCATGAGCATGGAACGTTTTTCCATTTCTCTGTGTCTTCCTCAGTTTCTTTCATGAGTATTTTATAGTTTTCTGAGTACAGATTCTTTGCCTCTTTCATTAGATTTATTCCTAGGTATCTTATGGTTTTGGGTGCAATTGTAAATGGGATCTACTCCTTAATTTCTCTTTCTTCTGTCTTGTTGTTGGTGTATAGGAATGCCACTGATTTCTGTGCATTGATTTTGTATCCTGCCACTTTACTGAATTCCTTTATGAGTTCTAGCAGTTTTGGGATGGAGTCTTTGGGTTTTCCACGTAAAGTATCATATCATCTGCAAACAGTGAGAGTTTGACTTCCTCTTTGCCGATTCGGATGCCTTATATTTCTTTTTGTTGTCTGATTGCTGTGGCTAGGACTTCTAATACTATGTTGAATAGCAGTGGTGACAGTGGACATCCCTGTCATGTTCCTGACCTTAGGGGGAAAGCTCTCAGTTTTTCCCCATTGAGAATGATATTCACTGTGGGTTTTTCATAGATGGCTTTTATGATATTGAGGTATGTAACCTCTATCCCTATACTCAACAGTTTTTATCAAGAAAGGATGCTGTACTTTGTCAAATGCTTTTTCTGCATGTATTGAGAGAATCGTATGGTTTTTGTTCTTTCTTTTATTAATGTATTGTATCACATTGATTGATTTGTGGATGTTGAACCAACCTTGCAGCCCAGGGATAAATCCCACTTGGTCGTGTTGAATAATCCTTTTAATGTACTGTTGGATCCTATTGGCTAGTATTTTGGTGAGAATTTTTGCATCTGTGTTCATCAAGGATATTGGTCTGTTATTCTCCTTTTTGATAGGGTCTTTTTCTGGTTTGGGGATCAAGGTAATGGTGGCCTCATAAAACGAGATTGGAAGTTTTCCTTCCATTTTTATTTTTTGGAACAGTTTCAGAAGAATAGGTATTAATTCTTCTTTAAATGTTTGGTAGAATTCCCCTGGGAAGCCATCTGGCCCTGGGCTTTTGTTTGTTGGGAGATTTTTGGTGACTGCTTCAATTTCCTTAGTGGTTATAGGTCTGTTCAGGTTTTCTATTTCTTCCTGGTTCAGTTTTGGTAGTTGATACATCTCTAGGAATGCCTCCATTTCTTCCAGGTTATCTAATTTGCTGGCATATAGTTGCTCATAGTATGTTCTTATAATTGTTTGTATTTCTTTGGTGTTGGTTGTGATCTCTCCTCTTTCATTCATGATTTTGTTGATTTGGATCATTTCTCTTTTCTTTTTGATAAGTCTGGCCAGGGGTTTATCAATCTCGTTAATTCTTTTAAAGAACCAGCTCCTGGTTTTGTTGATCTGTTCTACTGTTCTTTTGGTTTCTATTTCATTGATTTCTGCTCTGATCTTTATTATTTCTCTTCTCCTGCTGGGTTTAGGCTTTATTTGCTGTTCTTTCTCCAGCTCCTTTAGGTGTAGGGTTAGATTATGTATTTGAGACCTTTCTTGTTTCTTGAGAACGGCTTGTATTGCTATATACTTTCCTCTTAGGACTGCCTTTGCCGTATCCCAAAGATTTTGAACAGTTGTGTTTTCATTTTCATTAGTTTCCATGAATTTTTTAAATTCTTCTTTAATTTCCTGGTTGACCCATTCATTCTTTAGTAAGATGCTCTTTAGCCTCCATGTATTTGAGTTCTTTCCGACTTTCCTCTTGTGATTGAGTTCTAGTTTCAAAGCATTGTGGTCTGAAAATATGCAGGGAGTGATCCCAATCTTTTGGTACCGGTTGAGACCTGATTTGTGACCTAGGATGTGATCTATTCTGGAGAATGTTCCATGGGCACTAGAGAAGGATGTGTATTCTGTTGCTTTGGGATGGAATGTTCTGAATATAGCTGTGAAGCCTATTTCGTCCAGTGTGTCATTTAAAGTTTATTTCCTTGTTGATCTTTTGCTTAGATGATCTGTCCATTTCAGTGAGGTGGGTGTTAAAATCCCCCACTATTATTGTATTGTTGTCGATGTGTTTCTTTGCTTTTGTTATTAATTGCCTTTTTAATTGGCTGCTCCCACGTTAGGGGCATAGATATTTATAATTTTAGATCTTCTTGTTAGATAGACCCTTTAAGTAGGATATAGTGTCCTTCCTCATCTCTTATTGTAGTCCATGGTTTAAACTCTAATGTGTCTTATATAAGAATTGCCACCCCAGCTTTCTTTTGGTGTCCATTAGCATGGTAAATAGTTTTCCACCCCCTCACTTTCAATCTGGGGGTGTCTTTGGGTCTAAAATGAGTCTCTTGCAGACAGCACATTGATGAGTCTTATTTCTTTATCCAATCTGATACCCTGTGTCTTTTGATTTGGGCATTTAGCCCATTTGCATTCAAGGTAACTATTAAAAGATATGAATTTAGTGCCATTATATTGCCTGTAAGGTGACTCACTTATATTGTCTGTGTTCCTTTCTGGTCGATGTTGCTTTTAGGTTCTCTCTTTGCTTAGAGGACCCCTTTCAATATTTCTCATAGGGCTGGTTTCATGTTTGCTAATTTCTTTAGTTTTTGTTTGTCCTAGAAGTTTTTATCTCTCCTTCTATTTTCAATGACAGCCTAGCTGGATATAGTCTTCTTGGCTGCATATTTTTCTCATTTAGTGCTCTGAAGATATCATGCCAGTCCTTTTTGGCCTGCCATATAATATACATATAATATATTATATGTTAAAAAAAGAAGAAGATAGTAGGAAGGGAAAAATTAAGGGGGAAAATCAGGGGGAGAGATGAACCATGAGAGACTATGGACTCTGAGAATCAAACTGAGGGTTCTAGAGGGGAGGGGAGTGGGGGGATGGGTTAGCCTGGTGATGGGTATTAAGGAGGGCACGTACTGTATGGAGCACTGGGTGTTTTATGCAAACAATGAATCATGGAACACTACATCAAAAATTAATGCTGTGGTGTATGGTGATTTACATAACATAATAAAAAGAAATTTAAAAAAATAAAAAAATAAAAAGGTGGACTGTACCTCTTTTTGCAGTAATGAATGTTCTAGTACCTGCTGATATCTTTGAGACATCCTCTCCTCCCTAGAGGATAAGGTGAAAGAGTACTCAAAAAAAAGAAAAAAAAAGCAAGGAAACATGAAATAGGTAGCAAAAGATCCTGAAAACCTTAGAAAGAAATTAAATATAACAGGGACACAGACTATGCTTTCATACCCTTCTGGACTCTGAAAGAGAGAGGAAGATCTGTGAAGTAATAGCTAGTTACATAGATGGTGTTAAAAACCAGGATTTGACCTCAACATCACCAATCATTAGGGGAATACGGGTCAAAATTACAATGAGATACCACCTAACACCCATTAGGATAGCTATTATAAAAAATACAGAAGACAACTGTTGGAGAGGATGTGGAGAAATTAGAAACCTTGTGCACTGCTGGAATGTAAAATGGTGTAGCCACTATGGAAAACAGTATGGCAGTTCCTCAAAAAATTAAACATCAAATTAGCATATGATTCAACAACTCCACTTCTTGTGATATACCCAAAAGAATTGAAAACAGGGACTTAAACATATATTTGTCCACCCACGTCCAGAGCAGCATTATTCACAATAGCTAAAAGGTGGAAGTGGAGAGCTTGGGTGGCTCAGTCGGTTAAGTGTCTGTCTTTGGCTCAGGTCATGATCTCAGGGTCCTGGGATCGAGCCCCCCATTGGGCTCCCTGCTCAGCTGGGGGTCTGCTTCTCCCTTTCCCTCTGCTGCTCCCCCTGCTTGTGCTCACTGTCTCAAATAAAAAAAATTAAAAATTAAAAAATTAAAATAAAATGCGGAAGCAAGCCAAGTGTCCACTGAAGGGTGACTGGATACACAAAATATGGTATATGTATACAATAGAATATTACTCAGCCTTCAAAAAGAAGGAAATTCTGACACATACTGTAACATGGATGAACATTGAAGACATTATGAAATAGGCCAATTACAAAAAGACAAATACTCTATGATTCCACCTACATCAGGCATATAATGTAGTCAAATTCATAGAGACACAAAGTAGAATGGTGGTTTCTAGGGGCTGGGGGAGGGAAGGAACGGGGAGTTATTGTTTAATGAGTACAAAATTTCAGTTTTGCAAGAGGATAAGTTCTGGAGATGGTAGTTGGTAATGGTTGCACAATATGAATGTACTTAATGCCATTGAGTCATACGCTTAAAAATGTTTAAAATAGCAAATTTTATGTTATTTACACTTTACCACAAGTTTTTTAAAAAGAAAAAAACCACAGCATTTGGTTTTCTGGATTATGACTAATAACTCAAGAACGATAAGCCCTGGGAATCTCACAAAGAACATCTTTGAGAATAAATGTTTGTATCACTTTATTTTCTTCGAATAGATTTCTAGAAATGGAATCCCTGGATCTAAGTGTTTGAACATTGGTAAACTCTCCTTTTGAGGTATATTGCCAACTGCACTGTGGTAAATGTGCAACAACTAAACTATACCAGCAAAGAGAAAACCAGAGAAAATATTTGTAACAAATATAACAAAAGGTTAATAGTCTTACTAGGGAAATAAAAATTGATAATCAAAATACACTAAGACCAGAATAGGTAAATTGGTAAAGAAAATGAACAGACATCTTACACACACACACACACACACACACACACACACACACACACACACACACACACACACAGTGGCTTTTAAAATATGAAGTTGTTCTACCTCACTGGCATCAAAGAAATAAAAATTAAGGGGCGCCTGGATGGCTCAATTGTTTAAATGTCTGCCTTTGGCTCAGGTCATGATTTCAGGGTCCTCGGATCGAGCCCCACATTGGGCTTCCTGCTCAGCAGGGAGTCTGCTTCTCTCTCTCTTTCTCTCCTTTGTTGAGGGTTTTTATCAAGAATGGATGCTATATTTTGTCACATGCTTTTCTGCATCTATGAGAAGATCTTAACTTTTTTTTATTAATGTGGTTTATCACACTGATTGATTGGAAGATATTGAACCAGCCCTGAAGCCCATGAATAGAACCCATTTGGTCGTGGTGAATAATTCTTTCAACATACTGTGGATTCAGTTTGCCAGTATTTTGTTGAGAACTTTTGCATCCATGTTCATCAGGGATATTTGTCTCTAATTCTCCTTTTTGATAGGGTCTTTGTCTGGTTTTGGAATCAAGGTTAATGCTGGCCTCATAGAAGGAGTTTGGAAGTTTTCCTTCCATTTCTATTTTTGGAACAGTTTGAGAAGAATTGGTATTAACTGGGGCGCCTGGGTGGCTCAGTCATTAAGCATCTGCCTTCGGCTCAGGTCGTGGTCCCAGGGTCCTGGGATTGAGCCCCACATCAGGTTCCCTGCTCCATGGGAAGCCTGCTTCTCCCTCTCCCACTCCCCCTGTTTGTGTTCCTGCTCTCACTCTCTGTCAAATAAATAAAATCTTTAAATAAAAAAAAAGAATCAGTATTAACTCTTCTGTAAATGTGTAGTGGAATTCCCCTATGAGGCCACCTGGCCCTGGGCTTTTTTTTTTTTTCTGGGAGATTTTTGATGACTGATTCCATTTCTTTGCTGCTTATGGGTCTGTTCGAATTTTCTATTTCTTCCTGTTCCAGTTTTGGTAGTTTGTACGTTTCTAGGAATTTATCCATTTCTTCCGGATTGTCCAGTTTGTTGGCATATAATTTTTCACAATATTCTCATAATTGTTTGTATTTCTATGGTGTTGGTTATGATCTCTCCTCTTTCATTCGTGATTTTATTTGGCTCACTTTCTCTTCTCTTTTTCAGAAGTCTGTGTAGGGGTTTTGCAGTTTTATTAAGTCTCTCAAAGAATCAGCTCTTAATTTTGTTGATCGGTTCTACTGGTTTTTGTGTGTGTTTCTATATCATTTATTTCTGCTCTATTCTTTATTGTTTCCCTTCTCCTGCTGGCTTTAAGCTTTATTTGCTCTTCCATTTCTAGTTCCTTTAGGTGTAAAGTTAAGTTGTACATTTGAGACTTTTCTTGTTTCTTGATACTTTCCTGTGTTGCAACATACTTCCCTCTTAGGATAGCCTTTGACACATCTCAAAGGTTTTGGAATGTTGTGTCTTCATTATCATTTGCTTCCACGTATTTTTTATTTCTTCTTTAATTTCCTTGTTAACCCATTAATTCTTTATTAGGAAGTTCTTTAATCTCCATGCATTTGTGGTCTTTCCTAATTTTTTCTTGTGGTTGACTTCAAGTTTCATATCATTATGGTCTGAATATATGTATAGTATGATCTCAATCTTTTTGTACTTGAGGGCTGATTTGTGGCCCAATGTGTGATCTATTCTGGAGACTGTTCCATGTGCACTTGAGAAGAATGTGTATTCTGCTGCTTTAGTGTCAACCTCTGAGAGTCGGGGACCTGGGGCAGCGAAGGAACTGAGAAAAAGAGACGACAGTATAGCGACCCTGAGCAAACAGCCCGAGGTGCCGAGGTTTATTTTCCATACTCTTACATACCTTCTACAGCGATATAGATCTATAATGGTTTACAGCAGGGGCGTAGTAAGGCACATTCCTCCATGTATACAGGATTAGTCAAGCACATAAGAATCTTTAAAACAGAATAAAGGAACAGAGGAGAGTGCCCACTGTGCTGTTTACAGCTGGCTTCCTATCTACTAAACATCTTCTGCTGTGTATTTTAGAACTGACCACACACGTTCCAAGGGCATTTCACTCTGATCCTTTCGGGTTATTTTTAACCCTGCAATCTCGAGTTTTCTCAGAGATCTCGGAGTCTGAGCGAACATGCACCAGTGGTCCTTGTGGGGTTCTGTTTCCCACACTTTAGGATGAAATGTTCTGAATATATCTGTTAAGCCCATCTGGCCCATGGGGGCCTGAGTGGCTCAATTCGTTAAGTGTCGAACTCTTGATTTTACCTTAGTCATGATCTCAGGGTTATGAGATCGAGCCCCTAGTAGGGCTCCACTCTGGGCATGGAGCCTGCTTAAGAGTCTCTCTTTCCCTCTCCCTCTGCCCCTTCCCACTCCCCCACCCCCACCTCTCCAAAACAAAAGGAAAGGAAATTGGATCGTATTTCCCCTAGAGCTGAAGCTTTGACGCACTCTACGATCAGCAGGCTTGGTGTGTGGGAGGGGTTCATACTGGTCGCCGGGGGGGGGGGGGGTGGTGGGACTTGGTGCCCTGATTCTCCGTCTGCCCTGCCCTGGTGGAAATGCACCTGCAGGGCACTGGGGGCCGGGGTTTGGTGTAAGCACCTCTGGCCTCCACTTGGTGGTGCTGTTTTGCTCACTTAAGTTGGTCGGTGCTGATGGGCGGTGCGGCAGCAGGAATGGCGTTGCTCCGCCCTTGCTCTGCCGTCTTGTTTCTGGAGCGGGATGTTCGCGGCTGCCAGTCTTCAACAATCACCCGTGTTGCGGCCCCGGCTTCCACCAGATCCCTGCCTTCACCCTGCCTGCGTCCGAGCTGTCCGTCTGCTAGGCAGCCCCGTACTCCTGTGTTTTAGCTCAGGCGTGTGGCTGGGTTTCAAAACCCCACATTTTAGAGATCGGCCTGGCACAGACCCCCGCCGATCCCCCGGGGGACGATCTCGCTTCACTGTTGCCAGGTGCCGGCAAGTCCCAGAAAATGGCTCTGACCTCTAAAACTTCAGACTTTCGCTTCATGGCTTCTAAAAATCTTGCGGTATTCAGACCCTCTCCTATTCCTAGTCCACGGTTTTGGGGAAGAGTTTTTCTTGTGCAATCCCCTGAGCATGTTTTCTCTCTCGCTCGCTCGCTCGCTCGCCCCTCTCTCTGTGATCAGGGCTCCCTCCCCTCTGCAGTGTCCACAGCTCTTTGCTCCCCCAAATTAACTCTCTGCAGCTTCTACCTTCCACGATGTGGCAGGGCTTGTTTTGGTTTTTTTGTTTTGTTTTTAATCTCTTGTTGTGCAGTTTGTTTTCTCAGACCTTGGATGGATTTCTTGGGTGTTCAGAAAGATTTGCATTTATCTAGCTGTTCAAGGGACAAGGCAAGCCTAGGGTCCCGCTACTCCTCAGCCATCTTATCCTCCTCCTAATTTTAATTTTTCCAGTTAACACATTCTCTAATAGCAAAAGAAAAAAATTATGAAGGTTGTCCTCAAATGATTATAGTTTGGAAGATTCCTGTGTGGGTCTTTGACAGATTTGTAGGCATTTCCAACTTACTCCAAAGCAGTTCGTTTTCAGGGCAGTGCTTTTTATATTTTAACGCACATACAAACAGGGATCCTGCTAACAGGCAGGTTCTGGTTCATCTGGTCTGGGGCGGGGAAGCTGATAGTTTGCATTTCCCACAAGCTGAACCAGTGGTTCAACCTAATAAGGAACAGAATAATTTTTTAAATTTAAATTCAATTAATTAACATATAATGTATTATTTGTTTCAGGGTTACAGGCCTGTGACTCATCAGTCTTATATAATACCTGGTGCTCATTACAACACATACAGAGTAATTTATTTTGAACAGAGGCAGCTGGTTCATTATGACTATGGGAGAGGACTTTGTCCGACAGCTATGGTCCTAAATTTAAGAATGCGCTTAGCTAGGGGCCCCTGGGTGGGGCCCCTTGGGTGGCTCAGTTGTTAAGTGTCTGCCTTTGGCTCAGGTCATGATCCCAGGGTCCTGGGATCGAGCCCCACATTGGGCTCCCCGGTCCGCGGGAAGCCTGCTTCTCCCCCTCCCACTCTCCCTGCTGGTGTTCCTTCTCTCGCTGTCTCTGTCAAATAAACAAAATCTTTTAAAAAAAAATGCGCTTAGCTATTCCTCAGTGTGGGAGTGTTATTTTAGTTGAACGGGCACAAAGATGAAGAGTGACAATTATGGAAGAAAAGGAAAGGCTAACATTGCTAAGTTTAAGGACTCAAAAGAATGTGATTGGTATAGGCAGTATTTGGGTCAAGCAGGCTGCTCTTTTGGTGCTCCTTAAATCACATCATATGAGGCCTTCCTACAGGCAAAAGAAGCTCTCGTCAAAATAGGACATTAGCATCTCAGGCAGCTCCAGACCAATGACTGATCTACAAACCCAAGTGGCTGCAGCAAGTTTGTCTTTCTATCCCTATGCTCAGGCCAAGGAAATGGCAGCATTTTCCACGGTCCTTTTGGTGTTTTGGAAATATCATCTCCATTACTAGCAAGTCTCACAATTCTACAAGGTAGGTAGTCTTATCCTCATTTTGCACTTGTGGAAACTGAAGTTCAGTTAGATTAAGCAATTGTCCATGGTCACTGTGGTAGGCAAAATGTTACTTTACATGGCAAGAAGAGACTTGGCAGATACAATTTAAGGGTATTGCAATGAAGAAATTATTCTGGATTATCAGAGTGGACCCAATGCAATGACACAGGTCTTTAGAAGAGGGAGGCAGAGGGTCAGAGGTAATAATAGAAAATGGGATGATGGAAGCAAGAGGTTGGAGTGATACAAGGAAGGGGCTGTGAGCCAACAAATCTGGGCAGCCTCTAGAAGCTGAAAAAGGCAAGGAACTGGATTCCTCCTAGAGCCTACAGAAGTAATACAGACTTGCTGACACTTGGATTTTAGCCTTGAGACCCATTTCAGACTCTGACCTCCAGAACTCCAGATAATAAATTTGTATTAAGACACAAAGTTTGCTGTAATTTGTTACAGCATCAAGAGGAAACTAATAGTCACCCAGGTGGTAAGTGGCAGAACTGGGAGTTTGCAAATAGGTCCCTTCGCCTCCAAAAGCAGTGCTCTTCCCATCACTATGGGGGGATGTGATGGTTTTTAAGAAATGGTGGATACAAAAGTGGAAGGTAGGGGTGCCTGGGTGGCTCAGTTGGTTAAGCAGCTGCCTTGGGCTCAGGTCATGATCCCGGGGTCCTGGGATCGAGCCCCACATTGGGCTCCCTGCTGAGCGGGGAGTCTGCCTCCCCTCCCTCCCCCTTCTCATGCTCACTCAACTCCTCACTCTCTCAAAAATAAATCTTAAGAAAAGAAAAGTGGAAGGTAAAATGCTGTGAGTAGCAAGAAGAGCTGAGGAGAGTTGATCCTGGAGTCCACTTTCCCCCAAACCTCTTCCACACGGCCAGATGATTTTCATTTCAATAAAGTTATTTGGATTAAAAATAATCTTTCCAAATAACTGCAAATACTTCTGGCCAGATTTAAAGGTCACTGGCATTTTAGGATGGGTGAAATTAATCTCCATTTTTGTCCTATTACTTGGTGACAAAACTGCAGTGAGGAAATCGAAGTTTTGCTTGGGTGAGGTGAAACAGCTAATGTTAAAGTAATGGCAACACTTCGGTTTATCAACAGGCCTGGGGGCATGGAGCTGGGTGCTGACGATGAAAAGCTGGGGGCCACTCCAGGGCCATAGGTACAGTATGCGAAAGACTACACAGCCTATTTCAAACTTTTCCAGAGAGAAGACTGTATGGAAGTTCTCAGATTTCTTACATTGCATGAGATCCTATTTATAACAGCATCTTCACTTAAACCTTGTCCTGGAATCTTGCCTTTCATCCCTCCCTTCTAATCCTTCTTCATAACTAATGGTCACATCTATGAAGAGGAAGCTATTATGCAAGTAGAGTTGGTTGGCTCTGGTCAAATTTGTGAAAGATACAGTTCTACCTCTCTTGTCTCTATTTGAATTTGAGCAGGGACTTCGATGCCTTAACATAGCAAGCATTCCCCAATAGGAAGGTTTTCTGGTGTTTTGTTTTGTTTTGTGTCTAGAAGGTTTTGAAACCTCACCTGGGATGTTGCTATCTATCTTGAACATCCTTCTTGGAGGTTAGTCAAGACACCGACAGAAGAGGGAGGCTGAGCAGCTAAGTGGATGGTACAGGGATTTTACTCTTAGGTTTCCATTTCCAATCCTATCTCATCAACCTGAATAGTCTCAAGATTGGGGGAGAGAAATGAAAATGAGGTTTTCCTTACAATAAGTTTAAAACCCTTTCCATAACCAGGACACCTGGGTGGCTCAGTCAAGCATCTGCCTTTGGCTCAGGTCATGATCCCGGGGGCCTGGGATCGAGCCCCGCATCGGGCTCCCTGCTCAGCGGGACCCTGCTTCTCCCTCTCCCTGCTGCTCCCCCTGCTTGTGCTGTCTCTCTCTCTCTCTCTGACAAATAAATAAATAAAATCTTTTAAAAAATAAAATAAAATAAAACCCTCTGTAACCCACAGAAGTGCTTGGTATGGGAATATGTTTTGGGTGGATCCTCAAACACTGTACAGGGGCCACCAAATGCAAGAAAACCTGTTGTCTCCATTAAGCTCATTTGGGGTAGATGATCTCAAGAATGTATTAGAGACTACAAAATTCCTCTTGAGGACAACTATATTCCTTTCTTTGTTTTTCACCCTCACTAAATAATACAGCAGGTGCGGTGGAACTGAAGGAAACCAGAGTTTTCTTCCCTCCTACTCCTTGTGAATGTGTAATGCTGCCTCCAAGCCTGCCCCATCATTGATGAACAGTCAAAAAAAACTAAACCAGGGTAGTTTGGAACTGCTGGAAGAAGAGTTGGATGGTTTAACAAAAGAGACACTGACAAAACACATTCCTCTACAATACTATAATTATAAATTTGAAGGCACATCCTTGGCAGAAATATGATTAATTACATGCTAATGGAAAAACAAACTACTGAGTATCTTAACTGTAGTAGATGATTATTGCACAACATTGTCCACTGCTGTTTTGGGTACCAAACAATCAATGTTTAACAATGTTTAGTTAAACATTTAACTAAAAACATAAGGTTGAGACGCCTGGTTTTGGCTACAAATGGTATCTATTATCAGTGCCATGATAGAAGCTCTTTTAATTGAAGAACAAGATTTCATGCTTTTGTGCTTTACCTGGTTATTCACACCAGATAAACTTTCAGAGGGACTACAGAAACTTAGTGTAAAAATAGCTAATAATTCGGCATGAATCCATATTTTTTATATTTGGTAAAATAATATTTTTAAATGTAGAAAAGTAAGAAATAAACAAGCAAAAAATCCAAAGGGAGTGATTCCAGGAATGTTTTTATTCTTATTAAAATAACCAATAACCAGATGCCTCACCCAAAGAAAATAACAAAATAGAGTAAAATAAATATTAAGAAAATAATTTTAAAGCAAGATACACAAGAAATGGGGAAAAAATTCTCAAAGAACATACATTCTTGATTTTAAGCTGTGTACATAAAAGATATGCACATTTAAATTTTTGGAAACATCTTGTCTACAGTGCTATTTTAAGCATTCTGAAGAAAGAAGACATCTGAATAAAGAAAAAAATAAACTTTTAAAAAGTTAAAGCACAATATAAAATTTTTTGTTCACAAGGCATCAAATTTAACACTCTAAAATGCTGATACTAAACTAGGAAAAAGAACACCTCTACTTTCACAACTGACCACCATACTTCTTTAGACTAGGACACTAAATATTCTAGTTGTGTTTTAACCTTTGAAATTCAAAAGGCATCTTTGGATATTCAAGATAAAAGGTGCCCCATTGTTGAGTCAGAGCCAGCACTGGATATCAAAACATCCTTGTTATCTTCAGACTGAGGGCATGGTTACTGAGTGAATACAGAGGAGTGATAAAGGAACAACAAATAAAGAACTTCAGATATTCAAATGTCAAATTCAAATATAAATCCATTTTCCTTCTACATGGTAAATATGTGTGTGTACATATGTATGAATAGACATATACATACACACATATACATTTATAACATTTGTTCTCACTAGCCACTAGTTACTTAGAGCTAGTTACTAACTGAAAGCAATGTTTTTGATCCTGGTATCATCTCTCTCTCTCCTGTGAATACAGTTGTTCTATGAAGCTAATGGGAGTTCAGGATTACAAGAGACTTGTGGTAGAGAATTCAAAGATGGTTTCAGGTATTTAAACCAGGATTCTTTCTAAACATGTTTTCTGTTCTGATAGCAAGGGTTGAAATTAAATCCTTGATTTTCCCCAGACTATTGGCTGCTCTTCTCACTGTCCTAGGACACGTGGGTCCCTTGTCAAGTGGGGGCCAAAAGGACAACTCAGAAACACACATAGAAATAAAAGTAGTAACTGGCTATGTTCAAGTGTTTCAAAGACAGAGAAAGAGTAAGGGAGAAAGACAGAGAGGTGTTTCTTTTGTCAAAAGTCTATTATACATTTGTCCTATTGGCTGTTTCTTCTAGAAGAAACAAGTAGTGGTATGATGACCCACTAGAATTAAAAGAAAAAAACAAATATTAAAATTCAAAGGAGAAGCATGGAAGGTGGCACAGGCATTTAAAGAGCCTAGACATACAATCACATTCATATTTCATTAAGATGGGTTTGCCTTTCTAGATTAATAGCACCTTCATCAATAGTTTCAATTCTCTCTTTAAGATAGTTGAGATAAAAATGAGATTTTTTTTTTCCAAATCTGAAAAGACAACATGGAATAATGTGGTAAACTTTTTTTGTGTGTGTATGAAAGGATAAGAGAGAAAGGAAGTAGGAGAGGAAGAAACCCATCCCTCACTCCTACCTGATTGTAGACTCTGCCCTAAAAAATTGATTATTAATATTCATTACAGACCTCAAGGGGAGAAAAGAACTAACATTTACTGAGTGCAAATCCTATGTACTAGGCATTGTGCTAACAGATTTACATATGGTGATGGGAACCAAATATTAGGAATTTATTTATTTATTTTCACTTCCATATTCTGCATATGAAATCCATCTTGCAACTCAGGAGGAATTTAAATAGTGATACAAGTACCAGATCTCTGACCAGTATATTAACTCCTAGGCACTCAGAGGGGGATTTCTAAATGTATATGGCACTGAGAACAGCCCCTGAATTTGCGAACCACACTAACTTCGCAAGGGCAAATGTTTTAAACTAGAGAAAAGTATAGATTTGGCTAAAAGGTATCACAACCTAGGGAAATTCTCATTTCTGTATTACAAATTATTGTATTTTTTTGGTAAATGCAGCTTTGTGTAATAGCATTATTTTAAAGTCATCTTGAGAAATCATCTAAAATACTAAAATATAATGAAAATCTATTAAATTATAGCTACCAGCTAAAGTCTTGTATTCTCTCCCATAAAGGACAAATTTAGCGAATCCAGGTAATTTCATATGACCCGTATATGTTAAAGATGGTAGTGTTAATCTGAAACAGTCAACTGTGGAAGAGGCTCAAAATCTTAAGTTTCTGGACTGAGGCTGAGAGACTAAGAACAATTTATAGTGGAACTAAGCAGGAGTAAATTGAAAGTTTGTACAGAGCTAGGGAGTCAATGAAAGAAGAATCCGATATCTTTTTTTTTTTTTTTACAACAATGGAGAGATAGGAAACAAGGAACCCTCTGGACCCTTAAGGTCTTTTGGGCTACAAGATAAAGAAAGGAAGAAGATATTGGAAAAGTTGTCAGTTATTTTCATCAATCAAAAATCACCTACACTGAGCTCACTCGAAAGAACAATAACAACAACAAAGAACCATACTAGGGTATCTAAGAAAGCAACTGCAAAGACAAAGATGCAGGGAGAATAAGGGGGGCGGGGAGAAAGCCTGTAATAAATAAGGCACGTCTATTTTTAAACAGTTTCTACTGTTTTCCTTCTAAAACCAGATGCTTTATACAGTGTTTTAAAGCCCTTGTTCCCCAACCTGGCAGGGCTGAGGGCTCAAGAATGTCCTTAAGATCATGCTCTCAGATCTTCAAACTTTTAAGTATCCTTTCTCTTGAGCCTTTTATTTTTGGTCAAATAAAAAATTATCTACCACTTTAGCAGCAAATCAGCAATCTTCAATTGTAGGGCTTGTTGTAAACCTCACTGGCCTACCTTATCTGTTACTAGAGAAAACAAAAAGTATTGGAAATTCATTTTAAATAAAGCTAGGTTGAGAGCTAATGCTCTGAAGAAAGGTATTTTTGCCTTTAGACAAATGCAATTCAAAGAGATTCCCTACCATAAGGGCATGAGACCAATATAAAATCCTTCCACGATATTTTGGAAAAGTTAAGGAGACATCATTAACACTGTATCAGTGCATAACAACATCAGCTAGTAGCATTCTGTGTGGCCTGTTACAATGTGGTGTCATCATCTTCCCTGCAGTCTCCCACCAGAAGGGAATGCTTGTCAGGTTCACTGGTACCAATGCTGTTTAGGGACCGTTTATCAGACAGGAGTGAATTTATGGAGGCTCTGCTGTAATTAACAATCCGGTCCAGCAAACCCAGCTTAGGAGAATTTCTCGAGGTGTCATCTATTCCAACATGAACGCTGATCTCTGAAGGCCTTTTCTGTCCCATCTGGCTTCGGGCATGCAGTTCATAATTCTCATAAGTTGGTTTTCTATAACTGAACACATGCAAAAATACACTAGTTTGAAATAAGCAAATGTGAACTAGACACTGTTACAGTCAAAACTGGAAATATATTTGCCAGGCATGCAATCTACTAAGGTGGTTCCTGCTAGGAAAGTCACTAAAAAAGAAATTGTATGGAGTCACATGATAAGAAATTCTACTTCTCAGAGCCAAAGTACTACATTTTACAGTGCTGTGCTTCCTAGGTAGAGACTACATAAGATGACTATTACATAGCTAACATTTCTTATTAAGAACAGTTTGGGCCCATCACACAAGAATAAGACCTACCAAGACTGACTGTGGATGATAAAAGGAATATAAGATACAAATGTGAGCAAGCCATCATACTCACAGTTTAAGGAAGAGAGAAGAAAGTACTACTGAGACAGATGAAGCAGCCATTGCAGCAGATCCCATCCAGGGCTGCAAAACCAAACCAATGGGCATAAAAACTCCTAGGAAACAAATTTGGATTAGTTAGAGCAGACAGTATGAAACAGATTATTAATGTGTTTCTGATACATACATACACATCATTTCCTTGTCTGATATTTATTCAGCACGTTATATGTGAAAAATTGGCAGCGACATAAATCTCCACCAACAGGAGGATAGAGTGTTGCTGTGAACATTCTTGTACATGTCTCCCTGTGCACGTGTTTGAGAATTTCTCCAGGGAACATACCTAGAGGTGAAACTGCATTATAACATGGGCACATCTTCAACTTTAGGTGGATATTCCTCAGTTGTTCTCCAGAGTGCCTTGGACCACATCATAATCCCACCAATAGTGTATGAATAGTGTATGAATTTGACAGACATTTGAACATTTGGCTTATATGACAGGGATAAGGTAGACTTACTGTACTTCTAACTTTTTATGTGCTTATCTGTATTCTTCTCTTTTCTACAGTGATCATATATTACTTGCATATTTTTTCCACCCTGCCCCTACTTATATAATTTTTAAAAAATCATTTGCTGCTATGAATTAATCTTTCTGGATTTTGATTGTTCTTTTATTTTTTTGTTCCCTCAGCATTTTGTGTCCTTATTTATAAAGAGGTTTGTAATTGTTCTTACATCATTTCATGTTCTCTTTGGCTCTCAAACCAGAGAGAACAAGAAGAAAGTGATAACTATTTTCTTCTGCTATTACTAACTCCTGGGGCACCTGGGTGGCTCAGTCGGTTAAGCATCCAAATCTTGGTTTCGACTCAGGTCATGATCTCAGGGTCGTAGGATCAAGTCCCGCATTGGGCTCTGTGCTGGGCATGGAGCCTGCTTAAGATTCTCTCTCTCTCCCCCTCTCCCTCTGCCCCTCCCCCTGCACTTTCTTTCTCTAAAAAAAAAAAAAAATACACTTTATTACTAACTCCTACCAAGTCCCTAAGTACAGGACATTATCAAATGCTTATTTTAAAATTCTAGGGGCGCCTGGGTGGCTCAGGCGTTAAGCGTCTGCCTTCAGCTCAGGTCATGATACGAGGGTCCTGGGATCAAGCCCCGCATCAGGCTCCCTGCTCGGCAGGAAGCCTGCTTCTCCCTCTCCCACTCCCCCTGCTTGGTTCCTTCTCTCACTGTGTCTCTCTCTGTCAAATAAATAAATAAAATCTATAAAAAATTCTAAATTGCTTTTTCTGGGTCATATTCCTTTATTCAATTCATCAATCTCCATCCCTCTCCTCCCCTTTTTTTCATCCCCCTTTCTCCCTGCCCCCCCCATCTCTCTCTCTTTCTCTCCTGGTATCCAAACGTAAAAAAAAAAAAAAACCTGTTGGCTATTAGAATGTTAAGAGCAAAAAATTCTGTGTGCTATAATTATAACCATGTAACAAGACAAAAAAACTGATACAAAATAAAAAAGACTGGAAGTAAATACACTAAAATGCTAACAGTACTTGTGTTTGGGTAGTGAGATTAAAAGTAAATTTGTTCTTGGGGCACCTGGGTGGCTCAGTCGGCTAAGCATCTGACTCTTGATTCTGGCTCAGGTCATGATCTCATTGAGATTGGGCCCCGCATCCGGCTCCGTGCTCAGCGGGAAAGCCTGCTGTAGATTTTCTCTCCCTTTGCCCCTCCCCCTGCTCATGCTCGCTCTTTCTCTCTCTCTAAAATAAATAAATAAATCTTTAAAAGTAAATTTGTTCTCTTCAGCAAAAGATAAATAAGTAAATAAATATAAACATAAATATAAATATAAATGTAAGAGCATATGGAGAAAGAGATGAAACAATGTGGAAAAGTATTATTAATTGGTTAAATTAAATGAAGACTATACAGGTTTTCGTTGTATCTTTTTTCCTGGTTATATATAGCTTTGAAATTTTTCAAAATATAAAGTTGGAGGGGAAAATAAAATAAACCTATCAGAATGCTTACACATTTTATGCCATAATGAACATTGCTCAAAATTATAATTATTGATTTTTTTCTTTTTTTTAAGATTTTATTTATTTATTTGAGAGAGAGAATGATAGAGAGCACAAGAGGGAAGAGGGTCAGAGGGAGAAGCAGACTCCCCGCTGAGCAGGGAGCCCTATGCGGGACTCGATCCCGGGACTCCAGGATCACGACCTGAGCCGAAGGCAGTCACTTAACCAACTGAGCCACCCAGGCACCCTATAATTATTGATTTTAATATTACCTTTCACCACATCAGCAGGCTACCTATAAAAACTGAACTCAAAGCTAATAATGAGACTAAAAACTTCCAAAATGATAGGTCTCTAATGACTTCAGAGGAAAAAGTAATACTAATAGTCACATACCAGCAGCTATGGGAATTCCAACTAGATTATAAATTAGAGCAAAAACAAAATTTATCCGAATCCTCTTGACGGTCTTCCTTGATAAGTCAATACTTGCCACTACATCCAGAAGATCATTCTGAGAACAGAAATATTTGTGATATTAGTGACTCTAACTTAACAAGTACTTTTGTAATTGATACTGTGATTCTGAAGATGATGTGTACCTTAGGGTGGGTAATATGAATTAACTATAAAGTTCAAATATTGCTGAAAATTTCAGTCAGCCTTGGAAGATGTTTTTCAGGAATTTTCCTCAGGGGTCTAGAAAACACTTTTGGGGTTATATGCTACTATGTAGATTACCTCACTTAAAATAATCTCAGCAAGTGTTTGTTGAAGAAAATTTTATTATAAGTACGTTCCCCAATCTTATTCTTTATTTTACAAGCTTGTCATTCTCATCTGCTTTGCTTGACTGAGAAAGTCTGGAAGTAATTAGTAGGACTTCTCATACTCCCATCTTGAATTCTCCTAGTCTCAAAGGCTGGGAGCACAGGAATTAGAAGGAAAGGGTTGTTCTACTCGATATACTTTACAACACTAACCCTGACCATGTGGAGCAATATCACGGACCTCAACATTCAGGCCACAGTACTTACCCTTATCAAAACCACATCAGCTGCTTCAATGGCTACGTCTGTACCCGTGCCAATGGCAATCCCTACATTAGCCATTGCCAGAGCTGGAGAGTCATTGATTCCATCGCCTACCATTGCAACCCGTTTCCCCTCCTCCTGAAGTTGCTTCACCTTAGCAACCTTATGAGAAGGGAGAACTTCAGCAAACACCTTTGTAATGCCAACCTACATGAGGAAAGATAAACTCAATTCATTTCAAGAAATATTACTAGTACCTTCACTATAACACAGCAATAATGAGCATCATTTTCCACCCACCAGAGGTCCCAAATTTCAGAAGCTGATAATATCCAGTAATAGTAAGGATACGGAAAGGGGCGCCTGGGTGGCTCAGTCAGCGAAACGTCTGCCTTCGGCTCAGGTCGTGATCCCAGAGTCCTGGGATCAAGCCCTGCATTGGGCTCTCTGCTCAGTTGGGAGCCTGCTTCTCCCTCTCCTCCCCGCTCATTCTTTCTCTCACTCTCTCAAATAAATAAATAAAATCTTTAAAAAAAAAAAGGATATGGAGAAATGAGCTCTCTTAGATATTCTCGGTGGGTGAGTAAACTGTTATCTTTTTGGAGGGCATTTGGCAGGATCTATCAAAGTGCACACATCATTTGTGCAGTTCCACTTCTAGCCATATTCTAGACATATTTATACAAGTATAAAAAGATATATGTTTGACTCCAGGGAAGGTGGCAAAGTGGGAGGATCCTGGGCTCACCTCATTCCATAGACGCAACTGGATGCACACACATCAGTATGAATGGCCCAGAGAATGGTCTAAGGACTGGCAGAACAGATTCTCCACAGTTAGGTATAGAAAAGAGGCCATGTTGATTGAGGAAGGTGTGGAGGGGGAGATATGTGCTGGAGCCAGGTGGACTCATGGGACAGTCTGTGGGAGGGAAGAGTGTGGTGGGCCCGGGAAGGGGAGAGGAACAGACCCTGACACTAAGTGCCCCAGGCACAGGGGCCTGCAGAGGGAAGGCAAGTCCCCACAGAGTTTGGCTTTGAGACCCAGAGGGGCCCGGCTTTGCAAGTTCTTACAATCAGTGGGACTTCACACCTGGAACTTCACAAATCAGCTGGTTCAGCTCTGGGAGAGCCAGAGGGCAATAAGAAACTGAGTGTCCTTCACTATAGTACCTTGCAATGTAGACAGCACAACAAACAGCTTCTACAGCATAGTAGCAGCAGTTTGAAAAATGCCTAGGGTATACGGGAGGGAGATTTGTTTACTAATCTCACAGTGTGTGCTGTAGGGGCAGGGATCTTTGGGAGACTGCTCCAAGAACAAAAGAACTGGCAGGCAGCATTTCCCTCCCCTGCTCGCAGCCTAGATACCCCAATACCTGTGGTAACGAGCACAGTGCCAACTCTCTCCACGGAGATTGCCAACAGTGTGCCCTGCTGCCACACAATTCTGCAGATCCACCCCCTCTGACCCGGCCAGACTCAGCAGTTTTCCCTGGTGACTACAGGTCCCCTCCCACAGCAGGTCAGCGTAGACCCTGCTGGAACCCCACGCCCTGCCCACGCTTTCTCCCGTAGACCTGCCCCCTCCAATTTGCCCTCGGCCGGAGCCCATCTAAAGTGGTGCCACAAACCTGGCAGTGTGCAAGCAGCCCCAACAGGGGTCAGAACCACTCCAAAGTAGCTCCGGCCCCAAGCAGAGGGGAAGATAATCATACACACAAGTCCAGCTGGGGACGCAGCAGTGTGCTGGAGGTAGATATCGGGTCTGATGGCAGGCTCTACCCACCAAAGAAAGTTTCTCAGGGGACAACACGGGGACAGCACCCTGTAGTTTGATGCTACCGCATCTCTGGCAAACACCTGATCTGACACAACTCATGCTCAAGGCGGCCCCCAGACTGGCCCACTAATGCCACAGGGACCAAATCTTGCCGCCAACAGGCAAAGAGAGACATGGACGGAAGGCAGAGGGAGAGGGAGAAGCAGACTCCCTGCTGAGCAGAGAGCCCGGTGCGGGACTCGATCTCAAGACCCTGAGATCATGACCTGAGCCAAAGGCAGGCGCTTAACCGACTGGACAGAAGGCAAACGTCATTCAACCAAAATAGTCCATTGCTCACAACACACATAGGAGACACCAGTGAAGTGCCAGGATCTAGTGAACTGGGGACACTGCCCTGCAGGTACTAAAGGACCTCTTTTTCATAAGGACACCAGTTTCAAGAGCAGGAGATGTAGCCAACTTTTCTAACACATAGAATCAGATGGAGAAAGTTAGACAGAATGAGGAAACAGCGGAATATGTTCCAAATGAAAGAACAGGACAAAATCACAGCGAGAGAGCTAAATGAAATGAAAATAAGTAATATGTCTGATAGATAACTTAAAGTAATGGTCATAAGGATACTCACTGGACTTAAGAAAACAGTGGAGACTTCAGTGTGACTGTCAACAAAGAGACAGAAAACATAAAAAAGAAGCAAATGGAGATGAAGAACTCAATATGTGAAATTAAAAATACCCTAGAGAGAATAAACAGGAGACTAGAGGACCTACAGCAAACATCATCCTCAATGGTGAAAAACAGATCTTTTCCCCTAAGGTCAGGAACAGACCAAGAATGTCCACTCTCACCAGTTTTATTCAACATAGTACTGGATGTCCTAGCCACAGCAATCAGACAACAAAAAGAAAGAAAAGGCATTTGGAGCGCCTGGGTGGCTCAGTTGGTGAAGTGCCTGCCTTCAGCTCAGGTCACGATCTCAGGGTCCTGAGATTGAGTCCCGAATCGGGCTCTCTGCTCAGCAGGGAGTCTGCTTCTCCCTCTCCCTCTGTCTCTGCCCCCGACTCATGCTCTATCAAATAAATAAATAAATAGTATTTTTTTAAAAAAAGAAATAAAAGGCATCCAAATTGGTGAGGAAGAAGTAAAACTTTCTCTATTTGAAGATGACATCATACTATATATAGAAAGGCCCAAGGGCTTCACCAGAAAACTACTAGAACTAATGAAGGAATTCAGTAAAGTCGCAGGATACAAAATCAATATACAGAAATCCATTGCATTTCTAAACACTAATTATGAAGTAGCAGAAAGAGAAATTAAGAAAACAATAGCATTGGGGCGCCTGGGTGGCTCAGTCGTTAAGCGTCTGCCTTCGGCTCAGGTCATGGTCCCAGGGTCCTGGGATCGAGCCCCACATCAGACTCCCTGCTCAGCGGGAAGCCTGTTTCTCCCTCTCCCACTCCCCCCTGCTTGTGTTCCCTCTCTCGCTGTCTCTCTCTCTCTCTGTCAAATAAATAAATAAAATCTTTAAAAAAAAAAAGAAAACAATAGCATTTACAATTACACCAAAAATAGTGAAATATGTAGGAATAAGCTTAACCATAGAGGTGAAAGACCAGTACTCTGAAAACTTTAAAACACTGATGAAAGCCATCGAAGATAACACAGACAAATGGGAAGATACTCCATGCTCATGGATTGAAAGAACAAATGTTAATATGTCCGTACAACCCAAAGCAATACAGAGATTTAATGCAATCTCTATCAACATACCAACAGCATTTTTCACAGAACTGGAACAAATAATCTTAACATTTGTATGGAAACACAAAACACTCTGAATAGCCAAAGCAATATTGAAAAAGAACAAAACTGGAGGTATCACAACCCAGATTTCAAGATATATTATAAAGCTGTGGTAAACAAAACAGGATGGTACTGGCACAAAAACAGACACATAGATCAATGGAACAGAATAGACAGTCCAGAAAAAAAACAGGATTATATGGTCAATTAATCTTTGAAAAAAGAGGAAAATATGCCATAGGAAAAAGTCTCCTCAACAAATGGTGTTAGAAAAACTGAACAGTTATGTACAAAAGAATGAAGCTGGACCACTTTCTTACACCATAATAAAATAAATTCAAAATGGATTAAAGAACTAAATGTGAGACAGGAAACCATAAAACTCCTAGCAGAGAACACAGGCAGTAATTTTTCTAACTTTGGCCATAGCACCATCTCTCTAGATAGGTCTGCTGAGGCAAGGGAAACAAAAGCAAAAATAAACTATTGGGATAACATCAAAATAAAAAGCTTCTGCATAGAGAAGGAAACAATCAATAAAACTAAAAAGCAACCTACAGAATGGGAGAAGATATTTGCTTATGACATATCTGATAAAGGGTTGGTATCCAAAATATATAAAGAACTTATCAAACTCAACACTCAAAAAACAAAAAATCCAGTCAAGAAATGGACAGAAGACATGAACAGACATTTCTCCAAAGAAGATATATAGATTGGCCAACAGACACGTGAAAAGATGCTCAACATTACTCATCAGGAGGGAAATGCAAATCAAAACCATAATGAAATATCACCTCACACCTGCCAGAATGGCTAAAATCAAAAACTCAAGAAACAGGTGCTAGCAAGGACGTGGGAAAAAGGGAACCCTCAGGCACTGCTGGGGGGAATGCAAACTGGTACAGCCACTCTGGAAAACAGTATGGAGGTTCCTCAAAAAGCTAAAAATAGAACTACTGTATGATCCAGTAATTCCACTACTGGGTATTCACACAAAGAATATGAAAACACTAATTCAAAAAGATATATGCACTGCTATGTTTATTGTAGCATTATTTAAAATAGCCACAATATGGAAGCAGTCCAAGTGTCCAGTGGCAGATGAATGGATAAAGAATATGTAATTATACACACACACACACACACACACACACACACACACACACACACACACACACTGGAATATTACTCAACCATAAAAAAGAATGAAATCTTGCCATTTGCAACAACATGGATGGATCTAGAGGGTATAATGCTAAGTGAAATAAGTCAGTCAGAGAAAGACAAATACCATATGATTTCACTCATATGTGGAATTTAAGAAACAAAACAAATGAACAAGGGAAGACAGAGAGACAAGCCAAAAACCAGACTCTTTAACCATAGTTAGGTGGGAGGATGGATAAAATAGGTGAAGGGGATTAAGACTACACTTACCATGATGAGCACTGAGTAATGTATAGAACTGTTGAATCACTATGTTGTACACCTGAGTCTAATCTAACACTGTATGTTAACTATACTGGAACTAAAATAAAAATTTTAAAAATAAATAAAAAATTAAAAATGAAAGCTCTGTGAAAACCACCCCCCAAAAAAGATGTATGTCCAAAGATTTACATCACTGCCTGTTTCTAACAAAATCTTCAAAACCACCTAAATACTCATCATTAGAGGAATGTTTAAGTAAATTATGATACATCCATACCATAGAATTCCATGTAGTAATGTTGAAAGGCTAAAATAACTTTGTATGTTCAGCTATGGACAAAGCTCCAAGGCATATATGTTGTTATGTATAAAAAGCAAACAGCTGGTCCGCCCGTGGATGCCGCAGAGTAAGCATCGTTTAAGTCTCCCCTCCCACCGCCGTCATGTCTAAGTCAGAGTCTCCCAAAGAGCCTGAACAGCTGCGGAAGCTCTTCATTGGAGGTTTGAGCTTTGAAACAACCGATGACAGTCTGAGGAGCCATTTTGAGCAATGGGGAACGCTTACGGACTGTGTGGTAATGAGAGATCCAAACACCAAGCGCTCCAGAGGCTTTGGGTTTGTCACGTATGCCACTGTGGAGGAGGTGGATGCAGCCATGAACGCAAGGCCGCACAAGGTGGATGGAAGAGTTGTGGAACCAAAGAGGGCTGTCTCAAGAGAAGATTCTCAAAGACCTGGTGCCCACTTAACTGTGAAAAAGATTTTTGTTGGTGGCATTAAAGAAGACACTGAAGAACATCACCTAAGAGATTATTTTGGACAGTATGGGAAAATTGAAGTGATCGAGATCATGACTGACCGAGGCAGTGGCAAAAAGAGAGGTTTTGCTTTTGTAACATTTGATGACCATGACTCTGTAGACAAGATTGTCATTCAAAAATACCATACTGTGAATGGCCACAACTGTGAAGTAAGGAAAGCCCTATCTAAACAAGAGATGGCTAGTGCTTTATCCAGCCAAAGAGGTCGAAGTGGTTCTGGAAACTTTGGTGGTGGTTGTGGAGGTGGTTTTGGTGGGAATGACAACTTTGGTCGTGGAGGGAACTTCAGTGGTCGAGGTGGCTTTGGTGGCAGTCGAGGTGGTGGTGGATATGGTGGCCGTGGGGATGGCTATAACGGATTTGGTAATGACGGAAGCAACTTTGGAGGTGGCGGAAGCTATAATGATTTTGGCAATTACAACAATCAATCCTCAAATTTTGGACCCATGAAAGGAGGAAATTTTGGAGGCAGAAGCTCTGGCCCCTATGGTGGTGGAGGCCAATACTTTGCCAAACCACGAAACCAAGGTGGCTATGGTGGTTCCAGCAGCAGCAGTAGCTATGGCAGTGGCAGAAGGTTTTAATTACTGCCAGGAAACAAAGCTTAGCAGGAGAGGAGAGCCAGAGAAGTGACAGGGAAGCTACAGGTTACAACAGATTTGTGAACTCAGCCAAGCACAGTGGTGGCAGGGCCTCGCTGCTACAAAGAAGACATGTTTTAGACAATACTCATGTGTATGGGCAAAAAACTCGAGGACTGTATTTGTGACTAATTGTATAACAGGTTATTTTAGTTTCTGTTCTGTGGAAAGTGTAAAGCATTCCAACAAAGGGTTTTAATGTAGATTTTTTTTTTTTGCACCCATGCTGTTGATTGCTAAATGTAATAGTCTGATCATGACGCTGAATAAATGTCTTTAAAAAAAAAAAAAGGCAAACAGCTGGGGCACCTGGGTGGCTCAGTTGGTTAAGCATCTGCCTTTGGCTCAGATCATGATCCCAGGGTCCTGGGATCGAGTCCCGCATTGGGTTCCCTGCTTAGCGGGGAGTCTGCTTCTCCCTCTGCCTCTGCCCTCCCCCCCTGCTCCTGCTCTCTCTCTCAAATAAATAAAATCTTTTAAAAAATAAAATAAATAAAAAATAAAACGCAAACTCCTGAATGAACAATCATTAGAAAAATGATGTAATTTATGTTGAAAATACCAGAACTATACATTTGTATATGAACACACATGCCTATGAAAAATTGGGGATAGGACTGGACAGGGAGCTTGGGAAAAGGTAAACTTTTTACTTTATATCCTTCTGCATTTTTTATAATGTACTTATATATTACTTGTGTTATTTAAAAGAAGAGGGAGGAGGCATTCTGAAGTAGAAAAGACTAGTATGAGAAAAGTTTTGTAGATAAGGCAGATGTGGGGGTCGGGAGCAGAAAAATATGTCAAAGTGGTGCATTAGGCGATGGTTCCACCAGTGATGTTCAGGATGGACTAGAGAGGGAAGTCCCTGGAGCTTCTGCTGTAATTTAGGCAGTAGAGATTGGGCGCCTGAGGGCCTGGCTTAGGCTGGCAGCACTGGTAAAGAATAGGAGCAACACTTCAAAGGAAGTATCAACAGAAACTAGTGTAGGGTGTCACTGAAGCATTTCATGAATTAAGTAAACGTTTTTTTTAGTTATAAGAGTAACACAAAGTCCAAACTCCTTCCAACATAGCATGCCAACTGTTCTTTAAAGAACCGGGTATCGATACTCAGTGATAAGGAAAATAACAGGTAATATGAATCTTTAGCACTTGAAAGCAAGAAGCAAAATGTATATGAGGAATTACAAGTTACCACATACCCACCACCCCAACCACTAAGTAAACCAATTACCTGAGAAGCAATAGATCGAGCTGTTTTACTGTTGTCTCCAGTCATTAGAACTACTTCTAAGCCCATGGATTTCAAAATGCGGACAGCCAATTCTGCTTCGGGCTTCACTGTGTCAGCGATGGCTATCAAGCCACACAGCTCATCTAATATAGGAGGTATCAGAAAATAAGAGAGTTTGGAATATGGTGAAAGCAGGAATAATACTCTAACTTAAAATTTGAGAGGGAAATTAATTTTGTTAAGCAAAGCTGTTCAGGGCTTAAGCTTAATTCAAAATGTCTCCAAGCCCACACAGGCTGTATTCCACAAAATCTGTGACAAACCTCCATACTGAGTTATGAAAATTTCAGAGTGAGGTAGGGGTTACTAATGAAAGTAGTAATTGGAAAGTTGAAAGAGAGATCTTACTGGATACTAAAAGACTCTTTTTTGTTCCTTTGAGAAGTATTGGTCAATAGTTCCAAACACTTTATGTCCTTTAAATGCAAATGAAACTGAAAACTAATACTTTTTTTTCTTTTTAAGGTAAAGGGGGTGGATTGCGGCCAAACTGGCATTTATTTTTTTAATGTTTATTTTTTAATTTTTTTCAATTTTATTTTATTATGTCATGTTAGTCTCCATACAGCATCATTAGTTTTTGATGTAGTGATCCATGATTCATTGTTTGTGTATAACACCCAGTGCTCCATACAATACATACCCTCCTTAATACCCATCACTGGGCTAACCCATCCCCACACCCCCGTCCCCTCTGAAACCCTCAGATTGTTTCTCAGAGTCCATAGTCTCTCATGGTTCGTCTCCCCCTCTGATGTCCCCCCCTTCATTTTTCCCTTCCTTCTCCTAATGTCCTCCATGTTATTCCTTATGTTCCACAAATAAGTGAAACCATATGATAATTGACTTTCTCTGCTTGACTTATTTCACTGAGCATAATCTCCTCCAGTCCCATCCATGTTGATGAAAAGTTGGGTATTCATCCTTTCTGATGGCTGAGTAGTATTCCATTGTATATATGGACCACATCTTTATCCATTTGTCTGCTGAAGGGCATCTTGGCTTTTCCACAGTTTAGCTATTGCGGACATTGTTGCTATGAACATTGGGGTGTATATGGCCCTTCTTTTCACTACATCTGTGTCTTTGGGGTAAATACCCAGGAGTACAATTGCTGGGTCAGAGGGTAGCTCTATTTTTAATTTTTTGAGGCACCTCCACACTGTTTTCCAAAGTGGCTGTACCAACTTGAGTTCCCACCAACAGTGTAAGAGGGTTCCCCTTGCTCCACAACCTCTCCAACGTTTCTTGTCAATTTTTTGAAAACTGGCATTTTATACTGGGGAAAGAAATCACTGCAAGTAGTTATTTTATTTTAAAAACAAAAGTAAGGGGTGCCTGGGTGGCTCAGTCGGTTAAGCATCTGCCTTCGGCTCAGGTCATGATCCCAGGGTCCTGGGATTGAACCCCGCATCAGGCTCCCTGGGGAAGCCTGCTTCTCCCTCTCCCACTCCCCCTGCTTGTGTTCCCTCTCTCGCTGTGTCTCTCTCTGTCAAATAAATAAATAAAATCTTTTAATAATTAAAAAAATAAAAAGATAAAAGGTAAATGGTATGTTCTGCTTCTTCCTGAACCTAAAAATGTCATAGCTACGATACTGCCTTCATGCTTAGCAAGGATTATAAATGTTGACTAATCTCACAGCTAGAAATTTACCCAAGAAATAATTTAACAAAAGAAAGCACCTAAAACCTCACAGATGTTTATCATGTTATTTATAATAATGAAATATTAAGAATAGTTTAAATTTCCAACAAGGGAATTATTAACTTAGTTACAGTATATAATAAATTACACAGAATTAAAATTAGAAAATATTTATGAATATTGCAAATAAATGAATAAAGCAAAATATAATAGGTGTATAAGGGATTTTAAATTTTTATTCAACTTTATTGAGGTAAAATTTATATGCAGAATACACCCATTTAAAAACAGTATATATACTAGTATTATAATTCTGTACATATATTATATTGTATATAACATATATAAACAAAAAAACCCAGAAATGGAATACATGCAGTTAAAACTGACATTGAGTTAGGGTGATGAGATTATAGATATTCTTTTATTTGCTATTACTTTAATGTTATGTTATTTTTAGGTTTAAAAAAATCTTTGATTAGCTTTTTTTTTATTTTTTGGGGGAGAGGCAATCACTAAAAACAAAATTTTATTTATTTTATTTATTTTTACTTTTTACTTTTTTTTAAGGTTTTATTTATTTATTTGAGAGACAGAGAATGAGAGACAGAGAGCACAAGAGGGAAGAGGGTCAGAGGGAGAAGCAGACCCCCCGCCGAGCAGGGAGCCCGATGTGGGACTCCATCCCGGGACTCCAGGACCATGACCTGAGCCGAAGGCAGTCGCTTAACCAACTGAGCCACTCAGGCGCCCTACTTTTTACTTTTTTATTTATTTTTATTATTATTATGTTCAATTAGCCAGCAAGGAGTACATCATTAGTTTTTGATGTAGTGTTCAACGATTCATTAGTTGCTTATAACACTGGGTGATGGGTATTAAGGAGAGCATGTGTGGTGATGAGCACTGGGTGTTATACACAACTATTGATTAGCTTTTTTACAAAAACATAGGTTAGGGAGGAAAATAACAAAGCCAGGCAAATGCAAGACAATTCTAAATTTATCAGTAACAATTATGTATTGCTAACATTCTCACTTTGCATTCAGGCTGCTTTTCAAAAGCGCTCAAGTTCAGAAGTCTCTCAAAAATATACATAAAATAATTACTGAGATCACAACATTGAGTCACAGTGTACTTAT
The DNA here is from genome assembly GCF_037043125.1 of Eumetopias jubatus. Classification (NCBI taxonomy): domain Eukaryota; kingdom Metazoa; phylum Chordata; class Mammalia; order Carnivora; family Otariidae; genus Eumetopias; species Eumetopias jubatus. Next base: position 64,691,517 of record NW_028274817.1, read on the forward strand.
GGAAAACCTTACCATCAACTGCCACCAATACAGCAGTCCGACCTTTTCTTTCATGTTCAGTCATGGAATCATCTACATCATTGTTAATAACAAGACCATTTCTAATCATCCACTCCCGGTTACCAATGAGGACTTTGTACTGCTGGGCATTAAGAGCATCTGAAATAAAGTACAGAAAGAACATTTAGTGAGATCGTTTGATATTTATAACAACCTGTGAGGCATGTTCTTCCTGTCTAACCTTACACAATCACTATGTTGTATTTTTGGGAGACCACAGCCTACAACAGTGATTTCCAAATTTTCAAGGAACATACTTTGCTCTTCTATGCCTTTGGGCCTTTGCACATGTTGCTGTCTCCACCTGGAATGTCCTTACCCCTCCTCTACAATTATCAAACTCCATCATATTCTTCAAGAGCCAGTTCAAATGTTTCTTTCTTGGTAAAGCTTTCCCTTTGATCTTCCACACAACTGAATTAAATCCAAAATATTTATTGTGCATCAGTAGCTGATTGTAGTAGTAGTAGTTGGATGGAAACATACAACTATACTGATGTCTCATTTTATTTTTTATTTATTTTTTTATTTATTTAAGACAGAGAGAGACTGAGAGTGAGCATGAGCAGGGGAGAGGGGCAGAAGCAGGTGCCCCGCTGAGCAGGGAGCCCAACACGGGGCTCGATCCCAGGACCCTGGGATCATGACCTGAGCCGAAAGCAGCTGCTTAACCGACTGAGCCACCCAGGTGACTCCACTGATGTCTCATTTTAAACATGTGACCACTAACTTTACGCAAGTCCTTAGAGTTGTCTGGCAATTCTACACTTCCCTAGTCCATTCATTTTCCGTTCCTTCTAGAGGGCTATTTTGTACCTTCTCTTCTCCCATCCTCATCTATGGCCAGATGATGAATCTGCTTCCTACTTCAGAAAGAATTAAAAGCAATCAGAAGAGAACTTCAAGCTCTCACTGCCTGTGCCTATATACACACCAATCTAGCTTCTCTTCTAAACTGCCCCTGCTCCTATTTAAGGCCAACCTCTCCACTTATGTACTAGACCCCCTTCCTTTGCTTATTCTAGAACATCTCTCCTACAATTCTCTCCTCTTTCTCCTGCATAATCACATTTTCTATCTCTGTTGCACATAGTCCTATCTTTAAAAACAAAACAAAACAAAAAAACCTCTATTGATCTCACTTACCTCTTTACTACTGCCCCAAATTTCTGCTTCTATACACAGCAAAACTTCTTGGAAGTGTTGTCTCTATTGACTATCTCCAATTCATATCTTCCCATTCTTTTGTGAACCCACTCCAATAAAGCTTTTGTCTCTACCACTCCAAAGAGTTGTTCTCACAGTATGCCAGTGACCTTTACTTTCATAAACCTAATGGCTAATTCTTGTTCCTCATCTTACTTGCCTTATTAGCAGCATTTAACACAGTTGATCGCTCCCTCCTTCCTGAAATACTTTCTTTCCTTGGCTTCTAGGACACCACATTCTTATGAGTTACCTCCTCACTTACCACTTCTTCTCAGTCTTCTTTGCTGATCTCCCTGATCTCTTAACCTATCGTATTGTAGGGCTCAATCCTTGAACCATTCCCCGCCCCAATCTACTCTCACTCTTTGATGATTTTATCCAGTCTCATATCTTTAAATACAATCTATACCAGCTTTGTCCAACAAAATTTGGAAATGTTCTGTATCTGCTGTTTAATACAGTAGCCACTAGCAACATGTGGCTATTGAGCAGTGAAATGTGGCTAGTATGGCTGAAGGGCTGAATTTTAAATTAAATTTATTTTTTTTAAGTTTACTTATGTATTTCCTTTAAGTAATCTCCACACCCAACGTGGGGCTCAAACTCATGACCCCAAGATCAAGAGTCGCATGCTCTTCCGAGGCAGCCAGGTGCCCCTGAATTTTAAATTAAATTGAAATAACTGAAGTTTAAGTAGTCACATGTAATGAATGGCTATCATATTAGAAGGCCCAGATCTATAGGTGGATGACTACCAAATCTATGTCTCCAACCTAGTCTATTTCCTTGACCTGCAGACTTGTTATTTCCACTTATATGGCACCTATCTAATAGGCACTCAAATTTAACATGTAAAAAACTGATCTCCTGATCAGTTCTCCTCAATATTGCCCTTCCAATGGTCTTCCCCATTCTACTTAAATGGTAACTTCATCCTTCTAAAATGTTTAGGCCACAAACCTTGGCATAATTCTTGACTCCTGTTTCTCCCATACTCCACACCCAATCTGTGAGAAAATTTGTCAGCCAGCTCTCCCTTCAAAACACATTCAGATTCTGACCATTTCTTATGATCTCTACTGCTACCACATTGGTCCAAACCATTCTTATCTTTCACCTGGATTATGGCAACAGCCTACTAACTCATCTCCCTGCTTCTGTCCTTCCCCCTATTGCTCCAACAGTGTATTTTTATCAGAGCAGCCAGGGTAATACTTATAAAACATTAAGTTGGATTCTGTCACTCCTATACACAAAACTCTCCAATGGCTTCCCATCTCAAGGGTAAAAGCCAAAATTCTTTCAATGTCCTTACATAATCTGGTCCTGTACTACTCTCTAACCTTCCCACTCATTTACTCTGCTCCAGGAACACTGTTCTCCTTGTTGTTCCTCAAACTAGGCTTGGGTACTTATCCCTCCTACCTGGAATGCTCTTGTCTCAGATATTCACATAGCTTTCTCTCTCCGCCTTCTCAGGTTTTTGCTCCAGCATGAACTTCTCAATGAGGCCTACCCTGATCATCCTATGTAAAATAGGACCCAATACTCACAGCATTCCCTATACCCCTCTACCCTTCTTTGTTTTCCTCTACAGCACTATCTCCATCAGACATATTATATTTTCTTATCTCTTTGCTCACTGTTTTGTGTTCTCCCACCGGGAAAATAAGTTCCAAAAGATAGTGACTTTGTCTGTTCTGCTAACTGCTGATTCTTTAGTGTCTTGAACAGTGCTTAATAAAAGGTGTCAAATGAACAAAATTACTATGTGTCAGTATGCTTGGTACTGGAAGTTCACAAATAATAAATTGTAGTTTGGTAGAATCAGACAGGTAAATAAAGCATTATCATGCAGTGTACCTAGCACAAAAACACAGAGATTAAGTACAGTTATGATTTAAAAAGAAGAGCAAATCATCTCTGCCTATACATGTCAGTCAGCAAAGGCTTCACTGAAGAGATATGTGAGCTAAGTTTTGAAAAATGAAAATAAGTTCATGAGGTAGATGCCACTGGAGACAACATTACCCAGAGGAAACAGTGAATGAAATGATCTAATAAGCACGAAATGACACAATGTAAAAAGGAACTATAAGTAGCTCTGTATGAATGGAACACAGAGTACATGGAGGTCAGTGGAAAAGACAAAATGGGTGGTATAGGCAGGCAGGAGACATCATGGGGAATGGACCTGGAACAAAGTCCAGACAGACTGGTCTTAAGTCCCACAGAGGACAGCCAGCAAGCCAGGATCCCTAACAGAATCGCACTGATAGGGTTTAGGATACAAGCAAACCTCCAAAACAAAAATTTTCTGAGGGGTGGGCATAACTTTTATCACATTCCTCCAAAGGTTCATAATTTAAAAATAAATTATAAACCACTATAATAAAAGGTACTAGTCAGACAGTTATAAATCATATTTGCAGGTTAGCAAAATCACTCAAGCACAAATGGGTAGGGAGGTGCTAGAACACTTTGGTGGGTATATTATGTTTTGGGGCAGATGGATAGACAAACCAGAAACTCAGAAAACAGGCCTTGGCTAGAGATGTGGATTTTGGAGTGGTAGTAGAAGCCTACAGATGGCAGAACAAGCAACAGACATGAAGGAGATTGTACAGAGAGTATATAAAATGAGAAAAAGACAAAGAACAAAACCCTGGGCATACCCAACATTTGAGAGCAGGAGAAAAGAGGAATCAGAGGAGGATTGGAAGCAACAGCCAGGTAGGTGAGAGGATAATCTAGAGAATGAATGGTCATGAAATTAAAAGAAAGAGCTTTAGGAAGGAAGAAATGTTCAACATTCTCAAATGCCTTAGGTATTTGAGGTCATGCAGGATGCAAACTGAGAAGAAACCACTGGAGTGAGTACCGAACAAAGTCATCAATGCACTTAGAAAAAATAGTTTCAGTAGTATGGATGGGGCAGAAGCCAGGCTGTGTGGTGAATAAGTGAATTCAGCAAACCTAGACTATTCTTTCTAGAAGCTTAGATATAAAGGAAAAAAAGAGACAGGATACAATCTAAAAGGGATTACAGTAATAGTGATGGAAGAAATGTTTGTATGTTTAGGAGAAGGAGCTAGTACAGAGAGTGGGAAAATAAAGAAGCGAAGGGATATAACAGAGTAAGGTCCCTGAAGAATCAAGAGAGGGTGAGATCTAGAGCAAAGATGACGGGATTCATTATGCAGGATGAGGAATACCTCTTCTCCTGAAAAAGGAATCATGCTTGGCAAAAAGTTGACAGACTAAATGTCTGAGAACCTTAATTTTCCATGCGAAAAATAAACCTGATAACTTGCTTAGGGAACAAGGGAGAAGGCCATGGTACCTCATGAAAGATATAAAAGGTTTAGAGTAGCTGTGGTAAGAAATAAAAGAAAGATAGCTGAACTAATGTGGAAGATCAGCTAAGATTAGAATTCAGCACCCTATGGTAAAATCAAGGACCAGCACAGTTGGGAAATGTTCTTGAGTAACTCAAGTGAAGTGACCAGAAGGCCTATGGTAAAATTACTTGACAGAACGAAACCATGATGCCAATTTTTGTTTCTTATCTAACAGATCAGGATTATAAAGTTAGGCATCTGTTAATATTTGTCCCATAATTGGTACTATGAAGAAAATTAGCTTACTTGAGAGCTGGGCATCAATAATCATGGAAGATGAAGTTGATGACTGTTCATTACTTGCACCAATTTGAACCAGGGATGCATTTTTAATATTATTTTCCTCTATCTTCCAGTTATTCTTATGTAGCAAGCCTTCAATATTGATGACTTTACAGCTAATACCACAGCCTGGCACAACCTGGAAATCTACGCAGGTACCCAAGGTTTCAGTGTCCAGCTCCTAACAAATAGAAACAGAAGGATTTCTTCTGCTGTTCTAACAATCCAAGGTCATCAATAGCACAATCAAAGATTACTGCTGGTTAATTCTAAATGTTTAGACACATGCTGCATGCCCGGTTAATTCTAAGTGTTTAGAACAAAACATCAGAATTGTTTATTTTAATCGCACTCTCTAAAATTTATACCAAGTTTAGAGAAAGAAAACATCGAAGGTTTACCAATACTCTGCCCTTTCCAGTAGAGAATTACAAGTTAAATATTTAATTCTACTGTCAAGTCAGGTTTTCTATTCAGTACAGGGCAAAGGGTAACAAAGAACAGGGCCTTTAGTTACCAGAGTGCCTCTCTAGTATGATTCTGTGTCCTTAGTAAGCCAAAGAATTTTGGTGGCCATCATTGTTTCCTGGCTCTTTATATCTTCATCCTCTCTGTTGTTTGGTTTGGGTGTAAAGAAGCCAGGTCAGTAAAATAGTAAATTGGTAAAAAGGAAAGAACACCAATGATAGGAATTGCCACATCATAACTGTAAAATTATGAGATAATTTACAAAGAACTTATACAAATCAATGAAAAAAAAAGGTAAACAATCCTATGAAAAAAACAGGCAAAGGATACAAGCAGAAAAGTTACAGAAAAAGAAATTCAAATGGCCAATGAAAAGATGTTCAACCCAATTTATAATTATGGAAATGCAAAGCAAATCATCAATGAGTAAATATTTTTTACTTATTAATTTGGAAAAAATAAAGTAAGAATGTGGGGAAATGAGCACTAATAACTTTTGGTGAAAGTATAAACTGGTACAACCCTTCACGTGGGTATTGATAATATTTGCTATGTGGGCATTGGTAATGTTCATCAGAATTTAACTGCATGTATCCTTTGATCTAGCAATTGCACTGATAGGCATTTAACATAAAGATAAACTTGCAAAAGCTGACAAGAACATTAACTGTACACTGTAAGAGACAAAAAAAACCAATCATACAGTAGAACATAATATAGCCATTAAACATAATGAGGCAGATCTATAAGTCTTAATATGGAAAAATCATTCAATAAAATAAAAAAAAAACAAAGTACCAAAGATTGGTCACTGCATGACCTGTCTACATAAAGTCTAAAACGTAATAAATGCATATATGTTCAGATATGCATTTAAAATGGTTAACCAGTGCACACTTTTGGGACTATATTAAAAATGATTGAATTGTACAATTTACAATGAACTTTAGAGTATGTGAATTGTATCTCAGTAAAGCTGTTACAGTAGTCCTCCCTCCCCCATCCATGGTTTCACTTTCCTTGGTTTCAGTTACTCGTGGTCAACTGTGGTCTGGAAGCAGATGATCCTCTTTCTGACATAGTGTCAGAAGGTCGACTGTAGCCTAGCACCAAGTCACAATGCCTACATCATCTCATTTCATCTCATCACACAGGCATTTTACCATCTCACATCATCACAAGAAGGGTGAGTACAGTACAGTAAGTAATTTTGAGAGAGAGAGAAAGACCATATTCATACAACTTTTATTACAGTATATTATTATAATTATTCTATATTATTAATAGTTATTGTTAATATCTTACTAATTTATAAATTAATTTATATTGATATTTAAATTAATTAATTTTAATAATTAACATAATTTGTATTGCTATTTTAATTAGTATTAATCAATAAAATATACATTATAATCTCTTGGCTAATTTATAAATTAAACTTTATCATAGGTATGTATGTATAGGAGAAAACAGTATATATAGGGTTCAGTACTCTGCAGTTTCAAGCATCCACTTGGGTCTTGGAACATATCCCCTGCAGATAAGGGGAGACTACTGTATTTTAAAAGACTGCTAACAGATTAGCACTTGTTAAACTCTGGAGAGAGGAATTATGAAAGGGGGCAGGGAACGAGGCTTTCCTTTTTCATTATGTAACTCTCTGTATGCATTACATTTTAATTTTTTAGTCAACAGGGGTTATCCGTGTGATAAAATTACAGTTAATTTCTGCTTTCATCTTTATACTCTTCTGTATGAAGAAACTAACACATATTATAAAATAAATTGAGAAAATACAAGTCTCTCGAGCCTCCTACCAACTATATATGTAAATCACAAACGCCAGTTTGGATTTGGTCTGTGTAATTCCTGTAGAGGACAACTACATTAATAAATAAAGGAAAAATTGTACCTGCTTGCAGTACTTGGTTATGGCTGCTCCTAGAGGGTGTTCACTGTTACTTTCAGCAGTTCCCACGATGGCCAGGATCTTACTGCGTGATATTCTGTTACTTTCCACTAGAACCTTTACTTGGTTCACTACTGGGGTTCCATGGGTAATGGTTCCGGTCTTATCAAACACCACTACCTTCACCTGTAAGAAAATTAAAATACACTGCACCTATTTGACTTGATAGTCCTTAATACTACCTTTCCAAAAATAAGAAAAAGGTTTACTTTGACAGATGAATATTTTGTTTCTTAATAAATTGACCTTTGATTTAATTGGAGTTGAACTGTCTTTGAGTGAGCAAACGTAAGGGAGAATAAGGGAAAAGATACTCTAAGTTACATCTAATAGCCCTCCCTTGCAAATGTTCAACCATACTGGAATATGGACTAATGGTTAGACAACAGTATTACAGCAATGTCAATTTCTTGATTTTGATCTTTGTCCTATGATTATGTAAGAGAATGTCCTTGTTCTTAGGAAAGGAGCCTGATATCTACAGTAAAGGATATACTGGAGTTCTTTATGCTGTTCTTTCAATTCTTAAGTTTGAAATTATATCAAAGTCAATAAAAAATTACTATAAACACTAACAGCTTGTATTCACTGGTTATATGAGGTTCCAAATCTGTTCTAAGCTGTGTTTACTACATGCATCTGTATATAGTTTATATCCTCATAATAAGAACATATTAGAAGGAACATGGTTTTAGTTGAAGTCAAGTACCTTGGATTGAAATTGTTTTGGAAATCCTAATATGAGAGAGATGAGGGATAAGATTATATTTTTGAAGTCATAGCTGCAAACTGTCAGCTAGTGGCAAAGGCAAAGAAACTGCAATGTTACCATAAGCACCATCTCACAGTGAAGAACACAAACATGGGGTCGCATTTTTCCTGGGCAAATACCCCTTCTGTCTTCCTGACCTGAAGACATTTCTAATCTAAGCTATAAGAGGACTCCAATTTTCCACATCAGGGTCTGCTCTGAGAAAGTAGGCCTGGAGTAGTTTTAGAGATCTTAGATAACTAAGACCAATCCAGAAGAGAACCAAAATAACACCCTTCCTACCTCAACCCTCAGGATAGTCCCAGAAGAAGCTCAGCTTATGGACCATGTAGAAATAACTCTGGATTCTCTTTCTCAATAGGGGTGCTATTGCCAGTTTGGATGGGACAATTCTTAGTTCTGGGGACTATCTTACCTTATGAGCCATCTCCAATGGCTCGCCACCTTTGATTAGTATGCCATTTTGAGCGCCTACTCCTGTACCCACCATCACAGCAGTCGGAGTGGCTAGTCCCAGTGAACAGGGGCATGCAATGCACAGAACTGTGATAGAGGCTTGGAAAGCAAAGCGTATTATCGTTTCTGTTCGGGAGATACTTCTGTTATATCCCTTTAGGAGAAAGGCATGAATTTTGGTTATTGATCTAGAGCTGTATAAAACAAAAGGAACAAAGCTTAACTCTATTTAAATAAAACCACATTTTTCAAGTCACACATAATCCTACTTAGCTGCCAACATATACAATTTGGTTACTAGTAAGAAAACACCTTTTTTCTTCTTGTATGAATATAAGAAATTGCGACATTACTGGTAAACAAGTCATAGTCCTAAAATCAGGAATTCAATTTTGCGGATTCCAGAGTTACAAACTATGCAGTTCATCTAAAGAACATGAAAGTCAGCTTTTTACCTCTATATTGAGAATAAGTGCTTTTACTAAGGATTTTCAAAAATAGCTGCAAATATGGGACCTAATTCTCAGCAAATCTGATCCTGAAGAAAAGGAATTTTGAATCTCTGTATACTAGGACCATAAATCTGCCTTTCACACTATACTTTAAAGACAATGGAAAAATCACCCAGCATGCAAAGGAAGCTTACTCCTATTTCAGTAAAATCCTTTTGAACATACCAGTGTGAACTGAGTATATCAGGTAGTATACAGCTCTTAGTGACACTGAATATTTGCTGTGTGAGTAAATACAACTGACAGTATTAAGGGAAATCTCCTAAGCACCCCTGAACTCATTAGAAAAATCCCTAAGGGATACACATTCCAAAATACTTCTCAGCAATCTTCTTGTTCAATGTGTAATTAGCCAATGTGAATCATTTAAAAAAATTTTTAGGGGCGCCTGGGTGGCTCAGTTGGTTAAGCAGCTGCCTTTGGCTCAGGTCATGATCCCAGGGTCTTGGGACCGAGCCCCACATCTGGCTCTCTGTTCCGTGGGGAGCCTGCTTCTCCCTCTCCCTCTGCCTGCTGCTCCCCCTGCTTGTGCTCTCTCTCTCTGTCAAATAAATAAATAAAATCTTTAAAAAAGTTTTTATATATACTAATGACCCTATATCATGAAGTAGATACATAGTTTTTATGATTCTACCTGTTCTATTTTTTTTTTACATTCAGAATTTTTATCTCAAAACAACCACAGTAACATTATAATAATTAGAAAAATCCACTTGGAAATATTCACAATCTGGTCACTGAGAAATGGGATAACTTCCACACTGCATTACTGCCAACCCACTGTTTTTGAGGACCCGGAAGCACAGGTGCAATTAGGAGAAGTCACCTGTTCCAACAAAGTCTCATTCCATAGCTCTGTGAGTTTTTATCCCAAGGCTCAACGACCAGAGGGAACCGTGAGAACTGGTAACTAAAATACTGTCATAGGCAAGGGTTTGGCTAGAGGGCCTGAAATGTGTAAGCACAAAGGAGAGAAAGGGAGATCAAGCAACATATGAAAAGGGGAAAAGGCAGTAACTGTCATGGGGCCCAATTTCCATTTATAAAAATACTAGGAAACTAAATGATCTGTGGAGGTGTCCGTGACCTGTGGCAAGCATAAATCCCTCCATCTCATCTAACTCTCTGAAATGTTCCAGAGTTAGAAGTCTTTGTTTTTTATCCCCTTAAAAGAAAACCCCCCTCTCCCCCACAATTCCCCTCCAGCGCCTCCAAGAATCCACATGTCCTGATCTCACACTCTTCTTAACTATTTCCATTGTCTGGGTCTACAGCAAGACAGAGTCCCCCACCCTCAATCTCAAGATTTAAGGAGTTCTTCCCCAACTCTCCAACAAGGAAAGGTAGCCACATGAGATGGAACACTAAAGTGTGGAAAAAAGCCATAGACACAAATTCCACAGAGGCAGTGTCATTTATACACAGAGTGATGTTTACCAGATTCTATCCAAAAGGGGGTTGTAGGAACATAGAGGAAACAAGCTACCAAAAAACTACTTCCAACTAGAGCAAAGTGACAGTACATATACATTCATACTCTCTCAAGTGTGGTCTACACTGCACATTTACTCACACTATCTCAAATGTATGGGCCCCTAAGGGCACTTGACCTAATACAATGGAAACATGGTAACAAGGGTAACTTGACATGGTAACAGATGAACAAGCATATGATGATGCCAAGGCAACAACATATATCAACAAGATAATAATCGTTCAGGAAAAATCCTCTCCCAGAGCTGAGGTTACAAACTCAAAGTTAGCTATGAACATTCTCCTCTGAATTTTTTAAAGCTATGGCTTACAACAAGATAAAAATCCACATCAGTAAGAGAAAGGATAAGAATCATACCATCATTTCAAAGGTTGCAGAAAAAGCATTTGACAAAGTACAATATCCATTCGTGATAAAAACACTCAACAAGTAGGGTTAGAGAGAATATACCTCGACATAATAAAGGCCATTTATGAAAAACCCACAGCTAACATCATCCTTAATAGAGAAAAATGGAGAGCTCTTCCCCTAAAATCAGGAACTGGACAAGGTTGTCCACTCTAACCATTTTTATTCAACACAGTACTAGAAGTCCTAGCCACAGCAATCAGACAACAAAAAGAAATAAAAGGCATCCAAATCAGTAATGAAGAAGTAAAACTTTCACTATCTGCACATGACATGATACTATATATAGAAAACCTGAAAGACTCCACCAAATAACTGCTAGAACTGCTAACACTGAAGTAGCAGAATACAGAATCAATCTACAGAAATCTGTTGCATTTCTACACACCAATAATGAAGCGGCAGAAAGAGAAATTAAGAAAATAATCCCACTTACAATTTCACCAAAATAATAAGATCCCTAGGAATAAACCTAACCAAAGAGGTGAAAGACCTGTACTCTGAAAACTAAAACACCAATGAAAGAAATTGAAGATGACACAAAGAAATGGAAAAATATTCCATGCTCAAGGATTAGAAGAACACATATTATTAAAATGTCTATACTACCCAGGACACCTGGGTGGCTCAGTTGGTTGGGTGGCTGACTCTTGATTTCAGCTCAGGTTGTGATCTCAGGGTCCTGGGCTCCATGCTCAGTGGGGAGTCTGCTTGAGGATTTTCTCCCTCTTCCTCTGCCCCTCCCCCTGCTCGTGCTCACTCTCTCCCTCTAAAATAAATAAATCTGTAAAAAAAAGTCTATGCTACCCAAAGCAATCTACAAATTTAATGTAATACCTATCAAAATACCAACAGCATTTTTCACAGAACTAGAACAAACAATCCTAAAATTTATATGGAACCACAAAAGACCCCGAATAGCCAAAGCAATCTTGAAAAAGCAAAGCAAAGCTGTAGGCGTCATAATTCCAGGCTTCAAGTTATATCACAAAGCTGTAGGAATGAAAACAGTATAGTAGTGGCACAAAAATAGATACATAAACCAATAGAACAGAATAGAAAACCCAGAAATAAACCCACAATTATATGGTCAATCAATCTTCAACAAAGCAGGAAAGAATATCCAGTGGGAAAAAGACAGTCTCTTCAACAAATGGTGTTGGGAAAACTGGACAACAACATGCAAAATGAGGAAACTGGACCACTTTCTTACACCATACAAAAAAATAAATTCAAAATGGATGAAAGACCTAAATCTGAGACAGGAAACCATCAATATCCTAGAGCACAACACAGGCAGCAACCTCTTTGACCTAGACCGTTGCAACTTCTTACTAGACATGTCTCCGGAGACAAGGGCAAAAATGAACTATTGGGACTTCATCAAGATAAAAAGCTTCTGCACAGCAAAGGAACCAATCAACAAAACTAAAAGGCAACCTACAGAATGGGATAAGATATTTGCAAACAACATATCTGATAAGGGGTTAGTATCCAAAATCTATAAAGAATTTACCAAACTCAACACCCCCCCCCAAAAAAAACCAACAAAAAATCCAATCAAGAAATGGGCAGAAGACAGGAATAGACATTTCTCCAAAGAAGATATCCAGATGGCCAACAGACACATGAAAAGATGCTCAACATCACTCATCATCAAGGAAATGCAAATCAAAACCACAATGAGATACAACCTCATACCTGTCAGAATGGCTAAAATCAACAACACAAGAAAAATACGGGTGTTGGTGAGTATGTGGAGAAAACCCCTTTTACACCATTGGTGGGAACTGGTGCAGCCACTCTGGAAAACAGTTGGAGATTCCTCAAAAAATTAAAAACAGAACTACCCTATGACCCAGCAATCGCACTACTGGGTATTTACCCAAAGAATACAAAAACACTAATTCAAATGGATACATGCATCCCTATGTTTATGGCAGCATTATTTATAATAGCCAAGATATGGAAGCAGCCCAACTGTCTATCAATTGATGAATGATTAAGAAGATGTGGTATATATTTACAATGGAATATTACTCAGCCGTCAAAAAGAATAAAATCTTGCCATTTGTAACCCCATGGATGGAGCTAGACAGCTAGCATTATAGCTAAGCTAAATAAGTCAGTCAGAGAAAGACAAATACCATATGATTTCACTTATATGTAGAATTTAAGAAACAAAACAAACAAACAAAGGGGAAAAAAAGCTAGAGAGAGTGGGACAAGCCAAGAAACAGACTCTTAACTATGGAGAATAAACTGATAGTTACCAGAGGGGAGGTGGATAGAGGGACGAGTTAAACAGGTGATGGGGATTAAGGAGTGGACTTGTCATGATGAGCACTGGGTGATGTATGGAATTATTGAATCATTATATTGTATACCTGAAACTAATATAACACTGTATGTTAACTAGCTGGAATTAAAATTAAAACTTTCAAAAAAATAAAAATCAACAATTAAAATCTCCTAAAAAACAAAATTGGGTTGCTCATTTGGAGGTCTCCCCCACCAGATGGGTGGTTAGGAGTAGTTAAAAAAAAAAAAAAAAGAGTCTGCTACATGGGCAAGAACTTTTTTGGTCCACTGAGGGGAGAAAGGATTTCTAGAATTAATCTTCCCTTCTCTGGACTCCATCCAAAATCAGAATCCACCAACCACCATTAACTACAATGCCTATTTTAGTAATCATCCTAGATTTCAAGTAATACTACATATAATCTTCAACAAAGAAAAAAGTTCCAAAGGAAACCAGTAGCTTCTTAATATAGGCACATGACTTGCCTGAGAAGTTAAACTTGAGAGTTTCCACCTGAAGGACAGGAATTTTTAAGAGGCAAATCTCACATACCACATCATGTACACTTCAATAACATCTTACATTTCTTTCTAGAGTCTTCCCTTCTTATTGCACCTTGACTTCTCCACTATTAAATCTTCCACCCTATAACCTCTCTTTAAGTACATCCCTCTACCCTCAATTTCCTTATGTTCTCATTATTTGGTAAAATTGCTTTACACTTAAAGAACTAAATATTTATGTAATAATACCAGAAGATAAATAAAACTCCAATTAATTTTCTCTGCAGAGCTGTATAGAAGCAATCTTATTTAATCCCTGTCTGCCCTCCACACTCATGTAGATCTGCTTCCTGTTAAGTCTGGGGTGGGGGAGACTGAACCTCACTCTTACACTCCTGTATGTCCTTGTGAGGCAATATAGAACCCAAGGGAGGAAAAGCTGGCAAAGCTGTCATATGCCAAGCAGCCAATTCCTTTTGAAATGAAGGAAGGTTCAGTTGGTCTCTCCTAAACAGAAGAGAATGTCCAAGCAATAAAATGCTTAAAAACCCATTGAAGATAAAACTAACTCCAGCACTGGGTTCCTCTGAGTGCTCATGAAGTGTGTGGGAAGAGAAAAGAATCAAGTAGCAGCATTCAGAAACAGTCCTGCGTTACAACCTGATGAAGTCTCTCTCTCTCTCTCTCTCTATCTCTCTCTCTCTCTCTCTCTCTCTCTCTCTCATTCAGGCAGAGTTTGCTTCTTCGTGTTGGTAGGGAGACAGGAAGGAAGCATGGCTTAGACCTCCTTAACGGGAAGGGTGCTGTTTATCTCCACAATGGGGCCTTTGTCAGCCCTACTGGCCTCTTTCACCTGCCCTTCCAAGGCTTGTGTAATTTCCTCAAAAGTCCTGCCGTGGGTCTCAGGGACTAAAGACCAAGAAGATAACAAGGAAGCCAGTGAAGACAACACAAACGCACGCTTCTAAACAGAATGCAGCTGAGGGGGAAGAGCTGCCCAACCAAAAAAGTTGGAGGTCCAGTTGGAAAAACCAGCCCCTGCCATTGCAGCTGGGTAGGGTCCCTGGCTGAAGAGTTTGGCCACAATACACCAGGGAATGGAGCCTGGACCAATTTCAAAAAAGGGCATGAAGACCAAGACAGCTGTAATACAGACAAAGCCCATTCAGTTATACTTGTCCTTTAATAACAATGAAAACAGTCATGAGAATGGAACAAAAAGCCATCCCTCCAAGACCAGTCAGACGTAGAGTTTTCCTCCCTGCCCTTTCCATCAAAAACAGAGAAACTGCCATGAAGACAGTATTCACCACATCCACACCAATGGCTCCCCAACACCTGCATCTTTGAAGATTCCTATTCAGTAACAGAACACGGCACTGATTCCAGAGAGCTGCTGGGAGAGCTGGAGCATGGTGGAAATGACGATACGCTGTCAGTAGCTGCACACGCTGAAGAGCTCCAGCACAGTGACTTGCTTTTTTTTTTTTTTAAGATTTTATTTATTTATTTATTTGAGAGAGAGAGAATGAGAGATAGCATGAGAGGGAAGAGGGTCAGAGGCAGAAGCAGACTCCCTGCTGAGCAGGGAGCCCGATGTGGGACTCGATCCCGGGACTCTAGGATCATGACCTGAGCCGAAGGCAGTCACTTAACAAACTGAGCCACCCAAGCGCCCGTGACTTGCTTTTCTTATGCCATCCTAGCACCCTCATCTTTCATCTCCCTGATATCTTGTCTGAGTCACATCCTCGGTACCCCACAATCACTAGAAGATCTCCTTGGCACTCTCCTCTTCCCTTTTGTTAATGACCAAGAATCTAGGACTTTTAGGGCAAAATGGAAGGGCTGTACTTTGCAGGACAGCTAGAATGATGGTGAAGTCCAACAGCAGAGGCCAAAGCTCTTCAATCTCCAAGATGACTTTCAACCAAATATGTAAGCCACCAGAATCCTGACAATGCCTAGCTGGTTAGGAATGCCAAAGCCCCCCAACCTGCCACCATGGGGCAGGTAGGAGATATCTCTCCAATGCACATAGGCACAAAATCTGTGCAGTATCTGCAGAAGAAGTCAATAATCTATTGGCCCAGGATCAGCATTTCTTTTTTTTTTTCAAAGATTCCATTCATTTACTTGAGTGAGAGAGAGAGAGAGAGAACGAGAGAGCATGAGCAAAAGAGCACAAGCAGGGGGAGCAGCAGAGGGAGAGGGAGAAGCAGACTCCCCACCAAGCAGGGAGACCGAGGTGGGGCTTGATCTCAGGACCCCGAGATCATGACCTGAGCCAAAGGCAGCTGCTTAACCAACTGAGCCACCCAGGGGCCCCTCAGGATCAGCATTTCAACAGACTCCACTAATTTGGAAAACCGTAGGGCAGCCACCAGCAACAGCCAATAGGTTGACAATAAGCATTGAATTGTGCCTGCCAAAGCTGTTGACAAAAAGTCCAGTGGAAAAGGAGCCAGTCATACCACTAATGGAGAAGATGGCCACAGACGAGGACCAGAGGGAAGTGAGTAACACCTGAGTGGCGGAGTCTTCTAACCTCTCTTCCAATGAATAATTGAGAAAATCCTTTCTGATTGTCTCAGGAGCATTGATGACTGGAAAGAGTCAAACTGGAAAGAGTCTATTTTATCAATGGAGATGGTAAAGATCAGAGGTACTGTGACCTTCTGTGTCCCCATGGCCCTAATTTAATTCTTTTCTTTTTTTTTAAGATTTATTTATTTATTTGAAAGAGAGAGAGAATGAGAGAGAGAGAGAGCACATGAGAGGGGGGAGGGTCAGAGGGACAAGCAGACTCCCCGCCGAGCAGGGAGCCCGATGCGGGACTCGATCCCGGGACTCCAGGATCATGACCTGAGCTGAAGGCAGTCGCTTAACCAACTGAGTCACCCAGGCGCCCCTAATTTAATTCTTTTCCAATCTTCAGTAAATATATAGAAGTGAGATCCCAGAGACACCTCTTCTAGACAACAAAATCTTCAAAATGTTCTTCTTGGCGACAAGTGTCTCTTCAGGTCCCCAGTAAGGCTCTACATCTCACCCTCACTCTCCTGATTCTACTTGTTCTTAAACTGAAGGGACAAACAACATGAAACAGTGTACAGCATGGTATTTTTAAAAATAAAGAAATACAACAAAG
This sequence comes from Eumetopias jubatus, assembly GCF_037043125.1. Taxonomy (NCBI): domain Eukaryota; kingdom Metazoa; phylum Chordata; class Mammalia; order Carnivora; family Otariidae; genus Eumetopias; species Eumetopias jubatus. Next base: position 64,708,505 of record NW_028274817.1, read on the forward strand.
TAAGACTTTCTTAGTAGTAATGACGTTATGGTGCTAGGTTCTTAAAAAGTTCTCAAATACTTACACTAAGCGTTCACCTAAGAGGTATTTATCTATACAGAAACAGTTGGAAGGGACTTTCATAGACATGAAAGCTTATGCTTTATTATGTGTCATATGTGCATGTTTTCACCAACACTAATTCCAATCTTGCAATTTAGGTATTATTATCACTACATTACAGGTGACAAAACCAAGGATAACAGAAGTGACTTAAAGGTTATATAATATGAGGCACAATCCAGGTCTACTTTACCACTTTACAATACCATACTTTAGAGACTATCATAGAACTACAGAGGAACAGGCACTAATATTACCCTATATTTATAAAGCATTTAATAAATTACAAAGTGTTTCCGATATATCATCTTATTTAACTTTCACAACAACTGCAAGTTATGCAGGATGGGTATTATTAGAATCTCACTTTACAAATGAGGAAACTGAATCTCAGAGAGAAATTAATTTGACCTAAGATCACACTGATGGTATATGGCAGAGCTGAGATCCCAAGGTTTTTCTCAATATTACCTACAGTCCTTTGAGAAAGCAGAGTCATGTTGAGAATGAGACTGGGTATAAAATATAAAAGTTCAGTACTCGCTTTGGTAAAATCATAATGAAAATAATGAAAAAGTAATAAAAATAATGAAAAAAAAATCTTTCCAGGAGGAAATTTTTATATTTATAGAAATGCAAATGTTATTCTTATTACCCTCCCATTCCAGGCCCATAAAGATACTAGTGATCATTAAAGTTATTTTCCAATTAATAGTTTATGCAAAAGATTCACAAACTGTTTTATGTATGGTAAAGAGTTGTTACAAGTCACTTACAGGAAAGTAGGTCTCCACAATTTCAAAATTCAGAAATCCAATTATAATCCAAACCAAGAGGGTGGTGATGGAAACAGTAACAATAAAAGGAACAAAGTAGCCACTGAGTTTGTCTGCAAACTGCTGGATAGGAGCCTAGAATATTAACAATAATAATAATAATAATACTTGTATCAAAGTCTCCTTTTTTGATAATGAATACAGAGTATATTTGGTATTACACACAAATATTTTAATAATCTCCCTATTAATGCAACTGGAGTTAAAGGAAAATATAAACACTAGATCAAGATTTACACTGAGCAGTCTTTTAAAAAAAATACTTTTTGTTTCTCCCAGGGAATTAAGTTACCTTTGATGTTTGTGCCTCTTCCACAAGTTTAACAATTTGAGAAAGTGTTGTGTCAGCTCCAACATGGGTTGCACGGATAAGTAGTGACCCATTCTGGTTAATGGAACCAGCGATTACTGTGCTGCCAGATTTCTTGGCCACAGGCATTGCCTCCCCTGTATAAGGAGTAAAGACAGATTTAGGGAGCATAAATACATACTATCTTGAAATGTGCTGTTATTTATTAACTGTCAAAAATATGTAGAAAGGAGATTCTTACTTCCTAGAATCTGGATAAATGCCTAGGGGAAGGTTGCCCTCCCTTTTTCCTTATGTCAGTTCTGGGCCAACCCCAGGGACACATATCTTAAACTAGAACAACCTATTAAGTCAGCTCTTATACAAAGATACTTTTTTTTTTTTTTTAAATATGGAACGCTTCACAAATTTGCGTGTCAGACACTTTTAAAGCTGCTCCCTAGTCTTAGATCATTGGTCCTCAATATGTTCCCAAGGAGCACTTAGAAATGTGGGAGTTCTTGTTTATAATAACTACTGGTGGACAATGGGGTGCTCCTACTCCAATTCAGTGGGCCAGAGTCAGGGATACTAAATATATTAAAATGTGCAAGCAGTCCCCCCAGAAGAATTGTCCCATCTGAACTGGCAATAGCACCCTATTGAGAAATACAGAGCCCGAAATTATTTCCTCATAGTCCATAAACTGAGCCTCTTCTGGGACTATCCTGAGGGTTCAGACAGGAAAGGTATTCTTTTGGTTCTGTTCCAGATTGGCCTTAGTGATCTAAGCTCTCTAACACTACTCGGAGGCCTAATTTCTTTGAGCAGACCCTGATGTGGAAAACTCGGAGTCATACTCCAGCTCCGACCAGACCAGTCTTTAGGGCAGGAAAACAAATAGGTATTTGCTCGGGAAAATCTGCCAAAGTCTCTTGGGCTCTACATCAGAATGAGACAACTGCCTTTGGTTAAACGTTCTAGTAATTAACAATCATCAGTGAAAAAAGCTTTCAGTAGCATAATGAAAAAACACAAAGTAAATCTACAGAAATTTATTTAATACAGTCTTAAAAAGAATTCCTATTCTCTTTACTCATCATTTACTCATTCCATAGTTTCTACAAAAAGCTCTCCACCTTTTATTCCTATTTTTTATTAACACTTTGGATTCACTTTACTTTCATGTCATGATCCTCTGAAAGACTATACCTGTGATAAGGGACTCATCTACCATAGAATGTCCTTCAATAACACGACCATCCACTGGAAATTTGCCTCCTGGAACCACTTTAATGATGTCTCCACGTTGTACGAGCTCCACATCCACTTGTTCTTCACTGGATAGGAGTTAAAATAAAAAGCATTGGGAAAATATGTTTCTCACTCTGATCTTTCCATGCAAGCTTACTGGTTTAACTCAAGCTTGTGGCTCCATAATTGCTACCAATGGAAACTAGACCTAACATTTAAGCTGGGAGCTACAGTGTTAGTCCTGTTTACTGTTGGGGAACAGCTCAGTACCTGGCACAAAGGATATATTTGTTCAGTAGTGACTGAAAGAATAAATGAAAGCTTTAGAAAATAATGTGAGGGGTTTTATTTAATTAAACAATTTATGGGACACCTGGGTGGCTCAGTCGGTTAAGTGTCTGCCTTTGGCTCAAGTCATGATCCCAGAGACCTGGGATCGAGTCCCACATTGGGCTCCGTGCTCAGCACGGAACCTGCTTCTCCCTCCGCCTCTGCCTGCTGCTTCCCCTGCTTGTGCTCTCTCTCTCTCTCTCTGACAAATAAATAAATAAAATCTTAAAAAAAACAATTTATTGTGTAAATTTGCCTACATAATTTTATGAGTATACAAATGAGAAATACAAAAGAATGAAATTTTTTTTTAAAGAATGAAATCTTATCAAGTTTTTAGCTCTAACTTCCAGTTTACAGGTGCCAGGAGTTATAGGACAAGTTAGATGATGCCACAAGGAAGCAAAGAGTTAAATTCAGACTGTGTGATATTCTACAGGGCAACTGATGGATGGTTATCTAACAAGTCACCTGTAAGGGGCAGGGCGTGGAGGGGGGGAGGGAGGGCGAACAGGATGGAAGAGCTGTTCTAGATTAAAGATTTTTTTTTAAGGTTTTATTTATTTGTCAGAGAGAGGGAGAGAGAGAACACACACAAACAGGGGGAGCGGCAGGCAGAGGGAGAAGCAGGCTCCCCGCTGAGCAAGGAGCTGGATGCGGGACTCGATCCCAGGACCCTAGGATCATGACCTGAGCCAAAGGCAGACGCTTAACCGACTGAGCCACCCAGGTGTCCCAGAGCTGTTCTATATTAAAAGAAACGTGTCAGTCAAACGCTTTGACACACGGCTCTTGTTTGATTTCCGTTTCAAAGAAAGAAACAAAACTTTTGGAGACGGGGCACCTGGGTGGCTCAGTCGGTTAAGCATCTAACTCTTGGTTTTGCTCAGGTCATGATCTCAGGGTGAGCTCAAGCTTGGGAATGGGCTCTGGGCTCTGTGCTCAGCGCAGGGTCTGCTTGAGATTCTGTCTCCTTTCCATTCCCTCCCCATCAGCTCTTCCCCATGTGCTCCCCCCACAACTCACGTGTGTGCACTCACTCTCACTCTCTTGCACTCTCTCTCTCCCCCTCTCTAAAATAAATAAATAACTTTTTGGAAACAACAGGAGAAATGAGAATAGACTACATACATATTAGATGATATTAAGGTATTGTTAATTTGGTTAAATGCAATATGCTATTATAGTTACATAAGAATATGTCCTATTTTTAGAGATACTACAGGAATATTTAGCAATAAACCAACATGACTGGAATTTAAAATACTACTGCAGGGCGCCTGGGTGGCTCAGTTGGTTAAGCAACTGCCTTCGGCTCAGGTCATGATCCTGGAGTCCCTGGATCGAGTCCCACATAGGGCTCCCTGCTCGGCGGGGAGTCTGCTTCTCCCTCTGACCCTCTTCCCTCTCGTGCTCTCTATCTCTCATTCTCTCTCTCTCGAATAAATAAATAAAATCTTTAAAAAAGTAAATAAATAAAATACTACTGCAACAATATAAAGATAGAATGTATAGATGAAGTTTGGCAAAATGTGAATAATTGTTAAATCTGGCAGATAGCTGATGTGGGTTCATTATACTCTTCTCTCTACTTCTGGGTGTATTTGATATTTTTTGTAAGAAGTTAAAAAGATAAGGGGGAAGAATGAAAATAAATACCTTAAGAGAATATTATCAGAGTCAAGAGTTACAATAGTTGCTTCTGTAGCTTGTAGTGAAATTAGCTTGGCAAGAGCCTCTGATGTTTTGCCCTATAAATTAAAACAAACATGTTAACAATGCTAAGGAAGAAAAAGCTCAGGTTTTTACCTAAAATAAAGATACAATACTTAACATTTGCCAAAAAGACAGCTTTAGGAATATTAATTAGTTCAAATTAGAAAATGTTTCACTTCAAAAATACAAAGTATACAAAATATAAAATGTATTATTAGGTGTAATTTATAAAAAGTAACATAAATTAACAGGAAAAACATCAGGAACTCAGGTACATGAGCAAAGGACATCATTAGGCAATTAATTTAAGAAGAAATAAAATACCTCATGTGTAGAAAAATGTTTATTCCTGCTATTAATGGAAGAAATGCAAACAAAAGCAACTCTATGACACCATTTAATGCCTACTAACTTAGCAAGAATTTATACAGGAGTTAATGCTGATGAAGTTGTAGTAAAACTACTTCATTAACATATTCTTACTGACAAAAGAATGCTAAAACTTGTTGCATGAGCCACAAAAGGATTTATGCCCTTTACTCACATACTTTGTAATTTATCCTAAGATACTAATTCAACAGAAATTACTATTAAACACGAATATGTTTAATGCAGGATTATCTAAAATTTAAAATGGGAAACAATCTAACTGAGAACAAAACCAAAATGGTTTAGTGAGTTACAGCACAATGATTTGACAGAATATTATTTAGAAAATACCAAATAATTATATCTGGACTGCAAAAATGGGGAAAAAACTTCCTAGCGTTAAGGATAAACTAGTATGGATACTATGTTTGCCACTCTGTAAAATATAAAGGTATGCAGAACAGAATTAGAAAGTAATTTCCATTATAGCAAGGGATTATGGGTGAATATTTTTTCCATCATTATTTTAAATCTTGTGGTCACATCAATTTTTCCATTAATAATGTGATATAAGTAAGTACTTAGCAAATGTCTCTCTCTTAAAATAAACATGGATATACTGTCCTATCTAAAGTATTAATTCCGTAAGTTTGGTAAATCTTCTAAAGGAATATTTAACTTAAAATGTTACCAAAATGGAAGCACTTCTTTTGTTAACTATATAAATCAATGTATATTTCCAATAACTGGCCTAGAAAATATGATCACTTATCCATCCAAGATTTTAACAAATGTCACTCCTTCTTACTTTACCTTTGCTATATGTTCCAGCCACCGGCCTAGTGCAATAAACACAAATAGCATAGGAGGTGTATCAAAGAAAGTAATAGGGTTTACTTTGGCTCTTTCATACATTGCAACCAGAAGAATAACCAAAGAGTAGGCAAATGCAATGGTGGTTGCCAGCACAATCAGTACATCCATATTTGCAGTTTTATGCTTCAGTGCTTTGTAGGCCTGAATGTAGAAGTACCAGCCTCCAAAAAACTGTAATATAGAAACAATAATTACTGTTTTAAAAAATGCTGAAATTCATATATAGAGCTCAGTAACAAAGATACAGTCTCAAGGTTAATTTCCTTTTGCTTTTATCTAATCCGTAAACACTAAGGATAGATTTTTTTTTCCCCCAGAGCTTGAGTTCTTTTTTTTTTAATTTTTTTAAATTTTATCATGTTATGTTAGTCACCATACAATACGAAAACAATGGATCGTGGATCACCACATCAAAAACTGATGATGTATTGTATGGTGACTAAAGATAGATTTTAAGCTGAAACAATAAAGTGTGTATTTTAGCAGGTATGTGTGTGTTGAGATCCAAACTGCTGTACAAGTCCTTGGCAGCTGTCCTCTATAAGCCAACAGATATTCCATAATATAAAGAAAGTCAGATGATTCTTAGATTTTTCTTTTAGATGCTAGCAAAAACAAGAACTAAGAAAACAATTACATTCTTTTGACAATGGTTTTTTTACATAAAACTCAGCTCCCCTGCCTAAAATCCAACCTAAGTGGAATATCACAAGCTATTGGAACTGCTGGCTGTCTTCATTGGTAAACATAACTGAAAAGCTTGTTTTTCATTAGTATAGAGAAACATACTAAGATGTTCTTAAAATCATCACTGCCTTTTATAAGGATCAGAAAAAGGAATAAATTTATTAGATGAAGTGTTCCATAGTAAAAGTTTATCTGAAAAGAAGAGTTGAAAACATAAAGAAAGTAATGTACTTCAGTACCAGGGATAAATAATTAAAATAATAACATAATATTATAATTATCACCATCATTTTATTTTATATAAGTTAATCATTAAAATATATTAATATACTTGATATAATAGTAATATAATTAATTTTAATATGTTTACTATAGAATATTAAATACAAATATAAATAAGTAAAATATCTATTTTATTATAACTTTAAACATAAAGTTATACGCAACAGCAGATATGAATGCTAAATTCATGTCTAAATCTGAATTGAACTCTTTTTCTCTGCTTTGTTGTTAAACAATATCCTTAGGAGTTAAATGGAATTTATTATCTACTTTAACCACTCAGTTTAACATTATTTTTATAAAGCATCTAGCGTAAAACTTCTGGCTAATATCTGTTTTGCAACTGAAAATAGCCTTGCCTGTCACATTTTGCTATTTTTCATTATTAACATATATACTTGCTACCATTTCACTTGCCTGTACAGGTACACACAATAGAAAGGATAGCAAATTCATAATGGACAATCCTGGCAGGATCTGGTGCTCCAGGAACATAGAAGAATGGATGTTTATCATTTCTTCTTGACTCATGTTCTTATTATGGTGAAGAGTTGCAAGATGGTGATCCATAACCATCATATATATCATCAGCCCCATTACAGGAATACAGAAAAAGAGGCTCACAAGGAAGGACCGTCTCCACCTTATGTAGAAAAGAAAAATCATTTTGGTAAGTAGCTGATGGTTAAAAGTTCTATGTACTATATGGAAATACAAATTGTGACCACTTCACCCAATATAAGGATGACATTGTAAAAACTGACATGTCAACAGGATGTTAAAGTTATAACAAAGGGGGCACCTGGGTGGCTAAATTGGTTAAATGTCCAACTCTTGATTTTGGCTCAGGTCATGATCTCAGAGTCATGAGATCGAGCCCTGCATCAGGCTCTGTGCTGAGTGTGGAGCCTGCTTAAGATTCTCTCTCCCTTTTCCTCTGCCTCTCCCTCACTCTTTCTCTCTCTTAAAAAAATCTGTAACAAAGAATCAAAATCTGTTTTTCATTGACACACCAAAAGAACTTACTGTCTTATTTCTCGTTTATGGTCCAGGTGACTTGCTGATCGATCCTTCTTGACCAAAGAAGCTTCAAAACCTAAGCTCTAAGGAAATTCATGAGAAAACAATTATTTCACTGAATATAAAAATATTATATAGAGAAATTCTAAGACACAGTACTGTCATTAAGAACTTGAATTCAACTCAATTACTGAGTGTAAGTCACTCTGGTGACTGCAAAGATGAAAATATGCTCCCTTCTCTTAACTGCTTTTGTTTATAACCTTTCATCAAAGAAATGAATAGTTCCTTAACTCTAGTTAATGTCTACCCTACTGTTCTCAAACTAATGAGTGAGCTGTCCTCAGTTAGTCCACTAGTCCTTAGTTGTCCACTAACAAGTGCATCTGTCCCAAGATTCTTATAACAAAAAGTAAGCTAAAGCCTCTAATACGTAATTTTAGAAAAAAGCAGGATCAGTGTTTGATGACCTAATAAAGACAGAATTCAATAGTAAAATCACAAATCTTACATTTAGACAAGCATCATCCACTAGTATTGATGTACATTAACCACTTTTTAAAAATTTTAGCTTTGACATCTATCTATCCATCCATCCCCCAAACAAGTACAGGAAATTGAATAATAGGCCACAAAAGTTAGCACCATAGTATCAAGTCTTTGCAGATGCAGTTTCTACCCTTCTTCTCTCAGAAAAAGAACATGAACAAAAATTTTCCCTAATAAAACGAAGTATTAAAGAAAACTACACATAAGTAAGACTCATGCACATAGACGGTAACATACACTGTATTTTCAACTGCTAGGGAAAATACTGCCATCTTACATTTGTTGGCAGTGTAGCACAGCACAGTGAAAAAAGCAAGCATGAGCTTTAGAGTCAAAAAGACTAGGCTCGGGCGCCTGGATGGCTCAGTTGGTTAAGCAACTGCCTTCGGCTCAGGTCATGATCCTGGAGTCCCGGGATCGAGTCCCACATCGGGCCCCCTGCCAAGCAGGGAGTCTGCTTCTCCCTCTGACCCTCTTCCCTCCCGTGCTCTCTATCTCTCATTCTCTCTCTCAAATAAATAAATAAAATCTTTAAAAAAAAAAAAAAAAGACTAGGCTCAGGGCACCTGGGTGGCTCAGTCAGTTAAGCATCTGCCTTTAGCTCAGGTCATGATCGTGAAGTCCCAGGATCGAACCCCGTGTCAGACTCCCAAGGAGTCTGCTTCTCCCTCTCCCTCCTCCTGCTTGCATGAGCTCTCTCTCTCTCCCTCAAATAAATAAATAAAATCTTTTTTTTAAAAAAAGAAAGAATAGGCTCAAATCCCAGCTATGACACTTACTAGCTATGTGATTTTGGGCAAGTAACTTAACTTCTCTTAACCTGGGTTTCGTCACATCCAAAATGAAGATGACAGCACTGTTGTGAGAATTAAATTAAGAGTTGAAGCTTTGCAATTTTGGTAACTGGCTCATAGTAAATACTCAATAATGCTAGCTTCACAAAGATGTTAATGGTATTATTATCTACACTAATAGGATCTTATCGGAACTATTAATATGCTCCAATCATTATAACAATAAGGCTATACCACATTAAAACTTTTAAAGCATTTTCACATGTACTATCACTTGATTTACTGAAAAACACGAGATAAGTTTGTGACAAATAAAAGGGTCTGGTCTTTTTAAATTTCATACTTAAAAATACATCATTTGTAAGCAGAATCAGACCTATAAATACAGAGAGCAATCTGATGATTGCCAGAGGGGAGGTAGATGGGAGATAGGTAAAATGGGCGAAGGGGAGTGGAAGATACAGGCTTCCAGTTAAGGAATGACTAAGTCATTGGAAAAAAAAGGTATAGCATAGTAAACATAAGTCAATGGTATTGTAATAGTGTTGTATGGTGACAGATGCTAGCTACACTTGTGGTGAGCATAGCATAACTACTGAGTTGTTGAATCACTATGTTGTATACCTGAAACTAACATAACATCGTTGTGTCAACTATACACAAATTTTTAAAAATTACATTGCTTGCTTTGATCTAGGTATAGTAAAGCATCTAGCATGATGCTTGCTTTCTTAATGATTAATCTTATAACAAATTGTACTTTACTGCCATTTTCTAAATATTTTTAAAGGATTTGTGGTTCTACCTTCAGTCTACTCCTGATTAATGGTGCCAATATGCCTTTGCCTAACTTTTCCTGACAAAGACCAAGAAAAAAAAAGGTTGTAAACACATTTATGTTAAATTTGAGACATGTTAATTGAGAGTAATGAAAGGGACCAGATCTTTTTCATTGTCTCTGCTACAAAATTGAAGTGATTCAACGGACTGCTGACTGAATAGGTAAGAACACAGAAATGCAAAATCTTACCACTTACTTCAACCGTATGGATAATATCCCTGGGACCAATAATTTCTGGGTCATATTTAATATGTGCTTTGTTGGTTGCCAGGGCCACAGAGCAGTAGAGGATCCCTCTGTGTTTTGTGAGGATAGACTCTATTTTATGTACACAGGAGGCACATGTCATTCCTCTCACCTGTTAGAGACAAAGGCTTTGTTATTAAGAAATCTACTTTTTCCTCCATTAAACATGAATTGTAATATGGGATGAACATACAAGATCTTATCTGCACTATTAATATCCTTCAGATATGTTCATTAGAATGCTGTTTTTATATAAAATTACATTGAACAAAGATATGGTCCCAGCTGCAAAAGGTTAAATAGAAGAAGATCTCACTAAGTCAGTCTCCGTCTTCCTGTCACTGCTCAGTGATAGAAGATTTGACATCTATCATTTCTTGAACTCAATGTCTTGTTTCCCTCTAGATTTTTTAGTCTTCAATATTACTTTTACAGAAGGTTAATGGATGACAAAAGTGTTATACCTTTGTCTAAAAATGCATCTTGCCTTATGTCTTGGGTGAGGTTATAGTTCAGCCTGGTATTGAATTCTAAAATGGAGTAGCAGAACTTCTGGAATGACTGTGTGTGGAGCTCAGCAAAGACTTTCCCCCAAAAGCAATGATAAGATTGAACAAAAGGTTCAAAAAACAACTCTTTAAAGACTCTGGGAAATGACTAAAGAGTATATAACAAATTACAAAGCTTTTATTCAAAAATATCTACTGAAAGAATATCAGTAATGGTGTAGTAAAGGCATTTGAAAATTATCTCCTCCATAAAAGCAATGAGAAAACTGGCAAAACTGTCAAAACCAACTTTTTTTGAAATTTGGAAATTAAATAAAAGCTTTCAGCAATCCAGGAAACATTATTCAAAAAAATCAGATGGAGGCGCCTGGGTGGTTCAGTCGGTTAAGTGGCTGATTCTTGATTTCGGCTCAGGTCATGATCTTGGGGTCCTGGGATGGAGTCCCACATCGGGCTCCGTGCTAAGCAGGCAGTCTACTTGAGGATTCTCTCTCTCTCTCTCCCTGTGCCCCTCCCCCCCACTCACACTCTCTCTCTAAAATAAATAAATCTCTAAAACAAAGAATTAAAGAAAAATATGAGAACACTATCTCATCAAGTAAATAATATCAATAAAGAGAGAGAAAGATTATTAAAAAGGCCCAATGGACAGTCTGGAATTGAAAAGTACAGTAACTGAAATGAAAGCAGTACTCAGAGGGAAATGTGTAGCTATAAATGTCAATATTAAAAAATAAGAAAGATCGCAAATAACCTAACGTTCCATGTTAAGATACTAGAAAAGAAGAGCAAACTAAATGTAAAGCAAGCAAGGGCGCCTGGGTGGCTCAGTTGGTTAGGCGACTGCCTTAGGCTCAGGTCATGATCCTGGAGTCCCTGGATCGAGTCCCGCATCGGGCTCCCTGCTCAGCAGGGAGTCTGCTTCGCCCTCTGACCCTCCCCCTTCTCATGTGCTCTCTCTCTCTCATTCTCTCTCTCTCAAATAAATAAATAAAATCTTTAAAAAAAAATAAATGTAAAGCAAGCAAAAGGAAGGAAATTAAAGATTAGAGTGGAAATTAATAAAAAGAGAGAATAGAGAAAATCAACAAAACCAAAAACTGTGTTTCTGAAAAAACTGACAAAATTGACAAACTTTTGGCTAGACTGACCAAGGGAAAAAAGAAAGAAGACTCAAATACTTAATATCAAGAATTAGGAGTGACTATTAACAGGCAAGACATTTCTTTTTTGGGTTAATGAAAAGCTCTTAAAATTAGATATGGTGATAGTTGCACAACTATACAAAAACCACTGAATTGTACATCTTAAAAGGGCAAGTTTTGTGGTATGTGAATTATATTTCAATAAAGCTATTAAGTCTTATTTTTTATTTTTTTTAAAGATTTTATTTATTTGACCGAGAGAGAAAGAGAGCACAAGTACAAGCAGGAGGAGTGGGAGAGGGAGAAGTAGGCTCCCTGCTGAGCAGGGAGCCCGACACGGGGCTCGATTCCAAGACCCTGGGATCATGACCTGAGCCAAAGGCAGATTTCTTAACTGACTGAGCCACCCAGGCACCCCCTAAGTTTCAGAAGTCTTTAAAAACTGGGGGCGCCTGGGTGGCATAGTCAATTGGGCATCCCACTCTTGGCTTTGGCTCAGGTCGTGATCTCCAGGTAGTGGATTCGAGCCCCATGTCAGGCTCTGCATTCAGCATGGTGTCTGCTGACTCTCTCTCTCCCTCTGTCTCTAAAATAAAAAAATAAATCTTTAAAAAAAATTCTTTAAAAAATAAAAATCCATGAGGGTGCCTGCCTGGATCAGTTGGTGGAGCGTGTGATTCTTGATCTCTGGGTTGTGGGTTTAAGCTCCGTGTTAGGTGTAGAGATTAGTTAAAAATAAAATCTTTTTGGGGCACCTGGGTGGCTCAGTCAGTTAAGTGTCTGCCTTCAGCTCAGGTCATGATCCCAGGGTCCTGGGATCAAGTCCCGCATCGGGCTCCCTGCTCGGCCAGGAGCCTGCTTCTCCTTCTCCTTCTGTCGCTCCCCCTGCTTATGTTCCCTCTCTAGCTGTTTCTTTCTCTGTGTCAAATAAATAAATAAAATCTTTAAAATAAATAAAAATAAAATATTTTAAACAAAATTTTTAAATAAATAAATAAAAATAAAAACCCACCCGTTTTTTAAAAAATCTGCTTAGTATCCTACTATATGGACGTGTTATAATTTATGTATCTAGTCCCCAGTGATTAACATTTAGTTTTTTTCTTGTCTTTTGCTATAATAAAAAATAGAATAAAATAAATACTATAATGAACATAGTATTTCATTTCATACATATGCAACTATGTCTGTTGGATAACTTCCTGTGAGTGGAACTTCTAAAGCAAAGGGCATGTACAATTTTACTTTTGATAGACATTGCCAAATTCCCCTGCTGAGAGCCTGTATCAATTGGCTCTCGATCAGCAATACATAAGAAATCACAAACACAGTGTTAACAAAATTGTGTATTATCTTTACCAATCTAATAGGTGAAAAATGGCATTTCGATGTAGTTTTAATTTGCTTTATTCTTATTAAAAGTGAGGGTTAACATCTTTTCTTATGTTTAAAGTGGTAACATTTTGGATTTTCCGTGAATTGTCAATTCATATCCTGTACTATCTTTTGGGTTGTTTCTTTTCTTATTGATTGATAATACCTCTTCATATATTAAGAAAATTAACCTTCATCTATGATAAGAAATAAATTCAATCTACTTGTCTTTTGACTTTGTTTATGGTGTTTTCCTTCCAAAAAGAAACTTTTTAAAATTTTTTTTAAAGATTTTATTTATTTATTTGACAGAGAGAGAGACAGCAAGAGAGGGAACACAAGCAGGGGGAGTGGGAGAGGGAGAAGCAGGCTTCCTGCCAAGCAGAGAGCCTGATGCGGGGCTTGATCCCAGGACCCTGGGATCATGAACCCAAGCTGAAGGCAGACGCTTAACGACTGAGCCACCCAGGCACCCCGTTCCAAAAAGAAATTTTTATGTACATGAATTTATCAATCTTTTCTTTTATAGGCTTTGTATGATAGTTAGAAAGGCCATTTCCACTCTAATATTATTTTATTTTTTTTTAAAGATTTTATTTTATTATTTATTTGACGGAGAGAGACACAGCGAGAGAGGGAACACAAGCAGGGGGAGTGGGAGAGGGAGAAGCAGGCTTCCCGCCAAGCAGGGCGCCCGATGCGGGGCTTGATCCCAAGACCCTGGGACCATGACCTGAGCTGAAGGCAGACGCTTAACGACTGAGCCACCCAGGCGCCCCTCTAATATTATTTTTTAAGTGATAGATTGGATGTTATTATTGGGAAAAGCTGGGTAGAAGCTTCATAGAAATTCTCTACTAGTTTTGCAACTTTGTGGGTCTAAAATTATTTACACAATGGATTAACAGACTTATGTATAGTAAAACAAATACACTAAAATGTTAATGGAGAATCGAGGTGGTGGGTATAAGGGTGTCCACTGTACAATTCTTTTGACTTTCCTGATGTCTCAAGTTTTTATAATTAAATACTGGGAAAAAGAGCTCTAAATATTTCTCCTAGTAATTTCATGTTTTTTTACATTCAGATTTTTGATTGAGCTGGAACTAATTTTGGTACAGTATTAAGTTTTTTGTTTTAATTGTTTAAGTTATACAAATAAAACTCAATTTGCTAAATTGGAGAAAATGACCATTTTAAACCAATATGCCTTACACCTGGTTTTATGGCTTCATCTATAAAATTTAAGTCTTTGATGCATCTGAAATTTATTTTTTTCTATCCTACTAGGTAGGAATCATACTATATTTTAAAAGTTGATTTTCATTTATTTATTCAAACCTAAATCTTCTTTTTTGGTTCTTAATATAGATATGATTATCTTTTACATTCCATGCTTAAAGGCCACCATTAAGTCATATCTTATCCTTCTATTTTCCAGTTTCCTTAATTTTCCTTTTATGTCTTATTTTCCCAACCCTTAAATATCCTTGGAACTATTTTCTGAATCCTCCCTAAGTTTTTCCTGGAAATTTTATTAATCACACAAAAATGATTACTTACAACAAGTTCCAAAACACCATCTCCTTCATCAGCATTTTCTATCATAGTGGCTCCAAATCCGAGCTCTCGGATGAACTCAGCTATCATTGGGGGTTGTATAACAGCAGGATTATACCTTACTTCTGCCTTGCCAGCCATCAGAGCCACAAGTACAGAATATATTCCTAGAAGCATTGATAAGAAAAACAACTGATAATATCCTTATAAAAAGAATAATGTTATTAGTTTATTTTTCATTTGTAAAAGATTAAAGTGAACCTAGAGAAATATGTAACTTAATTTTTATACAGTCTTGAACCCAAACCAAATAAAACTATTTGAAAGGGGGCCTTAGCTTAAACGTTTTATTATGGAAATTTTCAATTATATATACCCAAAAGAGAGAACACCACAATAAACTTGATACAACCATCGCCCAGTTTCGACAATTATCAATAATACTGGGGTTGGGGGTGCCTGGGTGGCTCAGTAGGTTAGGTGGCCAACTCTTGATTTTGGCTCAGGTCAAGATCTCGGGGGTCCTGAGATCGAGCCCCACATTGGGCTCCATGTTCAGCGGGGAATCTGCTTAAGGATTCTCTCTCTCCCACTCCTTCTGCCCCTTCCCCCCATTCCTTCTCTCTTTCTCTAAAATAGATAAATAAATCTTTTAAAAAAATTAATACTGGGGCTGATTTTATTTCATCTATATTCCTATCCTCTTACTTCCTGCACTCTACCGATTATTTTGAAGCAAAATCCAGATAATATATCATTTCATATGTAAATGTTTAAATACATATCTCTAAAAGATAGACTCTTCTCTTAAAAAAAATACCCATAATACCATTATCACACCTAAAATAATTCTTCAATATCACCAAATATCCAGGCAGAATTCACATTTCCAGAATTGTCTTATAATTGTTTATTAGTTTGCCTAACACAGTTCGTTTTTTTGAATTGGGATCCAAGTAAGACCCATGAACTGCAATAGGTTGAGAACTTATTGTGTAAATATAAAGCATTTGTAGAAACTAATAGGACAGGGACCTAGAGAAAGGAACTCATGCACTTAGGGAAATCACTGCAGTTACAGCAAAGAATCCAAGAACGTACCAACATGTACATTATAACATAATCAAATAATAGTCATTTCTCACAATTATCAAATTTTACTGTCTGGCACACACTAATATAAAGTGCTCTCATTCATAAGGGGCAAAAGTGCCATCCAACTTGTTAACAAAACAAAGGAGTTCATTTTGTCATAGTCATCCTGTTCTCCAGCACAAGCCTTTTATTAACAACCATCCTACTTCTCTAGGCCAGCTATTGCTGACATTGCCGGGAAGAAAATTAATTCTGCAGAGCAGATGTGTCAGCTCTTTCTGGTAATCTATGGCACTTGGTGGCTACCTGACAGGGAATGGGGATCAACAGTCCATAGGTTAACTCTGTGGTTGGATAAAAAGAAAAGAACATTAACTTAGTAAGAGTTTTTAATAAGAAAACAAAGTACCTATAAAATCTAAGTTTTCTATATAAAATGCTTACATTCTGGGCTTTGTGGATACCAAATAATTCAGAGGACCAGTTCATAGGAAAGCGTCAGTAATAAGAGTAGGGTACAGAGAAAGTAGAAAAAATCTTTTTGCTTCATTTGGATGTAATCTATAGCCAAACAGAAATAGAAGGGAAAATTTGACTCTCAAAAATAGGTTTCATACTTACATAAATTATGGATAACTTTTTAAACTCTTACTTCAAACTATAAGTAAAACTATTCATTTTTAAAAATATAATGCAAACAAAACTAAGACACAACAAGTGTTACTTAGTTTTTTTTTTTTTAAAGTGAATATAGTAACCCCAGCTGGGCCAATGGTTTCCCTAATTGGGTAAAGAGGTGGTAAAGGGGAGAGTAGGAAGCAACTGGAAGGGATCAATCAGCACAATGGATTTTTTTAAAAAAAGATTCATGATTAGCATAGGCATTACTTGTCTCATGAAAAAGGCTATTTCTGAATTGCCAAAAAATAGTTGGTTCTAAAATTAAACAGGAACCTTACAAACTTATTTTGCTTTCATTTGTTTGTAACCTCCCTCCTTTCCCCTTTTAGTCATTCAAAGTGTAATATAAGCTTCAGCCTCAACTGCATTCTAATTAGACATAATGGAGACTGAAATGACATGCAAAAATGACACAAGCAGATAAATAATAACTGAAGATGGCTCTGTATAACATACACTTTGTTATAATTGTTTGGCCTGTATATATAAGGTAAGATATGTGTGTGAGTATGTATGTATGTGTGTGTCTGTGTATAGTATATATAAAGCCTTTATATATAAGGCCTATAGACCTCAGGGCTGTATTATTATTATTATATACTTTGAGTTATAATAACACAATATAGAGGGGATAAGCTGATACTAATCTTACTTATTTGGCCCTCGTGACTACGGGCATGTATTATTTAAGACACTGGGGCTAATACCAAACCTATGATTTCAGTCTCATTAAACATAACTATTTCTCTGTGGTTACAAATTATGCCACAGTGTGAAGTCTATTAATATGAATGCAAACTTATAAGGTGAAACATTTGAGTATAACTGAATAAAAAAAAGGTATGCTGTAAATTTTCTAAGATTTTGTGACCTAGAGTTAAAATTTATACACGATACTGAGTAACCTTTTAACATTTTTACTACAAGCAAAGATCAGTGATCAAACTGTTGGAAGAGAATAATATAATTCTAAACAAACTTGGTTTTGGTCTGGTTCTTGGTCCAGGTACAGTAATATTGAAACTTATGGACTGTAGTTATTAGTTTTAAGCATAGCTTTATCAGAAAATTTGTATGTTTCTTAAAATGCATTGCAACCAAGGCCATAGAGAACAGTAACCTTATATACTTCCTTCTGCTATTTTCCTACAAATTTCACTGATATTAAAATGTGATCGTGAGGTAAACAAGATAGAAACTTGGGAACAAAACACAAAAACTGGCTGTCAGAAAGTCAAGGTTGTCCTGCACATTACTCATATGCAGGACTTCCTAAGGCCTTGGCAAGAACCACAAAAATGGTTATGAAACACCTAAGAGAACAACAAGGACAGAGTCCTCAAATCAATACACAAAATAACAGGCTCCAAGAGTGTCTTACCTTCTTCTCGTCTTAAATTCCGTTCAATGTTTGCTACACAGGAAGCACAAGTCATACCAGTGACCTGGATGTAACACTTAGATGAAGTCTTTGCCTCTGCATCATGAATTGGTGTCATCATTTTAGTATAAAATTCATTAGTTGAAGTCAAAAGCGGCATTTCCGATGAGGTCTGAGCTATTATTACGAATGGCTCATTTGTATCTGGTGGACAGGGAAAGATTCTTTTCATTTGAGGTATTCTTCAGCTTCATCCTTGCCATTCATCACAATCCACACCTCCAGGTACTGTCAATCCATTCCTTTTAAAACCAGCATGGACCTAGAGCTCTTGGCACTGCTTTTTTACACTTTCCAGAAAGTGACTTCAAATTTCAATACTGCCCATTCCAGTTCTCTGGAAAATCTGAACTAACTGAATAAACAAAACTTTGGTTATACCAAGTTCTTCTAGTTATTTTCTCTATTGCAAACCCCAGGTAGAGAATAGTTTGTTGATGGATAGCTCTTATTTTTATAATCAATTTTTATCATCATGTTAATGATTTGCATACTGGCATTAAACCAATTCATGATATAGTAAAGAGAACAAAAATCAATTTATAAAACAGCATTGCAGTATGATGTCATTTAAAAATTTTTGTGTAAGGGTGCCTGGGTGGCTGTTGGTTAAGCATCTGCCTTCAGCTCAGGTCATGATCCCAGGGTCCTAGGATCGAGCCCCGTGTCAGGCTCTCTGCTCAGTGAGGAGCCTGCTTCTTCCTCTCCCTCTGCCCAACCCCACTTGCGCTCTCTGTCTCTCTCTCTCACATGCGTTCTATCTCAAATAAAATCTAAAATATATATATATATAAATTTTAAAAATTGTGTATATGTATATATGAGACCATGTATAAGAAAGTCAAAATATTAATGGTGGCTATTTCTGAGGAATGGGGTTAAGGCAGGAAGAGAATGACAGACAGATGAACACATTTTCTCTATAGACACTTCTGTATTGTTTGAATTTTAAACACTAATACTAACATATAGCATTTTTTAACATTAAAATGTCTGTGGATAATGGAAGAAAAGGTAAGGAGTAAGTCAGCAGTAATCTTTGTTCTGTACAAAGGAATATTTGGGGGGTGCCTGGGTGGCTCAGTCGGTTAAGGGTCTGACTCTTGATTTTGGCTCAGGTCATGATCTTGGGGTCGTGAGATTGAGCCGCATGTCAGGCTTTGTGCTGGGTTTGGAGCCTGCTTAAGATTCTCCTTCCACCTCTACCTCTGCCCCTCCCCACCGCCGTGTGTCCATGGGCACACACACTAAAAAAATAAAATAAAATAAAATAATAAAAGGGATATTTGAAAAATCTCTCCAGAGAATGTTTATGCACTGTGGAACAACGGGAATCTCCTATCATCCAGAAGTTCCCCTGCAGTCTCAGAAAATCTGCCATTCTGTTTTAGTTTATCCACTGCAGTATTAATCACCTCCAAGAAGGGAGACGTTATCCTCTCTAGCACATCCATGCACTTGCAAAGCTAAAGATTTTATACTCTCCTGCAGAGATAAGGAGGTAAAGAGGTGATGTGGAAATTTTCAGGCACCTAACTTGTTAAAACTGGTTCAGGTCTATTTGGCTAACCCATAGAGGAATCCCTGCATCAAAGCTGGTTTTCAGGATGCTAGAGAGGTCATCTTTTGCAGAAACTTTAACAAAAGCCTGATCATTTAACTCATAATGACCTAGACTTCCCAAATCAGTATAATAGCTCTTAAATTTTAATGCACATACAACAACCTGAGGGATTTTGTTGAAATGCAGATTATGGTTCAGGACATTTAGGATGGGGCCTGAGATTCTGCATTTCCACCACTCTTCCAGGTGATGGCACCATAGCCCATCTGGGTTACAGCAAAAGACACTGATCACAATTGACTAGAGACTCCCAATTCCAAAATTAGTCAGTATCTGATCTTAAGGAAAGCAATTTAGAAAACTATACTTATTCATTCAGATTATGAGAGCATTATTTAGGAAATAGATGGTAAAATTTACCAAATACTACTGTTATCTTAAAGAATTCAAAAAGGAAGCTCATTTGCCCAGAGGAAATAGCTGTGGCTTTGAAAAAATACATTATTTAGGGGCGCCTGGGTGGCTCAGTTGGTTAGGCAACTGCCTTCAGCTCGGGTCATGATCCTGGAGTCCCAGGATCAAGTCCCAGGATCGAGTCCCACATGGGGCTCCCTGCTCGGCTGGGGGGTCTGCTTCTCCCTCTGACCTTCCCCCTTCTCATGCTCTCTTGCTCTCTTTCTCATTCTCTCAAATAAATAAATAAATCTTAAAAAAAAGAAAAATACAATATTTAAATCCATCCAGGAGCTTACTTCATTCTCTCATAATTATCAAGACTTAATTCTGAAATTAGATACTGAAAAAAAGTTTATACTGCTAATTACTTGATGTCCTGTTCTAGTATTCAGTGATTTGAGGTACCAGAGATAACCCATAATAAAATCTGCAATTTTCACACTCTGGAAGTTCAGTACTAAATTAAAATAAGTCATAGAGGTAGTCCCTTTTAGCTACCTTGGCATGACCTCTCAACAAAGATCCATAGAATTGTGTTCTTTACCCCAGTGAGTGTGGCAACCAGAAGAGCAAAAGTGTCCATCTTCCACAGAAGTATGTGCAGGTGTTAAGCTGCCACACTGAATTAAATGACTACTTTTCTTCAAGTAGATTTTCTATAGGCTGTAGCAACACTACCTATGCTTAAGTGAATTCAAAAGGAAGGAAGGTCGACTTTCCTGCACTTGAGGCAACAATCAGAAAAGAGTCCAAAAATTTCAAGAAAGGGTTTCCGATCTCATCCTCAAAATTGGTGGGTTCGGTGTCTGAAGTAATATGAAGAATAAATACATAATCAGAAAATGGATTAAAAAGAATTAAAAACATCATTTCTGCAACGTACTCTCAAATGATTCAGAAAAAGTTAGTGTGTGTGCATCTATGTGTGTATGTCTGTCAACATAGAGAATGATAAAGCAAATGTGGTAAAATATTAAAAATGAGGGAATCTGAGAGAAACTGGTAAACAGGAATTCTTTGTATTACTCTTGCAGTTTTTCTGTAAGTTTGAAATTAAAAATAAAAAGGTTACAAAAAAGGAAAAGAATTTGAGTTTTTTCTTAATTGGTTACTGAAGACTTAACTTCATATATTATATATCTTTTTAAGAGAATGATGAGATTGACGGTCATAATAAAAAGTACCTCCCATGCAAGGGTGGTTCAGTATTTGTAAATCAATCAATGTGATACATCACATCAACAAAAAAAAAAAGAAAAAAGAAAAAAAATCATTTCAATAGGTGCAGAAAAAGCATGACAAATTACAACATCCATTCATTATAAAAACCCTCTAAAAGGAGGTATTAGAGGGAACACACCTCAACATTATAAATGCTTTATATGAAAAACCCACAGCTAACATCATACTCTATGGTGAAAAACAGTTTTTCCCCTAAGATCAGGAACAAGACATGGTTGTCTGTTCTCACCACTTTTATTCAACACAGTACTGAAAGTCCTAGTCACAGCAATCAGACAACAAAAAGAAATAAAAGGCATCCAAATGGCAAGGAAGAAATAAAACTTTCACTGTTTGCAGATGAGATGATACTATATAGAAAACCCTAGAGTCCACCAAAAAACTACTAGAACTGATAAATGAATTCAGTAAGGTCGCAGGATACAAAATCAAGGCATACACCAATAATGAAGCAGCAGAAAAAGAAAAAGCAATTCCATTTACAATTGCATCAAAAACAATAAAATACCTACGAAAAAACGTAACCAAATAGGTAAAAGACCTGTACTCTGAAAGCTATAAAACACTGATGAAAGAAACTGAAGACAAAACAAAGAAATGGAAAGACATTGCATGCTCTTGGATTGGAAGAACAAATAATATTAAAATGTCTATACTACACATTTAATCTAAGTGACCTACACACTTAATGCAATCCCTACCAAAATACCAATAGCATTTTTCACAGAACTAGAACAAACAATCCTAAAATTTGTATAGAAACACAAAAAACCCTGAATAGCCAAGGCAATCTTGAAAAAGAAAAAGAAAACTGGAGGTATCACAATACCAGGCATCAAGTTATATTACAAAGCTGTAGTAATCAAAATAGTATGGTACCGGAACAAAAATAGATACATAGATCAATAGAACAAAATAGAAAGCCCAGAAATAAACCCACAATTACATGGTCAATTAATCTTTGACATAGGCAGCAAGAATATGTAATGGAAAAAATACAGTCTCTTCAACAAATACTGTTGGGGAAACTGGACAGCTACATGCAAAAGAATGAAACTGGACCACTTTCTTACACCATACACAAAAATAAATTCAAAGTGGACTGAAGACCTAAATGTGAGA
Source organism: Eumetopias jubatus (assembly GCF_037043125.1). Lineage (NCBI taxonomy): Eukaryota > Metazoa > Chordata > Mammalia > Carnivora > Otariidae > Eumetopias > Eumetopias jubatus. Next base: position 64,730,885 of record NW_028274817.1, read on the forward strand.
CCTGAAACCAAAAACCCTAGAAAAGAACCCAGGCCATAACTTCTTTGACACTGGTCATAGCAACTTTTTTCTAGATATGCCACCTGAGGCAAAGGAAACAAGAGAACAATAAACTACTGGGACTACATCAAAATAAGTCTTCTGCACAGCAAAGGAAACAACTAACAAAACTAAAAGGCGACCTACTGAATGGGAGGCAATATTTGCAAATGACATATCCAATAAAGGGTTAGGATCCAAAATATATAAAGAACTTACCAAATTCAACAACAACAAAAAACAAATAATCCAATTTAAAAATGGGCAGAAGACCTGAACAGATATTTCTCCAAAGACTTATAGATGGCCAACAGACACATGAAAAGATGCTCAACATCGGTGATCATCAGGGAAATACAAATCGAAACTACAATAAGATAGCACCTCACACCTGTCAGGATGGCTAAAATTAAAAACTCAAGAAACAGCAAGTGTTGGCAAGGAGGTGGAGGAAAAGGAACCCTCTTGCACTGTTGGTGGGAATGCAAACTGGGAGCAACCACTCTGGAAAACAGTATCGAGGTTCTTCAAAAAGTTAAAAATAGAACTATCCTCTGATCCAGCAATCGCACTACTGGGTATTTACCCAAAGAATACAAAAACACTAAATCAAAGGGAGACACACACCCCAATGTTTATAGCAGCATTATCTACAATAGCCAAATTATGGAAGCAGCCCTACTGTCCATCGATTGATGAATGGATAGAGAAAGTGTAGTGCATATATATACATGTACACACACACACACACACACACACACACACACACACACACACAGGAATATTATTTAGCCATAAAAAATGAAATCTTGCCATTTGCAATGACACGGATGGAGCTAGAGAATATAATTAGGGAAATAAGTCAGAGAAAGACAAATACTGTATGAGTTTACTCATACATGGAATTTAAGAAACAAAATAAATGAGCAAAGGGACAAAAAAGAGAGAAATTAACAAAGAGATTCTTAATTATAGAGGATAAACAGATGGTTACCAGAAGAAGGGTTTGAAGGATGGATTAAATAGGTGACGGGGATTAAGGAGTGCACTTGTGATGAGCACCGAGTAATGTACGGAAGTGCTGAATCACTATATTGTACACCTGAAACTAATGTAACAGTGTATGTTAACTACACCTGAATTAAATTTTTAAAAAATAGAATTAAAAAAAGAATTCACCAATGAAGAGAAAAAAGCACCTCATATTTCTCTATCTCCTTTAACTTTTACTGCCCCCCTAGGATTAGTATGTCATAAAGAAAAATTGTGCCGGTCCCTCTCTGTCTGGGAAGGGGTTTATGGTGATAGGCTGTGAGGCCAGGATCAGCATTGACACTGATATTCAGAAAATGGGTAGCCACCATTCTGATGGCATCTTAAACTCTGAATGATCTCTAGCAGAAATACAGAATGCAATCATTTGCTATCAACCTTTTATCCCAATAATATGGGTCACTGTAGTCACAACTCTATCAATTCTTTTATGGTGACGTCCAATGTGGCAAGGTTTTTTACCTATTCATCATGGCCATTAATGTGTTTGTTATGACCCCTAACAGATGTAGGGCACATAACAGGCTCCTGGTAATTATTTGTTGAACAATCAATTCCTGGCGCCCTTGACAATAGTTGGTTAAGGTAAAAGCCATTGTTAAGAGTTATTGAACATGTTGCATTCATGGATCCTGAGGACTAGGTAGATGATAGACATGGTACTAGAAACTGTCAAGTACTCTTACTTGTCTGACCAAAATTTCTCCTATTGCTCAAGTTTATCTTTGAAGCCATGTGAGGTTGTTGGAAAGTCACTTTTACTCTGCTCACATCTGTTATATAAAAACTCTTAAATGCCATTTTAAATTATTTATTATATTATCACTGCATTAAATAAACATATTAAAATAGATTTAATTCAGAGAGTTTATTTATAGAGGTCACTGCAGCAAATTATTTTCACCAGCGCTTCTCAAACTTTAATGTGCATATGAATTACCTGGAGAGCTTATTAAAATTAAAATGTAGATTTTTATTTAATGGGTATGCAGTGGGTCAGAGATTCTAGTTCTAATCCCAGTGAGGGTGCTGCCACTGCTGATCTGTGAACCATACTTTAAGCTGCCAAAATACAGACCCAAATGAATAGGATAAATTCCAATGTGGGGGTCCAATCTGAAAGTCTGTGAGGTTCTTGCTTACAATAATGCCAGATATCAGATTTGATTTTAAAAAAGAATTATATATACATATATATATACATGTATACACACACACACACACACACACAATGGAATACTATTTAGCAATAAAAAGGAATGAAATATTGATATATGTTACAAACATAGATGAACATTTATCTGCCTTGAAAACAGTATACTAAATGAAAGAAGTTAGACACAAAAGGACAAATATTCTATGATTCCACTTATATGGTACCTAGAGTTGTCAAATTCATAAAGAAAAATATAGAACAGTAAATAACAGGAGCTGAGGGAGAGGGAAGGGAAATAAGGAGTGACTGCTAATGGGTATGGGGTTTCTTTTGGGGGTGATGAAAGCTGTAAAACTCTGAATATACTAAGAACCACTGGATTGTATACTTTAAAAGGGTGAATGTTCATAGCAGCAATGTCCACAACAGCCAAACTGTGGAAGGCGACAGGACGTCCTTCAATGGATGAATGAATGAAGATGTGGTTCATATACACAATGGAATATTACTCAGCCATCAGAAAGGATGAATACCCACAATTTGCATCAACATGGATGGAACTGGAGGGTGTTATGCTAAGTGAAATAAGTCAAGCAGAGAAAAACAATTATCATATGGTTTCACTCATATGTGGAACATAAGGAATAGCGCAGAAGACCATAGAGGAAGGGAGGGAAAACTGAACGGGAGGAATCAGAGAGAAAGACAAACCATGAGAGGCTCTGGACTCCAGGAACTAAACTGAGGGTTACAGAAGGGAGGGGGTGGGGGATGGGGTACCTGGGTGATGGGTATTAAGAAGGGCACCTGTGGTGATGAGCACTGGGTGTTATATGCAACTAATGTATCACTGAACACTACATCAAAAACTAATGATGTACTATATGTTGGCTACCTGAACATAAAAAAAAAAAGAAACTTAGATACAATTGATATGGGAGATGGACCCACAGACGTCTTAATATTTGCCATCCTTAGGGTAGCATATAATAAAATAATACTAGTTTACAAAAATTTAAAAAATAAAAACTCTTAAAAAATAAAAAAACTAAAATTTTTTTAAAAATTAAAAAAATAAAAGTGAATTTTATGGCATGCAAACTACATCTTTACATTAAAAAGTGAGAATTCTATAATTTCTGCCATTTGTCATGAGTATGAAAATTAAGAATACTTAGTATGTCTCAGGGTCCTCTCCCACTGACATTTATCCATCACAATAATTTGAGCATGTGTTTAATTTTTTATGCTTTTCAGTTTTAATGAGCTCAAAAAAAGAATAGAGCTATTTGATATCTTTCATTCTAATCAGAATAGCAAAAGTTAATAACATTGTCTGGAAATTAGTTATACAATTTTCCTGTTTTATTTACAGCAAGAAATTTCATTAGGGCATTTCCAGTTTAATTCAAGGCTAGGTTCAATTCTAGTTCAAAATAACAAGTTCCCATAGGCAAATTCATTGAATATTCATTTTTGGTTTCAGTTCAAGGTAAGGGCTGGCAGGAAATGGACTTTGGGGCAGTTCTAGAGTCAGTTTCATTTGAATGTCCAAATTTAAAGCTACAGTTAAAATTCTATTATTTATTTCTACCTTTTTTTCTTGTCAAAACAGCATTTGCAAAAAAAAAAAAAACAGCAATTGCTTCTCCCATTATACATGTACACATACATCCTTGTCACAAAAAACAAAACACATAGGCAAGCACAATGGAAATAAATATCACCTTTATCCTACCACTCATATAATAACCACTGTTAAAATTTTAGTTCATGTCCTGCCAGGAATTTTATCACTCATATATATGAACAACATTTACATGGTACAAATCCTTACATATGTGTTTATAAAATTTTGAACATACTGAATATACAGATTTTTAGCTTTTATTTTTTCATTTAACAAGATATCTCATACACTTTCCTGTGGTATTAAGTATCTTTAGTACTATAATTTATTATAGCTCTATAGCATTTCATCATATGGATGTATCATGATTTAATGTTACTAGTTTTTAAATATTACAGATAATTATGCAAACATCCTTATGCATCTCTGTACACATTGCTGACTACTTCTATAGGACTTACTTCCAAAAACTGGAATTGCAGTGCCTATTACTCATTTATTATTGATGAAAGCCAAAGAATCCAAAATAGGAAATAAAAAACATTAGGGGAATCTGAGAAAAAAGTGATAATTACCTGACAAGGCAGCATCAAATCCCATGTCTTCTATTGCTTCTCTCAAGGTTTCTGGAGTGGTTAGTAGAGGATCATACTCAACAGTCCCATTACCATTTGCAAGAGATACTCGTATGGATTTTACCCCTGCCTTTTTTGATATGACACCCTCAATAGACTGAACACAAGAATTACAAGTCATGCCATCAATGTTTATCACAGTTTCTTGAGTCAGAGGATGGCTAGCTATGTTCAAAGGAATATTTTGAAGAGATGAGCCAGAGGGAGAGTTTGAGGTACTCTCAACTTCACTTGTAATACTAACTCTATATTGCCCTGGTGACACAGCCTCTATTGCTTTTCTCAGGGTTTCTGGAGTGACTGAGCTTGCATTGTACTTTACTATGGCAGATCTATTCTCTAAAGAAACTACTATGCTGCTTACATATTGGAGTGTAGATAAAGCACTTTCAATATTTAACACACATGATTTACAATGCATGCCATCTATAATGAAAGTGACTGTTGAATCACTGGTATATGATGGACTCCTTTGCTGTGATCCTTCTGAGGATTTGACTGGTGTATTCTTTAGGCGTTCTATATCAATAGCTCCCAACTTGAGGTACTTGGGCTGTTTTTTGATGAATGCTGGAAAGCCCACAGCTTCAATCTGCTTTTTTATTTCCTCTACTGTGATAAGATGAGGTTGGTAAACAATAGTAGCTTCTTGGTTGTCCAGGGAAACTAGTTAATAAAAAGAGAAATATTATATTAGTTATTCCTAGGCCACTTCAGAAAACATTCTGTAGACCAAATCAATACCACACATAATTGTTTCTCTGTTTTTGTTGTCAGTATCCTTTCTTAAGCTATTTCAGTTCTTTTCAGAAAATGTTATTGACACAGACTGAAAAAAACTAAAAAAAATATGACCACTATATCTATGATCTCCAAGTTTCCACATGCCTGAATAGAAATATATTAGAGGTAGAGAGGACCCCAGGCATGTTGCATTAAAAACCCTGAACTCCGGGGCGCCTGGGTGGCTCAGTTGGTCGAGCGACTGCCTTCAGCTCGGGTCATGATCCCGGAGTCCTGGGATTGAGTCCCACATTGGGCTCCTGGCTCAGAGGGGAGCCTGCTTCTCCCTCTGACTCTCTCCCCTCTCATGTTGTTTCTCTCTCTCTCTCAAATAAAAAAAAATGTTTTAAAAAAATATAAACCCTGAACTCCATGAATTGCTACTCCTGCTGCCTTTTCTGCTTATTTAAGACCCATGTAACTTTTAATTATAATCATTAATTTAACCCTGGGTATATGCACACTGTACCCCAGACTTCAATGAAGCCGTAAGTTATTTTAGTCCAGTGGATTCAAAACCCATGCTTAAGAAGAAAGCAAAAACCTCAACGACCAAAATGGAAAATTAAGCTCACAAAACAAATAACACAAGATATATTACCTTTAATTCGCTGAACACCTTGCAGCTTCCCAATTTTTCCTTCAATGGTGCTGGTACATGAATGGCAGGTCATCCCTTCTACTTTCATCTTCAGCATGACTTCACCTGCTTGAGCCATACTGTAATCTTCACAAGTTCCTGACTTTTTCTCCAGAGTTCCGGTATCTAAACTGAGATCTGGAAGCAGCTCTATTATCTGATTGGCATTCACTATAGAAGGGATTACTGTCACCACTACAGTTCTTTGCTGAGGGGAAATTTTAATGTCTGTCACACCCTTGGTCTTGAGCAATGTGTTTTGGATATGGTCCCATGGCACAGCCAGTGAAGCAGCAACAGTCAGAAACACAGTCTCAGTTAAAACAGGGAGAGGATTAGGATTGTGGAGAATAGCATCAAAGCCCATGTCATCAATAGCTTCCAGTAGGGTCTTTGGAGTGTGTAGTTTAGGGTCATAAATAATAGTTGCATTTTTTTCTTCCAGTGAAACCTTTTGGAACAAAATTTCAAGTCAGTTTAATTAAATTTCATGACCTAGAACTGAAAAATTAGCAATCATCATACCACATTCAAGAAGAATGGAACAAATAATTCAATCAAGTGAAGCTTCTCTATTAGTTCTCATCTTTACTATTCTCTTTGGAAAGAAACAGAAAATGTCTTCTGTACTTATAGGAATGATAAAGTTATACGTAGGTGTATGTGACTCAAGTACTGATTAGGCTTTTGAAACATACACATGGACAAACACACCCTAGAATTTCACAACAAACAACTCTTCTTTACTATCTCCTTTTACAAATTATTTCAATACTTCACACTCTACCAATTCAAAAGATAAAGGAAACAGGATTAGCTGCCGAAAATAAAAGGTGATATGAAGTTTAAATTTTAAGATGCTCAGTTAAGATAACTTTGGGAGAAAAGATATAAGCATGCTAGTTTATGATTAAAGGTAGTATTGTAGGATTTTGTAGCATATATTCCTATAACCTTCTAAGTTACTACAGCCTAGTGTTACTTTTATTCAAAATAAGAACATCTTTATTGTTTCACATGATTCAATGATAAAAACAATGACTGGATTCCTAAAGCTCAGCTACTGTATATAATTTAACTACTACCATGATTGCATGCATATCTTTGGCTGATACCTTACGAAAATTAATGATGTAGTCATACACACAAACACAATTACTGGGCTGGGAGTCAGAAGATTTGCATTCCACTGAAAATTCTCCACTTAATAACAAATCACACTCATTAATTTTACCATCTGAAAAATGGGGAAATATGCCCTATATTCTTCTAGGGCTGGGTTGTTATAAGGATCATATGAGTAAATACATAAGAAAGTAGTTCTTTATAGCAGTGAGTTAAAGGTAAACACTGAACAACTAATATTTATTGAGCACCTATTATATGTGCCAGGAACAAGGATTCTCAAGACACAAAGCTGAGCATGACAGTCACAGGGAGCAATACTAGAACAGAAAATACAGAAAACAGACATGTATTCATCCCTGGGAATATGGGTCAGAAAAGGCTTCTTAGATAATATCTTAATGTAAAAGGACAAACAGAAATCAGCAAGGACGCATGAGGCAGGAATTCCAGACAAATGGATAAAGTAGATAAAGATCATAAGCGAGAGAATTAGGCAACTGATTTATTATGGGACCCCTTTTATGCCAATAATGGTTTGCAATTTATCATATTGGTAATAGGGTTATGGAAAAGTTAAGCAGGGGAATGACATGATTGCATTAGCATTTTAGAGAAGAATCATTCTGGAGACATTTGGGGTAGAATGGAGTGACACAGGATGGAAAATCAGGAGACTATTGCGATTGCACAGTGGTACAGAGAAGATCTGAATTAAGGCATGAACACTGGGGCTAAAGAAAAAGGGGCAGTTCCAACACACATTTGGGAGGGCAAGAATTAGTAAGGACATTATAGATAATAAAGGATATGATTAGAATGACTTACATGTTTACAGAGTGGGCCAATGTATAGATGCTGTTGCCATTAACTATTATCAGAGATAGAGGAGGAAAACTGGAGGAAGTTAAGAGATTGGAGCAGAGGGAAAAGAAAGATGATAAATTTAGTTTTAGACCCATTGATTCTGAGAGGCGGTAGGGTATTAATGTTCTAAAGGCAGTTAAAATATGGGCATTATTGGGACACCTGGGTGGCTCAGTCGGTTAAGTGTCTGCCTTCGCTCAGGTCATGATCCTAGGGTCCTGGGATCAAGTCCCGCATCGGGCTCCTTGCTCAGTGGGGAGCCTGCTTCTCCCTGTCCCTCTGCCACTCCCCCTGCTTGTGCTCTCTCTCTGACAAAATCTTTTAAAAATATGGGCATTATTATTATTATTATTATTACTATGGATTCCTGGTGAAAATCTTTGTTCCATAAATAAAAGCAATCCCAAAATATAATTAAAAGTAATTAAAAATCAGGGCACCTGGGTGGCTCAGTCAGTTAAGTGTCTGACTTTTGATCTCAGCTCAGGTCTTGATCTCAGGGTCATGAGTTGAGGCCGTGCATTAGGCTCCATACTGGGTGTGGAGTCTACTTAAAAAAGTAATTGAGTAGGAAGTATCACTTTAAACTGTCTACAATAGTTATATAGTGAAATCTGTCACTTATATTAATGAACTTAATATTTTTATTTCTTCCTTTAGCTTGGTAATCAATGGCTAGATATTTGGTGGAATCTTAAAACGCACCCATGGAACAAAAAAGATTCTAAGACTGATAATTCTAGTTGGTCAGCTTGCTCTTAGTTATGGAAGAGATCACTAGCATAAGGGATCCAAAACAGAAGTGGGAAAATAATTTAAAAATTTTATCTTGGAATATGCCACATAACATTTCTCATGAATAAGCTGCAGTATAGCCAAACTACATGTAGTTCAGACATATACTTTTCAGAGATGCAATATAAATATAGTCACTATAAAATGAAGGCTTTTGTGTTTTTGTATCTCTAAAGAGATTTTCTTTTAAACTCTAATCTGAGTCTACTGAAGTCAATGATTTTCTGATTAAGAAAATTACTTTAAAAAATTTAATATTCAGGGGCACCTGGATGGCTCAGTCGGTTAAGCATCTGCTTCAGCTCGGTCATGATCTCAGGGTCCTAGGATTGAGTTGGGCTCCCTGCTCAGCAGGGAGTCTGCTTCTATCCCTCTACCCCTCCCCCCAATTCATGCACTCTCTATCTCAAATAAATAAAATCTTTTAAAAAAAATTTAAAGAGGGGCACCTGGGTGGCTCAGTCGTTAAGCATCTGCCTTTGGCTCAGGTCATGATCCCGGGGTCCTGAGATCAAGCCTCACATCAGGCTCCTTGCTCAGCGAGGAGTCTGTTTCTCCCTCTCCTTCTGGCCCTTCCCCCTCTTGTGTTCTCTCTCTTTCTCAAATAAATAAATATCTTTAAAAAAATAAAAAAATGTAAACATTCAAACTAAAGAGGAAGCTGGAGAACAGATGAGGGGTGGGAAAGGAGTGACTATGAAGGGGCAGCACAGGAGAGTTTTTTGGCGTGACGGGACTATTAGTGTCCTGGCTATGGTGGTAGTTAAATGAATCTATACATGTGTTAAAATTCACCAAACTAAAAAAATGAAATCATAGAACCATATACCAAAAAGAAGTTAATTTTACTGTATGATAATTGTCTTAAACAAACAAAAAAGAAAAAAATTCAGTTAGTTGTATTGGCTACATTTCAAGTGTTCAACAGCCATTGTGGCTAAGTGGCTGCTATATGGTACTGGGTATAAATAGAACATTTCCATAATTGCAGTACACTGCATTGGACAGTATTGCTCCAGGTACTACTATACTTTTTTATGATAAAGTACCAAACTTTTTTGAAAGGGTGGAAATTTCCTTTCTCTTTATGTTTAAATACACTGTATATGGTATCTTTTTAAAAAGATCTGGTTTTGAGCTAATTTCCACCTCCCCAAAAAATGTTAATTTACCAACATACCCAACGAGAAACTGTACTCAAAACTGACTTTATAAGCAAAAATCACTTTCTCACTAGATGGCTTGCTGTAATTTCTACTGCACTGGCCTATTTTCTAATTATAAAAGACATAAGGAAATAAGGCAACTATGTATATAAAATACTACTTACAAAAGTTATATTACCCTATGTTGTTTTCATGCTGTAGACTAAAAACACTTCCTCATTTAGTAACTTCTTTTTGTGTGTTTTAAAGCTAGCTACCACACTTAGCACAAACAAAAATGTTCCCCTTTGGGGTAACTTTTCCTCTGACTGTTAGATATCTAAGAATATCTAAGAGTTAGGTATCAAAGAGACTTTTCAAGCCTAAAGTCTCAAAGGAAACAAAAACAAGCAGTACCTTTGTTTCTTTTAAGAGGAAATTCACATAGTGATTATCATAATACCTTGGATACCAAATCCTTTGCCAGGAAGCTAAAATAACATTTATTTATTCAACAAATACTTACTGAGTGTCTATTGTGTGCCTGGCACTGTGCTAGCTGCTACGGATACAATGGTGAGCAAAAACAAGCACTGACTCCGTAAACCCGGAAATTGCTGGTAGCAATATGATTCTGGGTCGGCTTAACTCTTTCACATTATCCCTGCCAACGAAAACCACCTCCACCTATTCACCATATTGTTCCAAAGTTTCAAAAGCTTATCTTTTTCTCTCAATCTTTCATTAAGAACCAATGCTGTTAACTTCACTACTAGATTTACCCCAAAGATACAAATGTAGAGATCTGAAGGGGCACCTGCACCCCAATGTTCATAGCAGCAATGTCCACAATAGCCAAACTGTGGAAAGAGCTGAGATGTCCTTCAACAGAAGAATGGATAAAGAAGATGTGATGTGTAGGGGCGCCTGGGTGGCTCAGTCGTTAAGCGTCTGCCTTCGACTCAGGTCATGATCCCAGGGTCCTGGGATCGAGCCCCATATCAGGCTCCCTGCTCAGCAGGAAGCCTGCTTCTCCCTCTCCTCCTCCCTCTGCGTGTGTTCCCTCTCTCGCTGTATCTCTCTCTGTCAAATAAATAAAATCTTTAAAAAAAGAAAGATGTGATGTGTGTACACACACACACACACACACACACAATGGAATATTACTCAGCCATCAGAAAGGATGAAGTCCATTTGTATTGACATGAGTGGAACTGGAGGCTATTATGCAAAATAAGTCAATTAGAGAAAGACAATTATCATATAGTTTCACTCATATGAAGAATATAAGAAACAGGGGCGCCTGGGTGGCTCAGTCGGTTAGGCGTCTGCCTTCAGCTCAGGTCATGATCTCAGGGTCCTGGGATCAAGGCCTGTGTCGGGCTCCCCGCCCAGCAGGAAGTCTGCTTCTCCATCTGCCCCTCCCCCTGACTCGTGCTCACTCTCTCTCCCTCTCTCTCTCAAATAAATAGATAAAATCTTAAAAAAAGAGAATATAAGAAACAATGCAGAGGATCATAGGGGAAGGGAGGGAAAAAGTGAATGGGAAGAAATAAGAGCGGGAGACAAACCATGAGAGACTCTTAACTATGGGAAAGAAAGTGAGGGTTGCTGGACAGGAGGTGGATGGAGGGATGGGGTAACTGGGTGATGGGAGTTAAGGAGGGCACTTGATGTAATGAGCACTGGGTGTTACATGCAACTGATGAATTACTGAACTCTGCATCTGAAACTAATGATGCTCTGTATGTTAGCTAATTGAATTTAAATAAAATAAAATTTGAAAAAGAACCAATGCTGTTATTTCTATTTTTATAAGAATTATTTTTCCATTAAAATAAAAATAAACATATACCAGTCTACAAATTATGAATGTGACTCATAGGAAGGACTCAAGGTGGAAGACTATTCACTGTATTTAGATGAAGGCAGGAGTGGAAGAGAAGAAAAGAAAATAAATCAAACATATTCTGTGGTCTCAACAGCAATTAATAGTAGAGTAGAGGGTGCTAAATGTCCATAGAAATTATAAAGATCCATTATTTTAATGAGAATGGTATTCTTTATCTACTGAAATGCCTAAAACATGAAATTCAAGCACAGTATACTTAATCTGCATGTGACTTCTATAAAATTTGCTCTCAAGTAGGATGAAAGCTAGAACCTTGGACAAATCACCCTAACTCAAAGAGCTTCATTTTCCTAAGAGACCGGTTTAAAGCTCACTTTCTTACATTTTCTTTTTTTTTTTAAGATTTTATTTATTTGACAGAGAGAGAGAGAGACAGGCAGAGAGGGAACACAAGCAGGGGGAGTGGGAGAGGGAGAAGCAGGCTCCCTGCTGAGCAGGAAGCCCGATGCGGGGCTCGATCCCAGGACCCTGGGATCATGACCTGAGCCGAAGGCAGACGCTTAACGACTGAGCCACCCAGGCACCCCTTTCTTACATTTTCATAACAACTCAACATAAAGGTAATCAGGGGTTTTTCAGAGCTTGAAAGGATTCTATCATTTTATATAGACTGAAGTCAGAAAAGTGAAATGATTCATCAGTTATCTTGAATTTCTTTTTTTTAATTTTTTATTAAAGATTTTATTTATTTATTTTGACAGAGAGAGAGAGAGACAGCGAGAGAGGGAACACAAGCAAGGAAGAGTGGGAGAGGGAGAAGCAGGCTTCCCGCTGAGCAGGGAGCCTGATGTAGGGCTCGATCCCAGGACCCTGGGACCATGACCTGACCCAAAGTCAGACGCTTATCGACTGAGACACACAAGTGCCCCCTACCTTGAATTTCTAATATGTTTGAGTCACCAACCACAAATAGTTTTGACTCAACTAAAAACTATTTAAAATACATAGAAGGAACCCAATATAGATTACATATTTTACAATAAAATTATATTATTCTTTTTTGAAAAAATGTGTATATATTAATCAAGTAACACTCTACTTTGATGCTTCAATACAGGATACTGAAAATTAAAAGCCATTAATATAAACTGTATGGTACTTGGACAAAACAGACACACAGATCAATGGAACAGAATAGAAAACCCAGAAATAGCATGCGTTGTAATGAGCACTGGGTGTTATGCACAACTAATGAATCATTGAACGCTACATCAAAAACTAATGATGTACTATACAGTGGCTAACTGAACATAATTTACAAAAAAAGAAAACCCAGAAATAAACCCACGCTTATATGGTCGAGTCTATGACAAAAGAGGGAAGAATATACAATGAGAAAGAGATAGTCTCTGCAATAAATGGTACTAGGAAAACTGGACTACATGTAAAAGAATGAAACTGGACCACTTTTTAACACCATACACAAAAATAAACTCAAAATGGATTAAAGACCTAAATGTGTGACCTGAAACCATAAAAATCCTAGAAAAGTACACAGGCAGTAATTTCTCTGACATTGGCCATCACAACATTTTTCGAGATATGTCTCCTAAGGCAAGGGAAACAAAAACAAAAATAAACTGGGGCGCCTGGGTGGCTCAGATGGTTAAGCGTCTGCCTTCGGCTCAGGTCATGATCCCAGGGTCCGGGGATCGAGTCCCGCATCGGGCTCCCTGCTCCTTGGGAGCCTGCTTCTCCCTCTGCCTCTCTCTCTCTCTCTCTCTGTCTCTCATGACTAAATAAATAAAATCTTAAAAAAAAAATAAAAAAATAAACTGTTGGGACTACACCAGAATGAAAAGCTTTTACACAGCAAAGGAAACAAGCCATCAACAAAACAGAAAGGCAACCTACTGAATGGGAGAAGATATGTGCAAACAGCATATCCGATAAAGCGTTAGGATCCAAAATACGTAAAGAACTTATCAAACTCAACACCAAAAAAATAATAATCCAAATAAAAAATGGGCAGAAGACATGAATAGATATTTTTCCAAAGAAGACATACCGATGGCCAACAGACATATGAAAAGATGCTCAACATCACTCATCATCAGGGAAATACAAATCAAAACCACAATGAGATACCACCTCACACCTGTCAAAATGGCTAAAATCAACAACACAAGAAACAACAGTTGTTGGAAAGGATGCAGAGAAAGGAGAATGCTCTTGCACTGTTGGTGGGAATGCAAACTGGTGCTGCCACTCTGGAAAACAGTATGGAGGTTCCTCAAAAAGTTAAAAATAGAACTACCCTATGACCCAGAAATTGCACTACTAGGTATTTACCCAAATAATACAAAAATACTAATTCAAAGGGATACATGTACCCGATGCTTAACAGCAGCATTATCTGCACTAACTAAATTATGGAAACAGACCAACTGTCCACTGACTGATGAATGGATAAAGATATGGAACAAAGGAATATCACTCAGCCATAAAAAAAATGAAATCTTGCCATTTACAACAATATGGATGGAGCTAGAGTATTATGCTAAGCGAAATAAGTCAGTCAGAGAAAGACAAATACCATGATTTCACTCATATCTAGAATTTAAGAAACAAAACAAATGAGCAAAGGGGGGAAAAAAGAGAGAGGGAGGCAAACCAAGAAACAGACTTTTAACTATGGAGAACAAAGAGATGGTTATCAGAGGGGAGGTGAGTGGTGAGATGGGTTAAATAGTTGATGGATTAAGGAGTGCACTTGTTGGGATTAGCACCAAGTGTTGTATGGAAGTGCTGAATCACTATATTGTATACCTGAAGCTAATAATACACTGTTAACTAACCAGAATTTATGTTTTTTGAAGATTTTATTTATTTATTTATTTATTTATTTATTTATTTATTTATTTATTTGACAGAGAGATAGAGAGAGCCCACAAGTAGGCACAGCAGCAGGCAGAGGGAGACGGAGAAGCAGGCTCCCCACTGAGCAGGGAGCCCGACATGGGGCTCGATCCCAGGACCCTGGGATCATGACCTGAGCCAAAGGCAGCCACTTAACCAACTGCGCCACCCAGGTACCCCAACTAATCAGAATTTAAATAAACACTGGGAAAAAAAGAATACTGAACAGGTAGTACAGATTTCGCATAAAACTCTTCCTTTATAGTATCCCCTATTATTACTTAATGTATTACATTCAGTGTGATACGTTTGTTAAAATTGATTAAAGTTTTTATGAAAAAAATTCAAAAACCAAATATCTTAAAATGAAAAAGATGCAGAGATTAGATTGTTTTAAGTTGTAGCATTGTTTTCATTGCTATTATCATTTTTTCAAAAATTATTCAACTAATGCATGGTTATTCATTACGAAACATTTAAATACAAAATTATACAAAGGAAATAGTGAAACTCCCTGTCCATACCATTCCTTCACTGCTAGATTTCTATATTGAATCTGACCTTGTTTTGAAATTTGGGGTAAAGTTCAACTAAATCAGAAACCTAACCCTTTTTGAATAACTGACTCTACATCTTCATGATGGATAATTATTACCTAGGAATTAAGCAAAATGCCTGTTTTACTCTAACACAATGTTTGAAAAACAGAATGTTCGATGCTCTATCATTTGCCATAGAAAAGTTAGAAAATGAAGTAAGTTCCAAGTAGAAATAAAAAAAAATTCATCTCTATATGCTGATATGGAACAATCTCTAAGATATATTTGCTAAGTGAGAAAAGCAAGGTACAGATAATATATACATATAATATGTGTATATTATATATAGTATATGTGAAAGGTAAAAGAAAATGGAGTTACTTATGTCAAGGGGTTTTAAAATGGAGCCAGGAGGCTATTAAGGAGGTGGGCCTTATACATGTCCTCACCTGGTGGAACCATGAATTTCTGAACTGGGCCAAACCACAAATATTCCAAGGACTCTGCATAAACATCTGCAACTTACTACATTAACAGACTTTTGCTTAGTGATAGGCTTAGCAATCAATTATGTTTAGCCAAAATTAGTTTTCTGATACCAATACCAACCCAAATTCTTTGTAAACAATGTATACAAGCGTTCCTCTTTGTCTTTAAAAACCACTGACTTTTGTTCCCTAGAGGAACACAATTTGGGTTGCTACCTAAATCTGTGCTTCCTGAATTGTAATTCTGAGACCCCAAAAAAATGCTTTTGTTTTATTTCAGTTCTTCCTCTTTTCTCAGTGGATATATGCTTCCATTTTTAGATAGATAGATGGATGTCTATATAGATACACATATATACAGGTAAACCATTTTACATTCATAGTCTATTTCTGGAAGGATACATACATTAGCAAACATAACTGGTTTCTGTTGGGAGGGGGATTTTACTCTGTATTATTTGTGTTACTTTTTCAATAATAAAAAAACAGTTAAGGGGAGCAAGGAATGTATTGGTCCACAGGATGAATTTGGTAACTGCTAGCATCTAGGTGGCCATTTTTTAAAGGACAGTCTAAATTAGGCGTATGGACTGCAGCCTTTATCTGAGTAAAGGGGAAAAGCACTCAAAATGCTAGCAGTATAAATTTCAAGGACAAATGTAATTTGGTAATAAGGCATTAATCTTTGGAGTCATTCAGTACTTGTACCTAATTAAATTTGTTTTTACATTTCCCCTTTCAAAAAGGCCAAATAATTCCAGAGAAAGACCTTCACATTATCTGCCCATTTTATTTTTCCCCTGAACAGACCACTGAGTGATTAAATTAAACTTTGGGTTAATCTCTTTAAAGTCTACAGTCTTCACATGGACAAGACAAACAAGATTATACTCATTTACAAACTTTATAAGGTAAGACACAATTCCCAAAATGTATTTAAATGCTGATGCTGCAAAGAGAAATAATCACATTAATTCTACTTATTACAAAATTAGAGACATCTTGACTATTCAACTCTCCTTGAATTCTGTTAATTAAAGCTCTAATCTGTTCCACTGTAGCATTTTTTCAATAAAACAACCCCACTCAATTTAACATCACAATTACGTTACTTCATTTCAGAGTTTTATTCCAAACAAGAAAGAACTCCTTGACTTAGTTGAAAAAATGTCCTCTCTAAATCTGTTTTCCATTTTTTTTAAGATTTTATTTATTTATTTTAGAGAGAGAGAGCACAAGTGTCCACAAGCCAGGGAAGGAGCAAAGAGGAAGGGAGAGGGAGGAAGGGAAAGAATCTCAAGCTGACTCTGACCGAGGCAGGGCTCTATCTCAGGACCCTAAGATCATGACCTGAGCCAAAACCAAGAGTTGGACACTTAACCAACTGAGTCACCCAGGTGCCCCTCCAAATTTGTTTTCTAAATTGACTGCACATTAATCTTAAATATAATCTCAGCTGTAACTGTGATCCAGAAATTTGAAACCTTAACAGTCTTTAAAAAGTGACCAATATTTATCTATTATTAACATGTTGAGCTGCATTCTAATGATAAAGTATGTTTGCACAGGACAATTTTCTATGTGATGCATAGAAAGAAGTGAATCCACCTTTTGTGGCCTCTGAAATGCAAACATTTTAAGGGTTTTCCTTAAGAAAAATAATACAAAACTAGGGAAGCCAGGGTGGCTTAGTTGGTTAAGTGTCTGCCTTCAGCTCAGGTCATGATCCCAGGGTCCTGGGAACGAGCCCCATGTCGGGCTCACTGCTCAGCGGGGAGTCTGCTTCTCCCTCTGCCCCTCATCCTGCTCTCATGATCTCTCTCACTCTCTCTCTCAAATAAATATTTTTTAAAAGAAAAATAATATAAAACTATAACAAATAATATAAAACTATAACAAAATAACAAGTTACAAATTTTAGAAAGCCACCAAATATAAAATGGTGATACACCTCTATATCTTCTTTTCCTATATTTTCACTGTATACTCTCCTGCTTCATTTGATAATAACTTTGTAAAGTCATTTTCTATATAGAGAAAAGAATGATAATTTAGTTATTCTCATATGTCAAAATATTTTTTATTAATGATAGCTTAGTAAAGTTCCTTTCAATGTCACAAATAAGTATTAATAAATTTTTAGAGCTGTTTTCAAACTTGGGAAAACTATCAAGTTTCTTTCATATATGTAGTATAAGATTACAGAGATTTTCAGAGAAGTTTACTTGTGTAGTGATTAGTATTAAATATTTTGGGGTTTTTTTGTTTTTTTTTATAAAGGTTTTTATTTATTTATTTGACAGAGAGCGAGCACAAGCAGGGGGAGTGCAGGCAGAGGGAAAGGAAGAAGCAGGCTCTCCACCGAGTGGGGAACCTGATGCAGGGCTCAATCCCAGGACCCTGGGATCATGACTGGAGCGGAAGGCAGATGCTTAACAGACTGAGCCACCCAGGTGCCCCAACTCTTTGAATTGATAACAATCATTTTATCATTTTTACACTGGGCCCTACACCTTTATGTCGTAATACTGAGTGAATTGGCAATATGGGTGGTAGGGGTAATTGGAAGACATTCCCACACCAGAATTCCTAGGAAAAATTTCACTATATACAGAAGTGACTAAGAACCACATTTGGCCAGGGGTGCCTGGGTGGCTTAGTCATTAAGCATCTGCCTTTGGCTCAGGTCATGATCCCAGCGTCCTGGGATTGAGCCCCACGTCCTGTTCCACAGGAAGCCTGCTTCTCCCTCTCCCACTCCTCCTGCTGTGTTCCCTCTCTTGCTGTGTCTCTCTCTGTCAAATAAATAAATAAAATCTTAAAAAAAAAGAACCACATTTGGCCAAATATCCTACTAACCCCAAACCAAACATCCCCAACTCAACCTTCCCTTAGTCAGATACCCCAAAATGCCCATGGCAAATCCAATACTTCTCAACACAAAGGGAAAGTCTACCAGAGGGCTAAGTAGAAATAGACAATGGACTTAAATGTTTGTGGTTAAAATATTTTACTTTTGCAAAAACATACAACCATGTGAACAAACTAAGACTCCTTCCAGAGTCTCAGAAGGGGTCAACGCAAGCAAGAGGCTATGAAACATAAGCTTCACAATAAATCTGTCTCTGTGCCTAGAAGACTAAATACTTAGTAAAATATTTTTTAAAGGAAAGAAAAAAGAAGAAAGGTCACTAATATATGCTATATCATATGGGCTTTTGACTGAAGGAGAGGGAGAGCTGGTAAAGGCAGAAAAGGTAAATGTCCTTTTATTTTTAGCAATCAAATTATGAATGTGCCCTGGAAAGTATAGCCTTAAGGATCTGTCACTGGGATCCACATAAATCACCATTGATAACACAAAGTGCTTTCACCTCTTATCACTGCTACTTTTCCTTTACAAGTTAATTCAATTCAATCGCATTTTTCTGACCTTAAACAGACCTTATGAAGCACAGGGGAATTCTAGAAGACACAGTGGAAATAGCAGCCTTACATATGAATGGGGTGCAACAGACTTTTTTTGAAAATCTATACAGGAATGTACTTGCAAATGTCAAAGCAGAATCCTTTCCTTTAGTTATACATGAATATGTTGGGGAAAACAAATATTAATCTAAAGTAGTTTGCCATACAAAGAGTTGGGAGTTCTGGAAAATGCACTAGTTGTCTGTGGACAGTTAAGTACCTAAGTCATTTGGAGAAAAAGTATGTGAACTAGCTTTTGGATGGTTAAAAGAGTTTTACTGCAGTTAGCACAGACAATTAGTAAGATTCAGCTTCTATTCTGGCCCCCCAGCATCAGCCACCTTAGATCAAGTGGAGGAAGTTTGACTGCTTTCATTTAAAGATAAATCAAATGCAGGTATCATACTTATTACTCAATGAAATTGAATGACTCATTTTTAAAGATGTGGAACTGAAGGGTGCAGAGGTACTTTTGCCATCCTTTTTTCTAATCAACACACTGGAAAATACCCATCTAGTTGTTGGACAGTTATGATTAGCAAGAAAATTACAAAATGTAATTGGGTAAAATCAGTGTGAATGGGTAAAAATTAATGTTTAGATTAATTAAAAGACAGAGCTCTCATAATTATCTATTTGATCTGGAGATACACCAGATATTCTAGTCCAAATTTAATAACTCATGTACTTAAAAATATAATGAGCTTCTGATTATTAGAAAGAATCCACTGATCCCTGAGTTTAAATGTTGTGCTAACTGTGATATCCAGTTGGACAAAACTCCCTTTAGAATATTAACATCTACTCTGGATAGTGTGTCTAAAAATGTACATTTCGCATGTGGATCTGAACTCATTGGCAAACCATTTTAAGAATAATGCAGCTGAGGGCGCTTGGGTGGCTCAGTTGGTTGGGCAACTGCCTTCGGCTCAGGCCATGATCCTGGAGTCCCGGGATCGAGTCCCACATCGGGCTCCCTGCTCAGCGGGGAGTCTGCTTCTCCCTCTGACCCTCTTCCCTCTTGTGCTCTCTATCTCTCATTCTCTCTCTCTCAAATAAATAAATCTTAAAAAAAAGAATAATGCAGCTGATCAAATTCCAAAGTTGCATTAACTTCCATCATCATTGTAACAAATACTGTATAAATGCAAAATTATAAAAACCTCCAGTAAATAGAACCACCACCAATATAAAGTTGTTTTAAAGATCTTTTTTTAAAGATTTTATTCATTTATTTGACAGAGAGAGAGAGAGATCACAAGTAGGCAGACAGGCAGGCAGAGGGAGAGGGAGAAGCAGGCTCCCCGCTGAGCAGGGCACCCAATGCGGGGTTCAGTCCCAGGACCCTGGGATCATGACCTGAGCCAAAGGCAGATGCTTAACAGACTGAGCCAACCAGCGTCCCAAGCATCCAACTCTTGATTTCAGCTCAGGTCATGATCTCAGGGTTTGGAGATCAAGCCCCATGTCAGGCTCCCCAGTGGGCATGGAGTCTGCTTAAAAGTCTCTCTCCCCCTCCCTCTGAATCCTTTTCCCCATTTGCGGTCTCTTTCTCTCTCTCTCTCTTAAACAAAAATGAATCATAGACCTAAAGGTAAAACATAAAATGATAAAATTTTAGATGACATAGAAGAAAAATCTTTGTGACCTTGGGTAAGACTAAGATTTCTTAGACATGACACCAAAAACATGACCCATAAAGAAAAAAAAGTAGATAAACTGGAATTCATCAAAAGTAAAAACATCTGCTCTGGGAAAGACACTTGTAAGAGAATGAAAAGACAGGGGGAGCTAAGATGGTGGTGTAGTAAGAGGACCCTAGGCTCATCTCATTCCTCAAACACAACTAGGTATCTATCAAATCATTCTGAATACCCAAGAAATCAACCTGAGGACTGACAGAACAAATTCCACAAGTAGAGGGAGAGAAGAGACCACATGGAGGAAGGTAGGAAGTGTGGAGATGTGGTTTCAGGGAGAAATGGAATGCAGGTGCTTCAGAGGTGAGGGAGCCCTCGTCATGGAGAAAGGTAAAAGAGAGAGGAACACACAGGGGAATGCAGAAGGAGAACACTTCCCCAAAGCCATTGGCTGAGAAAATGAGAGGAGCTAATTTTCATGAGTTTCTGCAACCAGCAGGGCTTAAAAGACTGGAGTTTTAAAGGTCACTGGCTTGTCTGGGATAGAGCTCTGGGAGTGCTGCCCCACTCCTGGAGAGAAGGCAGGCAAGCAACCCGGGCAGACACCATGCTCTGAGGAACACCTGGGGCACACATGGGGAAGATTATTCACTCTTCTTGGGGCACATCCATGAGAGGGAGCCATCACAGAGACACCTCTCCAGAGACAAAAGAGCTGATAGGTGCCTTTTCCCTCCCCTGCCCCTCAGCATTAACACAGAGCCACCCGACCAGGGCTGCTTGGTCCCAACACTGGCTGCCTAGCCTGCTTGATCCAAGTCCCATGCCCCTGTGCTCTGGTACAACTGCCCCTCTCAGTCAAACGTCCTTCATTCCTAGCACGGCAAGCCCCTTCCCCAGAAGACCAGTGGAAGCCCCTGCCCACTGCAGGTCTCCTGACCAGAGAGTTCTGGTCAGGAGGATACTACTTGCTAGCGTAAGTAGTATCAGGTCTCATGTCACAAGCAGACTGGAGCACATCTAGTTAAAACTCTCCACACTCTGGCCAAGGACCAAATGCTGCCCACTGCAGGCAAGGAGAGCCTCTATAGACAACTGGCCTGAAGGATAGAGCAGCAAAAACATAGCAGTAGAGCACATGCAGCACACCAGAGATGCTCCCTGAAGCACCAGGCCTTGACAGTAAATGAACTCTTCTTCATAAAGCCATTATCTCTGGAGCATGGAACATAAAAGTTTTTTATGTTTTTATGTTGTAACACAAAGAAGAAGACAGAGACTTAGACAAAATGCCAAGATAGAAGAATTCATCCTAAATGAAACAACAAGATAAGGTCATGGTCAGAAATCTAAGCAAAACAGATATAAGTAATATGCCTGGTGAAGAATTTAAAGCAACAATCATAAGGATATTTGCTGGGTTTGAGAAAAAAAAATGGAATTCAGAAAGGCCCTTACTGCCAGATAAAAAGTTAAAAAAGAATCACTCAGAAATGAAAACTGTAGGGTGCCTGGGTTGCAGAGTCAGTTGAGCATCCAACTCTTGGTTTTGGCTCAGGTCATAATCTCGAACTCCACATCAGGCTCCATACTCAGTGTGGCATCTACTTGATAATCTCTCTCCTTCTCCCTCCCTCCCTTTCTTTCTCTCTAAAATAAATAAACAAATCTTTTTAAAAAAGAAATGAAGGGGCACCTGGGTGGCTCAGTCATTAAGTGTCTGCCTTCAGCTCAGGTCATGATCCCAGAGTCCTGGGATCGAGAACCGCATTGGGCTCCCCGCTCTGTGGGGAGCCGGCTTCTCCCTCTCCCACTCCCCCTGCTTGTGTTCCCTCTCTCACTGTGTCTCTCTCTGTCAAAAAAATAAATAAAATCTTTAAAAAAAAAGAAATGAAAAATGCACTGATATTTGAAACAGACTACATAAAATGAACAGGAGGAGTAAAGAAGCAGAGGAATGAGCAAGTGATGTAGAAAATAAAACAATGGAATATAATGAAGTTCAACAAAAGAGAGAAAGAAGAATTATGGAATATGAGAACAGATTTAGGGAACTCAGTAACTCCATCAAACATAATAACATTCACATTATAGGAGTACCAGAAAAAGAAAAGAGAGAAAGGGGGACAGAAAATTTAATTGAGGAAATAACAGCTGAAAACTTCCTTAAAAGAAAAGAGAAAGGGGTGAGCCTAGGTGGCTCAGTCGGTTAAGTGCCTGCCTTTGGCTCAGGTGATGATCCCAGGGTCCTGGGATCAAGTCCCATATTGGGCTCCCTGCTCAGCGGGGAGCCTGCTTCTCCCCCTGCTTCTGCTCGCTCTCTTTCTCTCACAAATAAATAAATAAAATCTTTACAAAAAGAGAAAGGACCCAAATAAATAAAATCACAAATGAGATAGGAGAGATCACAACTAACACCACAGAAATACTAACTGTAGGGGCGCCTGGTGGCTCAGTCATTAAGCGTCTGCCTTTGGCTCAGGTCATGAACCCAGGGTCCTGGGATTGAGCCCCGCATCGGGATCCCTGCTTTGCGGGAAGCCTGCTTCTCCCTCTCCGACTCCCCCTGCTTGTGTTCCCTCTCTCACTGTCTCTCTCTCTCTCTCTCTGTCAATTAGATAAATAAATAAAATCTTAATTAAAAAAAAGCCCATAGCTAATACAATTCTCATTGGGGAAAAAACTGAGAGCTTTTCCTCTATGGTCAGGAACAAGACAGGGATGTCCACTCTCACCACTGTTATTTAACATAGTACTGAAAGTCCTAGCATCAGCAATCAGACAATGAAAAGAAATAAAAGGTATCCAAATTGGCAAGGAAGAAGTAAAACCTTCACTATTTGCAGATGACATGATGCACTATACAGAAAACCTGAAAGACTGCACCAAAAAAATGCCAGAATTGATATAGGAATTCAATAAAGTTGCAGGATACAAAATCAACATACAGAAATCTGTTGCATTTCTATACACCAATAATGAAGGAGCAGAAAGAGAAATCAAGGAATTAATCCCATCTGCAATTGCACCAAAAACCATAAGATACCTAGGAATAAGCCTAACCAATGAGGTAAAAGATCTGTACTCTCAAAACTATAGAACACTTATGAAAAAAATTGAAGAGGACACAAAGAAATGGAAAAACATTTCATGCTCATGGATTGGAAGAACAAGTACTGTTAAAATGTCTATACTACTCAAAGCAATCTACACATTTAATGCAACCCCTATATACCTATATACCAAAGCATCTGTCACAGAGCTAGAACAAACAACCCTAAAATGTGTATGGAACCACAGAAGACCCGAAATAGCCAAAGCAATTTTGAAAAAGAAAAGCTAAGCGGGACTTCAAGTTATATTATAATCATTCTGAACACCTATGAATTCAACGGGTGATCTAAGAAAATAACGGCAACTCTACAAATAGAAAAACAACCATTTCCTCAGGGCGCCTGGGTGGCTCAGTTGGTTAAGCGACTGCCTTCGGCTCAGGTCATGATCCTGGAGTCCCGGGATCGAGTCCCGCATCGGGCTCCCTGCTCAGCGGGGAGTCTGCTTCTCCCTCTGACCCTCTTCCCTCTCGTGCTCTCTGTCTCTCATTCTCTCTCTCTCAAATAAATAAATAAAATCTTTATTAAAAAAAAAACATTGATAATAACAGAATAATAGTAGGGGACTTTAACATCCCCCTCACTGCAATCAATAGACCATCTAATCAGAAGATGAACAAGGAAACAAGGGCTTTAAATGACACCCTGAACCAGATGGATTTCACAGATATATTCAGAGCATTTCATCCTAAAGCAACAGAATACACATTCTTCTCAAGTGCACATGGAACACTGTCCAGAACAGATCACATCCTGGGTCACAAATCAGGTCTCACCTGGTACCAAAAGACTGGGATCATTCCCTGCATATTTTTGGACCACAGTGCTTTGAAACTGGAACTCAATCGCATGAGGAAATTTGGAAAGAACTCAAATACATGGAGGCTAAAGAGCATCCGACTAAAGAATGAATGGGTCAACCAGGAAATTAAAGAAAAATTTAAAAAATTCATGGAAACAAATGAAAATGAAAACACAACTGTTCAAAACCTTTGGGATGCAGCAAAGGCAGTCCTAAAGAGGAAAGTATATAGCAATACAAGCCGTTCTCAAGAAACAAGAAAGGTCTCAAATACACAACCTAACCTTACACCTAAAGCAGGTGAAGAACAGCAAATAAAGCCTAAACCCAGCAGGAGAAGAGAAATAATAAAGATCAGAGCAGAAATCAATGAAATAGAAACCAAAAGAACAAAACAGATCAACAAAACAGAGCTGGTTCTTTGAAAGAATTAATAAGATTGACAAACCCCTGGCCAGACTTATCAAAAAGAAAAGAAAAAGGACCCAAATAAATAAAATCATGAATGAAAGAGGAGAGATCACAACCAGCACTGAATAAATACAATTAGAAGAACATATTATGAGTGGGGCGCCTGGATGGCTCAGTCGTTAAGTGTCTGCCTTCAAGGCTCAGGTCATGATCCCAGGGTCCTGGGATCGAGCCCCTTGTCAGGCTCCCTGCTCAGCGGGAAGCCTGCTTCTCCCTCTCCCATTGCTTGTGTTCCCTCTCTTGTGTCTCTGTCAAATAAATAAATAAATAAATCTTTAAAAAAAAGAACACATTATGAGCAACTCTATACCAACAAACTAGGCGATCTGGAAGAAATGGATGCATTCATAGAGATGTATAAACTACCAAAACTGAAACAGGAAGAAATAGAAAACCTGAACAGACCCATAACCAGCAAGGAAATTGAAGCAGTAATCAAAAATCTCCCAACACACAAGAGTCCAGGGCAAGATGGCTTCCCAGGGGAATTCTACCAAACATTTAAAGAAGAATTAATACCTGTTCTTCTGAAACTGTTCCAAAAAAACAGAAATGGAAGGAAAACTTCTAAACCCATTTTATGAGGCCAGCATTACCTTGATCCCAAAACCAGACAAAGACCCCACCAAAAAGAATTACAGACCAATACCCCTGATAAACATGGATGCAAAAATTCTCAGCAAAATACTAGGCAATAGGACCCAACAGTACATTAAAAGGATTATTCACCATGATCAAGTGGGATTTATTCCTGGGCTGCAAGGTTGGTTCAACATCCACAAATCAATCAATGTGATACACTACATTAATAAAAGAAAGGACAAGAACCCTATGATCTTCTCAATAGATGCAGAAAAGGCATTTTACAAAGTACAGCATCCCTTCTTGATTAAAACTCTTCACAGTGTAGGGATAGAGGGTACATACCTCAATATCATAAAAGCCATCTATGAAAAACCCACAGCGAATATCATTCTCAATGGGGAAAAACTGAGAGCTTTTCCCCTATGGTCAGGAATATGGCAGTGATGTCCACTATCACCACTGTTATTCAACATAGTACTAGAAGTTCTAACCTCAGCAATCAGACAATAAAAAGAAATAAAAGGCATCCGAATCAGCAAAGAAGAAGTCAAACTCTCACTCTTTGCAGATGATATGATACTTTATGTGGAAAACCCAAAGACTCCACCCAAAAACTGCTAGAACTCATAAAGGAATTCAGTAAAGTGGCAGGATATAAATTCAATGCATAGAAATCAGTTGCATTTCTATACACCAACAATGAAACAGAAGAAAGAGAAATTAAGGAGTCGATCCCATTTACAATTGCACCCAAAACCATAAGATACCTAGCAATAAATCTAACCAAAGAGGCAAAGAATCTGTATTCAGAAAACTATAGAATACTCATGAAAGAAATTGAGGAAGACATAAAGAAATGGAAAAACATTCCATGCTCATAGATTGGAAGAACAAATATTGTTAAAATGTCTATGCTACCTAGGGCAATCTACAAACTCAATACAATCCCTATCAAAATACCATTAACCTTTTTCACAGAGCTGAAACAAATAATTCTAAAATTTATATGGAACCAAAAAAGACCCCGAATAGCCAGAAGAATGTTGAAAAAGAAAAGCAAAATTGGTGGCATCACAATTCTGGGCTTCAAGCTCTATTACAAAGCTGTAATCATCAAGGCAGTAATGTACTGGCACAAAAACAGACACACCAATCAATGGAAAGGAATAGAGACCCCAGAAATGGACCCTCAACTCTATGGTCAACTAATCTTCAGCAAAGCAGGAAAGAATATCCAATGGAAAGAAGACAGTCTCTTCAATAAATGGTGCTGGGAAAATTGGACAGCCACATGCAGAAGAATGAAACATTTTCTTACACCATACACAAAAATAGACTCAAAATGGATGAAAGACCTAAATGTGAAACAGGATCCTAGAGAACACAGGTATAATCTCTTTGACACTGGCTGTAGCAAGTTTTTATTAGATATGTGTCCTGAGGCAAGGGAAACAAAAGCAAAAATGAACTAATGGGACTTCCAAGATAAAAAGCTTCTGCACATCAAAGGAAATCGTCAACAAAACTAAAAGGCAAGCTATGGAATAGAAGATATTTGCAAGTGACATATCTGCCAAAGGATTAGCATCCAAAATATGTGAAGAAGTTAAAACTCAACACAAAAAAAACAAATAATCCAGTTAAGAAATGGGCAGAAGACCTGAACAGACATTTTTCCAAAGACTTACAGATGGTTAAAGGATACATGAAAAGATGCTCAACACCACTCATCATCAGGGAAATACAAATCAAAACTACAATTAGCTAACACTCCACACCTATCAGAATGGCTAGAATTAACAACACAAGAGAGAACATGTGTTAGTGAGGATGCAGAGAAAGGAGAACCCTCTTACACTGTTGGTGGGAATGCAAACTGGTGTAGCCACTCTGGAAATCAGTGTGAAGGTTCCTCAAAAACGTAAAAATAGAACTACCCTGGGGTGCCTGGGTGGTTCAGGTAATGATCCTGGGGTCCTAGGATTGAGCCCTGCATCAGGCTCCCTCCTCAGCAGGGAGCCTGCTTCTCCCTCTCCCTCTGCCCCCCACCCCACTTGTGTGCTCTCTCTCCATAAATAAATAAACTCCTTTAAAAAAATAGAACTACCTTATAATTCAGCAATTGCACTACTAGGTATCTACCCAAAGAATACAAAAATACTAATTCGAAGGGATACATGGTCCCCAGTGTTTACAGCAGCATTATCAACAATAGCCAAATTTTGGAAAGAGCCCGAACGTTCATCCACTGATGAATGGATAAAGAAGATGTAATATGTATATGTGTATATATACACATATGTGTATATATATGTATATGTACATATATATGTATATATGTGTGTACATACATATGTGTACATATATGTATACATACATATATACACAAAATGGAATAAAAAGAATGAAATCTTGCTATTTGCAATGACGTGCATGGAGCTACAGAGTATTATGCTAAACGAAATAAGTCAAAGACAAATACCATATGATTTCACTCATATGCAGAATTTAAGAAACAAAACAAACATGGGGGAAAAAAGAGGAAAACCAAGAAACAGACTCTTAACTATAGAGAAGAAACTGATGGTTACCAGAGGTGGATGGGTTCAATAGGTGAGAGGGATTAATGAGGGCACTTGTGATGAGCACTGGGTGTTGTACGTAAGTGCTGAATCACTAAATTGTACACATGAAACTAATATTATACTATATGTTAACTAACTGGAATTTAAATAAAAACTTAATTTAAAAAAACAGAATGAGGGGCACCTGGGTGGCTCAGTCTGTTAAGCATCTGACTCTTGGTTTTCAGCTCAGGTCATGGTCTCATGTGCCATGGGATCAAGCCCCATGCTGGGCTCCATGCTCAGTTGGGAGTATGCTTGAAGAGTCTCTCCCTCTGCCCCTCCCCCCCAACTCATGCACACATACTCTCTCTCTCGCTCTCTCTAAAATAAATAAAGGACGCCTGGTTGGCTTAGTCAGTTAAGTGTCTGCCTTCGTTCAGCTCAGGTCATGATCCCAGGGTCCTGGAATCAAGTACCACGTCAAGCTCCCTGCTCAGCGGGGAGTCTGCTTCTCCCTCTACCCACCCCCCCACAGCTTGTGATCTCTCTCTCTCTCACTCTCTCTCTCTCAAATAAATAAAATCTTTAATAAATAAATAAATGAAATCTTTTAAAAAATTGAATGAAACGACAAGCCACAGACTGAATAAAATATTTGCAAAACACTTATCTAAAAGAAGATTTATATTTGGAATATATAATCAAAATCGAATAAGGAAACAAAAAAAACCAGCTAAAAATTTGACAAAAGTTTTTAGACATTTGACCAAAGAAGTTATACAAATGCCTAACAACCACATGAAATGCTCAACATCATCAGCCATTAAGGAAATGACAATTAGTATGATACCACTACACACCCACTAGAATGTCTATAACTAAAAAG